>NC_137772.1:155982446-156437446 GCF_963455305.1 Plecotus auritus | reverse complement strand
AGATAAAAACTATGAACAACAAATACATATCTATCAACAAGTGAATCTAAAAATCAAGTGAATAAAAAATCTGAGGAACAGAATAAACTGGTGAACATAATAGAATCAGGGGCATAGAAAGGGAGTGGACTGACAATCCTCGGGGGGGAAAAGGGGTGTGGGGGGTACAGGAAGAGACTGGACAAAAATCGACACCTATGGATGAGGACGGGGGAGGGGGGGCGGGTAAAGGCAGAGTGTGGGGTGGGAACCGGGTGGAGGGGAGCTATGGGGGGAAAAAAGAGGAACAATTGTAATAATCTGAACAATAAAGATTTATAAAAAAAAAAAAAAGAATGTACAAAGTCAATATGCTAAACCAAAAAGATACTAGCTTTTACAATTAATAATAGGAATTGTTTGATATCACTGATATTGGCCAGTCTGCTTTCTCAGGTTATCCAATTATTTGTGCAGAACAGACTAAAAGAAAGAGTGGGTACATATGCATGTAGTCTATAGAAAGGGAAAGCCATTACCATTTAGTCCTACTTCACAGATTTGGTTCTCAGTTAACTAGTTAATTAGGTCCCTCAACAAAGGAAAGGGTGTTGTCTTGGCATGTATTTTTAGATTTAAAATAGTGTGTTTTTAAAAAATACTTAGTGGGTTCAAATACATTTGGGTTCTATGTCTGAAACTGACTTGCCTGCTCTTCTTACATTGTCAGCTATTAACTGAAAAAGTTCATAAATGTAACGTAAGTATCAGGTACTGTTAACCCAGGCAAACAAAATTTATTTAAAGTAAAACGTAAAATCAGCCACGAGATTTGGATTATTACTGGTAACAAGACGTTCTGCTTTCAAAATGAAATGACTGAATGCACACACTTCAAATGCGAGGTGTGGGAACAGCTTTCCACATTGAAAGTGATAACATGACATTAATTTGAGAGCTCAATAGCAGAAACGATGTCTAGCTTTATCTTCACATCTCTAGCAGCCAGCAGTGCCCAGCACGTAATAGGTACTAAATGTTGTTTTAAATTATTTTGCCCGTCATAAAATTCTGTTTTACAGCACATTTATATGCCATCCCCAATCCATAATATGTCATTAATTCCTCATAGATGAAAAAGTATTTGAGTATTATGCTTGAAATGGAGTTACGGGGTCTAAATTCACCTGCATTCCTTTATTCTGTTACTACCCAGGCGGTGGTTTCACTTTTTAGCGTTTCCATGTGCCCTCAAACATGAGGTCCCAGATACCAATACTATTGCTAGGGGCAGTACAAACCCCCCACGTCCGAGCCGCAGCAGCCAACTCAGTGGGTGGGCCCGAGCCCCACGACCTTGGAACCGCCTTTTAAAGGCTCACGTGAACGCGGCGACGTCCTCGGGCGGCCACGGCGCCTGCGCGCGGAAAGGGAGCCGCCGGAGGTGGAGACGCGGTAGCCGCGGGCTGAGCTCCAGGCCCTAGGCGCTGGCTGGCTGGATCTGGACTCCAGGTCGGCGCGGGGGGCCGCCGGACCGTGACCGCTCTCTGTCTCGTCGGGCTAGCTGCCAGGACTCGTCCGGGTTCCAACTCCACTTCCGCCACTTTGTGGCACCGACCCACTGCGTCGGCGCGTGGGCGGGCGGTGGGAGCGGAGCTCGCCATCCTCGCGACCGCTGATTGGCTGCTTCCGCTGTTCTTCCATCTTCCTGCCCGGGGTGTTCAGATGCGAAGTGACAGGGTGTGAAGTGACCGCCGCCTAGGAGCCAGCCCCCCGTGGGAGCATGCATTTTGTTTTATCAATGGATCGTTAACCTCTCCACCAGCAAGTTTCCAGGAATAGTTTGCCTTTATATTACTGTTTTGATCGTTGGAAGATGTTGGCGTTTATGTTCGCCTCCACACAAGTGCTTTGCTGGCAACTTAAATGATTATTTTTCTGAGAAATGCTATATATTTTCTTCCCCAGTTGCTCAAATCTTTATTTTTCATGACAGATATTGACGACAGTATATGCAAAAAATATATAAAGATGATAACTAATATAGTTATATTGAGTCTGATCATTTGCATTTCTTTAGCTTTCTGGATTTTGTCTATGACTGCAAGCACCTATTATGGTAAGTATGAATGTTCCGAGTTCTTTTTTATTTTTTTTAATATATTTTATTGATTTTCAAAGAGAGAAAGAGAGAGGGATAGAGAGCTAGAAACATCGATGAGAGAGAAACATCGATCAGCTGTCTCCTGCACACCCCACACTGGGGATGTGCCTGCAACCCAGATACATGCCCTTGACCGGAATCGAACCTGGGACCCTTCAGTCCTCAGGCCGAAGCTCTATCCACTGAGCCAAACCCGTCAGGGCCCGAGTTCTTTTTTAAATAAACTAACTAATCAGTGGAATTTAAAATGGTATCATTGTGAAACCCAAAAGTTCTATCCTCCGTATATAAGTTGGTTATAAATTGTGTTTACTTAACTTCCACAGCCTGGATTTAATTTCCCAGAAAGTATAAACAGTGCATTTAACGTTCTAAACCCTTTAATAAATGCTGCTTGTGATAACATTAGTTACATGTATTTCAGAATATGTAATTATGTAATTATTACATCTATCTTGGTGAGAAATAACTAAAGCATAGTTTTTGTAAAGCACATAAAGTAATACTTTTAATAAGAATATTCATAATGTACTTTATCAGTTTTATTTGTCCTGTAAAAATAAAAAGTATAGTGTTTATATTTGGAGATTTAGAGGATTTGTTTGCTGTTTGGTCATTTCAAAAGAACAGTCCTTTTAAAGTCTGGGGCCACCTTGCATAAATAGAAGGTACTCGGGACTCAAGTCTTTTAAGGTTTTGCATCTGCATTAGAGCATAAGTATGCATTTACACAAACTTCTTTGGTACTTCTATAAAAACAAAATACTGCCCTGGCCGGTTTGGCTCAGTGGATAGAGGGTAGGCCTGCAGACTGAAGGGTCCCAGGTTCGACTCCTGTCAAAGGCATGTACCTTGGTTGTGGGCACATCCCCAGTAGGGGGTGTGCTAATTGATGTTTCTCTCTCATCAATGTTTCTAACTCTATCCCTCTCCCTTCCTCTCTGTAAAAAATCAATAAAATAAATTAAAAAAAAATACTGGCCAGTTCAAGAAGAAAAGTGAGAAATAGAGTGAGAAAGTAAACTCATAAATGATTATATTGTAAGTGATTACCAGTTCAGGTCTTAGTCCTCTTTCAGAGACACGTTAATAATCGAATGGTGTTCTCCAGGTTACGGAAACTCTCTGGGCTGGTCATCATAGGGACGAAAAGGGGCCACCATGCTATCTGATTAGCTCAGGGAAGACCTGCATGGTGGCCTTAAAGTAACAACACAGGATGGTCTGAAATTAAAACTAAAAAATAAATAAATAAATAAATTATATATATATATATATATATATATTAATATTATTGATTTCAGAAAGGAGAGAGAGACAGAAACATCAGTGATGAGAGAGAATCATCGATTGGCTGCCTCCTGCCCACCCCCCACCGGGAATGGAGCCCAAAACTCAGACATGTGCCCTGACCGGGAATTGCACTGTTGAACGCTCAACCACTGAGCCATGCCTGCCGGGATGAAATTAAAACTTTTTATGCTAAAAGCAGTTTGTGGTAGGTAATGCCCTTGGCCAGCATCTTCCCCGACAAAGGTCCTTGGCCAGCATCTTCCCCGACAAAGGTCAATCTTTACCTTAACTGAGCCTGTCTATTGTCTTTTTTCATCTACAATAACATTTGTTGGAATGTCAAAGTAATTTTCCTTTTTCCGGAACCCTAAAAGCACAGGCACCACTCTGCAGAGACCACAAATCCCTTACTGTTATTTAGTTAATTGTTGACTAAACTATCCTGCACCCACCTAAGTAAAAAAAGTATGTGTCTATCATTTTACTTTTTATCCAGTCCCAGAGATTTCCCCACTTTGCTTTCTCCCCAGTGGATTTCACGTAACCGACTTAACGTCTCCTCTTTCTATTGTAATGTATAAAATTGCCATTCTCTGGAGCATCATCTCAATTTGTTGAGATTTTGTTTCCCGGAAATTGTCGACAGTTGTGGCTCAAATAAACTCACTAAAATTCTTCACAGGTTTGAATATTTCTTAGATTGACAATCGTAGTGAGTCACAGTAGGGGATGAGGGGTTGGAGAGGAGAGATCTGAGAGGAGATTCTCCTTAGTAACAGTATTAACTATGACGAACTCAATAGAACAAAACAGGATTTGTAAATTGAAGGTCCCCTGGAGCCAGGCACCAGATGTAAATAAGTGAAGCTGTCCCAGGTCCTTCTATTTAAACACAAGGGAATAGTTTTCTCTCTCAGAAATAGGATTTTCACGGGTTGTTTTTGTTGTTGAACATTTGACCTTCTTTGTCTTTCATTTTCCTATTTTTATAGAAACATAGGCACAAGCAATAGTTCACATTTTCCTTTGCTGTAGTCACTCGGCCTTGGTGTTAGGGAGTCTGTCAGGAATGGTGGGCACTTCAAACGGGAAAACAATGATTCATCTAAAAAAGGCAGCCTCTGCCGGGCTGGTGTGCTCAGTGGTTGAACGTGGACCCATGAACCAAGATGTCCGTGGTTGGATTCCCAGTTAGGGCACATGCTCGGTACCAAGCTCAATCCCCAGTAGCAGGCGTGCAGGAGGCAGATGATCTATGATTCTTCTATTTCTCTATCTCCTTCCCTTCCTCTCTCTCTAAAATCAATAAAAACATTTTTTAAAAAGTAAAAGAGGCTGCCTCTCTTCACCTACAGTCAATTCTGCCACATGGCTCAAGTTTCTAGTTTACAAGGCAGAAGCCAAGAATCTGTATTGGTATATGAAATGTAATTTTTAAATATTAGCTCATTGTTTATTCTTTGGTTTTTGTTTTTTAGTTTGTTTGTTTTTTGGTACATCAAATTGTTTAAAAACGTTATGCTAGCCAAGCAAAACATCTATGAGCTGCAATCTTTGGAAAAATCAGTTGCTAATCATTGAATCCTGAGATACGTAGCATGTGAGAATGTTACTTAAAAAAAAAAAATCTCTGAAAGGCAGAGAGAGGAATAATTGGATCCTATTAGAAAGGAGTTTGTTGTGTGCTATTCTTGAGAATTAATACATGCTTCCTCTCCAAAAAAAATTTAATTTTAAATCTTTAAATATGTGTTAAATACCCATTACTATAAATAGTTGTAAATGGTTTCCAAAATTTGGACAGGACTTATTTGGTTATTGACTTATTTGGTTATTGCCTCTGAAAATATCAAGTCTCAACATAAATATTTTACATTGGTGACTTTATTTCAGTTTTCCTACTTTTGACAGTATTTCAATTTAGAATGCAGTTATCAATGTTTACAGCCAAGACTAACCTATGCAAGCTTCACACAATTTACACTCTACCTTTATATTTTTTCAGGTAACTTACAGCCTATTTCTCCTTGGCGTTGGCTGTTTTCTGTTGTTGTTCCTGTTTTGATTGCATCAAATGGCTTTAAAAAGAAAAGTCTAGATCACAGTGGGGCTTTAGGAGGTATGTTTTGCTGTTGAATGTTTAACCATATAGTAAGTGCACGCTTATGTGATTTAAACTCACATTTTCTAAATTCTGAATATACGAGACTATAAATCACAATGTTAAAGTTATATATTGCTCAGCATTCCTATTCTGTCAAGTTTTCAGATAGTAACATACCCTTTTAGTGTAATGTACAAATTTAACTTTGTAATTTATAGCAAGTAAATTAATAGACTTTTGAGGACCTTGGTTACTCTGCTCCTTTAGTTGGATTAAACTATTAGTATCTGCTAGCAAAAACATTGGAGCACTCTCCCTAGGTGTGAAATAAAGGAGCCATTGGAAAAAATAGCTAACAGACGTTGCTTTTTTTTAAAAGAATTTTTAAAATATATTTTTATTGACCTCAGGAAGGGAGAGAGAAAGAGAGAAACATCAATGATGAGAGAGAATCATCAATCTTCTGCCTCCTGCATGCCCCCTACTGAGGATCAAGCCCGCAACCTGGGCATGTGCCCTTGACTGGAATAGAACGCGAGACCCTTCAGTCCACAGGCCGACACTCTATCTACTGAGCCAAACCAGCTAGGGCCATTTTGATATTTTTATATGATTTTTGTCTTACCATATAATCAATAAGTGTTAGGAATGGTTGTTATATTTATTTTCTAAATGTAATATTATACATACTATGTATCAGGCACTGTTGTGAGCACTTTGGAAGTAGTACCCTGTTTATAGCAAATAATTTGAACAGTATCTCCTTAAATATAATAACAGAGTTATGCTTTGCTAAAAAATATCCTTTCTCGGGTATCCTTGCCTTGATTTTTATTTTTCTTGATCTATAGCAGGAAGGGTTAAGTCATTCTTCAAGTTGTCTTCCTTTGATTTCCCTGTTGTATATTGACTTTCTCTTATTTTTCTGATCTCTACTTTTGTTTTTTGTTTTCTGCTACCATTTTCTTTTCTGCCTTCTCACCCTTGGGCCTCCATTCATCTCTACCTAGCTTAATTTAGAATTAGAAGATGGGTATTTGAATCTTAGCACTGCTACCTGCTATCTCTATGATCTTTGCCACCTTGCCTAACTCCACAGAGCCTCATTTTTCTTTATCTTTTGTGAACTAGGTCCTGTGAACTTATTGGTAAGGCTCAAGCAAGATAATGTGTGGGACAACACATCTTTTAAAACTATACCAACATTCACCTTTAGTGATTTATTATCTATTTTCAACCATATTATAAAGTCCCTGAAGACAGAGTGATCTTATGCTTCTGTGTCCCATGCTTCTTTAAATAGTGTTACACACATAATAGGTGCTTAGGAAACATGTAGATTGATTTTAAAACCTCTGCTCTTTTCCTAATCACTTCATTCTATGGCATGTTGATATCTTTTTTGCTTGTATCTTTTTTTCCCCCTTAAGGACAAAATATTATAATGCTGATTTAAAGTATATCACAGTACTTGGGAATAGTGTTGTGGAGTATGACTACAAGTCACTTAAACTTTCAGTGTTGTAATTTTCACATCTGCAAAATAGAAGGGGATAACAGTACCTTGGGCACTGACTTATCATGAGGAATTATCCATGTAAAATGTTTAGCATAATACCTGGCATGCATAATAATGTTTTACAAATGTAAGTTATTATTGTTTTTATTCCACTACTGCTATTCATAGTCAAAGGACTTTTACTAATTACTGTGCTTAGGATTGAGAAGAGTTTCAGAACTTCCACAGGATCTGGGTGTTTAGAATCCTTATTGACATAGGAACGAATAGCTCAATGTTTATAGAAGAATGAGAGGGGTATTGAGGCAATGCTTAAAGTGAACACTGAAGTGGAGTCTCCTTGAAAGAGTATTTCTAGAATGTGGGATAAATCACATGAGAGGATATGTGGGAAAATGCTTGTAAACTGCAAAGTACTATGCAGGTGATTTGCTCCAAAGAAATATTGTCTAGTCTAGTTATTCACTGTATTCCTTTGAACATGTCAGTGTGGATAATATGTCATCAGGCTTTTGACTTGAAAGTTCGAATTTAATTTCACTTGCCAAGACTATTAGGCTTAATGGTTTACCATTTTTTTCATTCAGTTGTTCAACAAATATTTAGTGAGGGTTCCCTATATGCCAGGCACTATTCTGGGAACTTAGGATTTAGTAGTGAACAAAATGGGTAAAAATCCCAATGTCAGAGAGCTTATATTTGTAGTCAGGAGAGACAGATGATAAATATGATAGGTTTTGGGCATTTAATCCCCTGAAGGAGATGCTGTAAGTGTATTGGAAGTGCACAGCAAATGGGGTGTTGTCAGGAAAGGCTGGTGATTGTCTCACAAGGATGACCTTAACCACTCTTTTATTTTTTTAAATATATATACTAGAGGCCCAGTGCATGAAATTTGTGCATGGGGAGTGTGTCCCTCAGCCCAGCCTGCACCCTCTCCAATCTGGGACCCCTTGAGGGACATCCCTCTCACAATCCAGGACTGCTGGCTCCCAACTGCTCACCTGCCTGCCTTCCTGATTGCCCCTAACCACTTCTGCCTGCCAGCCTGATCACTCCCTAACCACTCCCCTGCCAGCCTGATTGATGCCTAACTGCTCCCCTGCCAGCCTGTTTGCCCCTAACTGCCCTCCCCTGCAGGCCTGGTCACCCCTAACTGCTCTCCCCTGCAGGCCTGGTCACCCCTAACTGCCCTCCCCTGCAGGCCTGGTCACCTCTAACTATCCTCCCCTGCAGGCCTGGTCACCCCTAACTGCCCTCCCCTGCAGGCCTGGGTCCCCCCCAACAGCCCTTCCCTGCAGGCCCATTCACCCCCAACTTCCCTCCTCTGCTGGCCTGGTCACCCCTAACTGCCCTCCCCTGCAGGCTTGATCGCCCCCAACTGCCCTTTTTTGCAGGCCTGGTCCCTCCCAAATGCCGTCCCCTGCTGGCCATCTAGTGGTGGCCATCTTGTGTCCACATGGGAGCAGCCATCTTGTGTGTTGGAGTGATGGTCAATCTGCATATTACTCTTTTATTAGATAGGATAGATAGATAGATAGATATATTTTAAGTATATTTTTATTGACTTCAGAGAGGAAGAGAGAGGGAGAGAGAAACATCAACAATAAGAGAGAATCATTGATCGGCTGCTTCCCGCACACCCCCTACTGGGGATGGAACCTGCAACCCAGGCATGTGCCCTTGATCAGAATCGAACCTGGAACTCTTCAGTCTGCAGGCTGACACTCTATCTACTGAGCCAAACCAGCTAGGGCCTTAACAACTTTCTTTAACATAGTTTAGGTCTGGTGTCCAGTCTTTCTGAAATGGAAACCTCATTCTATCAGGTACCCAGAGTTGATCAGAGCCAAGGAACCTGGTTTATGCTGCTCATTATTGCAAGGGACTGATATATGAGCCAGAATGCTACTTTATTCATCTGATAAAATATGGAACTACCAGACCAACTGGAATGTAAACATCACTGTTCAGGCAAGCCCTATTCTTGTAGTCAGGTTATTTGAGAAGTCAAAAGATAATTAGAAGATTGCTTGGGTAAGTACAAAGTCTGAGAAACAGTAATGCAAGTCCACAAATCAAAGGGTCTCCTTCCTTGTACAGTGTTCAACAGGTCTTCCAACCTCTTGGTTCTTTAGGCCTTCATGTTGTTAAACAAAAAACCTTCGAGGCATGCCAAAACCGGTTTGGCTCAGTGGATAGAGCGTCGGCCTGCGGACTGAAAGGTCCCAGGTTCGATTCCGGTCAAGGGCACGTAACTTGGTTGTGGGCACATCCCCAGTAGGAGGTGTGCAAGAGGCAGCTGATCGATGTGTCTCTCTCATCGATGTTTCTAACTCTCTAGCCCTCTTCCTTCCTCTCTGTAAAAAATCAATAAAATATATTTTTAAAAAAAACCTTCGAGGCCAAAAGCTTTTGTGAAAGAAAGGGGTTATTGAGTCATATGCTAGCCAGAAAAAAAGATCAGGTCCTAGGACATACAATCCAAAACACCAGCAGCAAAGCCAGATGGAGAGACAAGAATGTCTTTTTCTTATGAAATAAGGCATTATTGACTTACTATTGAGGAGAACTGATGGGGCTCTTTTAAAGATGTATGTTGTTTTGAAAGAATATACACTGGATATAGAGAAGGAGGGGATGAAGCAGGGGCAATTGTAGGATAGGTGCACAGTCCTTAAGGAAGAAATATTTGTACTTTTGATTGGTTGTGGGCAATAGTCAGGAAAGTTCATTCATAAGCAGGATGCAGTAGGCTCTGGAGGTTGGCCATTTCTTTTTAGATAGCTTCCTGGAAGTGCATTCAAAGCTCTAACATACATTCAGGAATGTGTGCAGTCTTTTGTTAGTTGGACCACAGCTACTAACTGGATAATTACCCTTATCTTTTTCTGCCACTCTGTGGCCCGCTGTACCTAAATTAGGTACAGAATTTAGTTATTTTAAAGTCAGAAGTCAGCCATAATCCTTGAGTCTTCTAGTGTTTTGGGAGCACCTTATTTTGTTTTGTTTTTTTTAATATATTTTTATTGATTTCAGAGAGGAAGGGAGAGAGATAGAAACATCAATGGTGAAAGAGAATCATTGATGGCTGCCTCCTACACTCCTCCTACTGGCGATGGAGCCCACAACCCGGGCATGTACCCTTGACCAGAATCAAACCCAGGACCCTTCAGTCCGCAGGCCGACACTCTATCCACTGAGCCAAACCAGCTAAGGCACTACCCATGATATTAATTAATATTTATAAAGGGGCTTCTACATGCTGGAAAATATCACATTATAAAAATTATCTCTTTTAAGTTTTTGCAGTAAGCCAGTGAGATAGGAATTATTATTCCTCTTATTTCCTAACTAGAGGCGTGGTGCATGAATTCATGCATGGGTGGGGTCCCTGGGCCAATCGGGGCTGGGCAGATCAGGGCCTGCTGGTCAGGCGAAGGGATGGCGGGGAGGGACCACAGGAGGTTGGCTGGCTGGGGGTGGGACTGCAGGAGGTTGGCCAGCTGGCGAGGGGGAAGGACCGGCTGAGGGGAAGGGACTGCGGGAGGTTGGCCGGCTGGCCGGGGGGCGGGACCAGCTGGGGGGGAGGGACAATGGGAGGTTGGCTGGCTGTAGGAGGTTGGCTGTGGGAGGGACTGACCACCAGGAGGCAGCTCCCACATTGAGCGTCTGCCCCCTGGTGGTCAATGCACATCATAACAACTGGTCGACCAGTCGTTCCACTTGTTCAGTCGTAATGGTCGCTTAGGCTTTTATATATAGAGATGAGAAATCCAAGCTTTAGGTTAGGCAACTTCTCCTAGTCATGTAGAGGTAAATGGAGGAGCTGAGATTTGTACTCCACACTATTCAACTGCAGAACTACAGCACTTTATTAGTATGTATTTCATACAGCATTAGCCTATTTCTTGCACTCTCAATTAAAATGTACTAAATTTAAGTAAAATGCCAATAATTGAGTATGTCTGGGTAAATCAATCAATAAATGTCTCAGTTGCAGTACTTGAACCTTGAGCTAACCAATGAAAAGAGTTACTACAAAAATAGGACCCTTGTCTCCTATTCTATTATTTAATAAAATATAGTTTAATACTTATTTATTAAGTAAATATTAACTTATTTGACACTTATTTAATTTTTTATTCCATTACTTACTATAATTTTGTTTAATGTGTTATTTAATAAAAATCTTCATATAGCAAAATTGGATATTTTTATCATAAGAGTTACAGAGAACAGAATTGTCAGTCGTAGAGTTAGTCAGAAATGGAAAAGTTTGTAGTTAAAAAACAAGTAGGCCACCCCAATAAATTCAGTGGAAAGGAAAAAAAAAATACAAGCAGGCAGCCGGGACAGAGCTACACAATGTAATAGTGCCTTGATGTGGTTATCACATTCTGGGAAGCTGGTATCAATCCCTGCAGGGCTAAAACTTGGATTTTTGTCAGACCCACAAGTTAAGACTTGAAGCAGCCAAACTCGTGAGAGACCAATTTATAAAGCAGAATGTAAATTTCTTGGGTGCCACAGATTTAAGTGCTCAATGGTAGATTCGCACATTCTCTCCCTAAAAGAAGGTTTGTGAAATTAGTATGAAAGTGTGCCTGAGAATTCAAAAGAGCATGTAGAGAATGCTCCCTTTTGTGTAAGGAATAAGAAAAAATAACAAAACATGCATATATCTGCTTATCTTTATCAAAAGAAACAATAATAAACTGGGGAAAAGTGAAGTTGGTTACCTACAGAAAATGGAGGGAGAGCAAAATATAGAGGAACAGAAGGGATTTGGGTGGAAGTGGCATTTCTGAGTATACTTTTTTGTATAGTTTGATTTTTGAAAGCGTGCCGGTGTTTTACAGATTTATGAAATTTAATCAGTAAAGATGGAGGGGGAAATCTAAAACTGAAAGCAAACTAAGACAGGTGAACATAGTTGTATTTTAAATTAATATCATAAGCACACTGAAGAGAAAAAAAAGAAAATGAATAATTTACTAACACAGTATTTAACTGTGTCTTGGTTAGGGGGAGGGGAAAATTGCAAACCAGTCCAAAATTATTTTTGGTAGGTTTATTTTTGTCATAGTAGGGGTGAAGCAATTCTAAAATAGTTTTAGATGTAATAAAGGATTGAGCAAATGAGTGACATTGTCATTGTTTGAAGCCAGGTTTTTTACTAAGGAGAAAGAGGCATACAAATATGGAAAGCAATAGAGAGCCTGTGGAGATGGGTTGGAAATAGAGTTATTGATGTAATCTTGCGATTTCTAAAATATTTATGTGTATGAATATTTACATATATATGTGCACATATATATGCATGCATATGTGTATGTGCATGTGTGTATATTTGTGTATATATGTGTATGCCCTGTCCACAAAAAGCAAATATACCCCAGTAGCAATGAGCACAGTGTGAGCCTAGACCTTGACCTCTAATATCCATTCCCCACTAAACTGACCCAGGGCAGTTTATGAGAAATGGCTCTTTCCAGGGCTGGGGCAAAGTCGATTTGGGGTGAGCCTATAGTATCTTGTTATGTCAGAAAAAAAAGGAAATCCTTTAAAAAATATATGATGGGGTCATGTCACATGGGCACAGTAGTCTGATTTTGTCTGTTAGTATAACCAGCCCTGCTCTCTTTTGGTTACTATTTGCATAGAAAATCTTTTTAACTCCTTTTATTTTCCACCTATTTGTGTCATTGGATTTAAAATGAGTCTCTAGTAGACAGTATATAGATTTATCATGTATTTTTATTCATTTTGCCAATCAAAAGATTGGAGTGTTTAATTTACATTTAAAGTAATTATCCAGCCCTGACTGGTGTGGCTCACTGGATAGAGCGTCGGCCTGTGGACTGAAGGGTCCCGGGTTCGAGTCCGGTCAAGGGCATGTACCTTGGTTGCGGGCACATCCCCAGTAGGGGGCGTGCAGGAGGCAGCTGACTGATGTTTCTAACTCTCTATCCCTCTCTCTTCCTCTCTGAAAGCAATAAAAATATATTAAAAAAATAAAGTAATTATCCATAAGGAAAGACTTCTGTCATTTTGCTATTTGTTTTCTATATGACTTACAGTTTTTAGTTCCTCTTTTCCTGCATTACGGTCTTTTTTGTGTTTAATTGTTTTTTAATATGTCTTTATTGATATTTTAGAGAAAGAGGAAGGGAGAGCGAGAGAGAGTGAAATATTGGTAAGAGAAACATCAATCAGCTGCATCCTGCATGCCCCTTACTGGGGATCAAGCCTGCAACCCGGGCCTGTGTGAACCAGTGACCTCTGGGTGCATGGGAAGGCTGTCATCCAACTAAGCCACACTGGCGAGGGCTAATTATTTTTTTGTAGTGTAATGTTTTCATTCTTATTTCCTTTTGAGTATATTTTATAACTATTTTCTTTTTGGTTACCAAGAGAATTACATTTAACATCCTAAAGTTATAACATTATACTTTGAATTTTTTGCCAGCATAACCTCATTAACATTTTGAGACTCTGTCTTAATTTCTCCCTCATGTTTGGCTAGATATAGCATTCTTAGTTTATTTTTCTTTTCTCTTAGTACTGACTATATCAGCCCAGTGCCTTCTGGCCTTCTGGCCTTCTGACCTCCAAAGTTTCTGATCCCTTGTTTGTGACCAGTTGCTTACCTCTTATTGCTTTCAAGCTTCTCTTGTTGTCTTTGGAAAGTTTGATTATAGTGTGTCTCAGTGTGGGTCTCTTTGAACTCATCTATTTGGCATTTGTTTAGATTTTTGCATGTTTATATTCATCTCTTTCATCAGACCTGGGAAGTTTTAAGCCAATAGTTCTTCAAATAATTTCTCTGCCCCCTTCTCCCTTTCTCGTCTCCTTCTGGGATTTCCACATTTGGATGTTGGTCTACTTAATGGTGTCCCACAAATCCCCCAGGCTCCCTTCAGTTTTCTTCAATCTATTTTGTTTCTGTTCTTAAGATTCAATAATTTCCATTATCCTGTATTTGAGTTCACTAATTCTTTTTTTAAATCCTCACCTGAGGATATGTTTTTATATTTATTTTTATTTATTTGTTTGTTTGCTTTGTTAATCCTCACCCCAGGATACACTTCCATTGACTTTTAGAGAGAGTGGAAGGAAGGGGGAGAGAAAGAGAGAAACACATCAATTAGTTGCCTCCCCTTCCCCCAGGGCCAGGGGATAGAGCCTGCAACCAAGGTATGTGCCCTTGACTGGAATCGAACCTGGGACCCTTCAGTCTGAAGGCCGACGCTCTATCTCCTGGGCAAAACCAGCTAGGGCTTATTGATTTTTAGAGAGAGAGGAAGGAGGGAAGAGAGAGAAACATTGATCGGTTGCCTCCTATAGGCACCCTGCCTGGAGATTGAACCCTGACTAGCAATTGAACCTGCAACCTTTTTGGTGTACAGAACAATGCCCAAACCAAATTAGCAACCTGGCCAGGGCATACTCATTCTTTTTTCTGCCTGATCAAACTTGAATCTCTAGTGCATTTTTTATTTTTACTAGAGGCCCAGTGCATGAAAATAGAAATGAGGGTGCTTTGCTACCTCAGGGATGGGAGGCGACCTGGTGATCAGGATAAGGCGACGCCCCCATCACACCTCTGCTGCTGCCACTTCTGGCAGCGCAAGCCTCGGCTGGCCCTGGTTACCTGAGCCTCGGGCAGCTGACATCCAAGGCTTGCCTGTGCCTCGGGCATTGGCTGGGCAGCCTCCATCTGAGGCTTGCCTGCACCTCAGGGTGGCCCTGGGTGGGAAGGTCTGGCCGCACTGTGCACCTGCCACAGCCCCCTCCTGGCTGGGCTGAAAGGACTGTGGGATTCTGGTGGCAGGCGCAAGGAGCGGCTGGACCGCGCGCCTGCCACCCTCCCCCCGGTGGAGCTGAAAGGACTGGGGGACTCCGGGGGGGGCTAAGGATCTGGGCACTGCCATCTTGTGGCTATGGGCACCGCCATCTTTGTGACGGTGTGATGGTCAATTTGCATATTCCCTCTTTATTAGATAGGATTATTGTACTTTTGAGTTCCAGTATTTCTTTTTGGGTTCTTTTTAGGTTTTTCTATCTCTTTGTTTATATTTCCATATTGTTTTCTTGACTTTCATCTCATCTACCTATATTCTTTTGAGCATCTTTAAGTCAGTTGTTTTGAAATCTTTGTTTAGTAGGCCCACCATCTGGCTTTTCTTAGTGAACTCTGTTCATTTATTGTGGTTTTTTTTTTCCCTTTGAATGGGCCATGTTTTCCTCTTTCTTTGTAGGCTGTGTGATATTTTTGTTGAAATTAAATAATGTGGTAACTCTGGAAATCAGAATCTCCTTTGCAATTTTTTTGTTTTTGTTTTGTTTTTGATTATTGTAGGTTGTCTCTGTGTCAAGGATCAGCCTGAGGTGTAAAACCTAAGGTCTCCTCAGTCTTTTTCAAGGCTACACCTTTCCCACATACATGCAATTGCTTTTGAATGGCCTAGTCTTTAAAATGTCAGGCTCCCAAAAGGAGGGAAAACAGAAAAATGAAGGGGAGTTGGGGACCAGCCATTTAAATCCCCTGGAAGTTGCCTCAGTGAAACAGGGAGGGGCTTGGAACAGTGTAGGGTAGCTGCCAGCCTCTGTGTCTGTAGCTCTGTGATCAGAAGTAGCTCTCAGTGATCAGAATACAAATCCTGATATTTAGGAAACAAGATCTTTATTGCCCACTTGGTTTCCACAGCTGTGTACAAGTTGCTCCTGCAACTCCTGCACTACCTGCTGACAGTGGTTGATGGGAAGCTGCTACCTACCTAAGAGCTGAAATTAACAGAAATTAACAGCAGCTTCCCCCAGACCTTCCTCTAGAAGTTACAAGTCTTCAATAGACTAGAGTTCTAAAATAGTTTTATCAGACAGATTTTTCCAGTTCAGTTCTTGGTGAGTGGGAGAACAGATTCCTGGTGCTTCCTACTCCTCCATCTTCCCAGAATCCTCACTAATTCATTTTTATAGGGTTAAATAGTCATTGTGATAATAGAAATGAGGGTGCTTTGCTACCTTGACACCAAACTTCGCTCACTAGAACACTTTCAAATTTTGTAACAAAGGGCCTTTAAGGAATTTTGGTGTGATTTAAAAAGCCAATTTCAATATATGCTTGTACTTTCCTTATAGAAATACCTATGGAGAGGCTTTATAATTTTTTACTTATCCCACAGCAAGTCTCGAGCACATTTCATTGATTTAGCAGTTGATATCAGGGCCTCTTTCCATATTACTGTGACGAGGGCACATCTTTCCTTTTTTTCCTCTTCCGTGTCATGAAATGTAAGCTTCCTTTTTGCTTGTTTTCCTAATTGAACTATAGGTTTTAGAAGCTTTTCTTGAAATTGGACACTCATGGAAAAATGAAGAGTATCCTCTTTCTTCCTTATTTGCCCAAACAAGCAAAAGAAAAAAAAAAAAAAACAAAGAGAAAGGTCTCAAAATCTAAATCTAAAATCACATTTACAGTATATATTCCATTTTTGGTTCTACAGGCAGTCCAGAATTATTTTCATAGATTTAAGCAGGAAAACTTATCCAAGAAATGCTCTGTCTTCTCACTTAGTTTGTGAGGCTCAACACGAGAGCATGTGAAACTTCTTGGAAAGGATAAAAAGCTTATATTTTAAATTTTTTTCTTTATAAATTGGAAAACAAACCCCAAGCTATGGGAGGAAAATGTAAAAAATAGAAATTTGGAAGACTTGATAGTCTTACCTCCCTGAGAGAACCACAGTTAATTTGAAAATTCTTTGGACTAGCCATCCAAATATTGTATACTAGAGGCCCAGTGCACGAAATTCGTACATGAGTGCGGTCCCTAGGCCTAGCCAGCAATCAAAGCGCGAGCATCTGGCATGGAAGGGCAGGTCCCAGCTGACCTCTGGACCCCCAGACCCCAATGCATCCCCTTCCACCTGAGTCATGGCGCCCAAGTCCCCACATGGAGATGCGGTGAGCACAGCTGGATGCTGCGGGCAAGGGCGCAGCGTGGGCCTCTGGGCAGCCCAGCAGCGCTGCACAGAAACCGGCGGGCAGTGCACTCTCTCCCAGCCGGCCTCACAGATCAGCTCCTGCGCAAACCCACGGGGAGCCCAACCAGCCCCTGCGGTCCCAGTGGCTGCGGCCCAGCTTACCTGGAAGAGGCCGTGCGGGTACGGGGCGGGATCCTCTAGGGCTCCTGGCACCTGAGCATGGGGGCTTCTCCTGTGCAAGAGCCCTGGCATCCTGGGTGGGGGGAGGGAAGCAGGGGGAATGAGAGCGAGCTCAGCAGACACCCCACATTCTCTACTGCACCTCCTGTCCCCAGGTAGCCAGTGAGAGGTCGCAGCCCCCAACCTGGGCACCACGGGAAGTTGGTTACTGCCCCCTGGTAGTTAGCGCATGTCATAGCGAGTGGTTGAACGACCACCTGAGGGAACAATTTGCATATTAGGCTTTTATTATATAGGAGGATAATATACATAATGCATATTGTTTAATAATAAAATCATATTGTGTTCTGTAATTCCATTATAAAGTGTTTCTAAAATAATATTTTACATTTACATAGCAGTTTGTGTGAAAGGAGGTCAGAATATAGTAAGAAATACATCTCAATTTAACCAAACTGACATTTAGTTTACTGTTTGGTAATATCTTAATTGGTAAAAATGGATATGTATATTTCAGGTTATCATGTGAAAATAACCAGGGAAAAATCCATTCTTTTTTTCACAGTATTAATGTTTGGATTAAGTATAATTCTGTGTGTATATGTGTTTCTTTCAGGGCTGATAGTCGGATTTATCCTAACTATTGCCAATTTCAGCTTTTTTACCTCTTTGCTGATGTTTTTCCTTTCTTCTTCAAAACTCACTAAATGGAAGGGAGAAATAAAGAAGCGTCTAGATTCAGAATATAAAGAAGGTAACATGAGTTATATTTGACATTATTTAATATGTTTTTATTTTTAATTGATTTCAGAGAGAGAGGGAGAGGGAGAGGGAGAGAGGAATGAGAAACATCAGTGATAGGAATCATCAATCGGGTGCCTCTTGCATGCCTCCCACTGGGGATTGAGCATGAAACCTGGGCATGGGCCCTGACCTGGGAATCTAACCGTGACCTCCTCATTCATGGGTAGATGCTCAACCTCTGAGCTACACCAGTCGGACAATGTTTGACGTTATTTCAAAGAGTAACTTTGTTTCATCCTAACATAAAAGCTTTTAATCAAAACATGTTTAGACTGTTGAAATAGATAAATGTTATATGAGAATTAAAGTAGTAGCTTGATTTAATTTATCATTACTTCACCACAATAACAAGTAAGAGCAAAATTTTAGAAGCACTAAAGTCTTTCATTATTCTAAAACAATATAGAATGTGGGCAAAGGTACCATCCCACTTTTAGTCACTTAAAAAATTTTAGTCATTTTTCTTTTCTTAAATGTTAAAATATTTAAGTTCCTAAATCAGCGTAATTTTCCTTCTGAGAAAAAAACATTTCTTGTCCTTTTTTCTACCTTTTTGCTGCTAGGCGGGCAGAGGAATTGGATTCAGGTGTTCTGTAATGGAGCTGTACCCACAGAGCTGGCCCTACTGTACATGATAGAAAATGGCCCCGGGGAAATCCCAATAGATTTTTCCAAGCAGCACACTGCTTCCTGGATGTGTTTGTCTCTCTTGGCAGCACTGGCCTGCTCTGCTGGTGACACATGGGCTTCAGAAATTGGCCCTGTTCTGAGTAAAAGCCCACCAAGGCTAATAACAACGTGGGAGAAAGTTCCAGTTGGTGAGTCTTTATTTAAGTTTCTTAAAAAAAAAAAAATGAACAAAAGAAAAACTTTGATTCATTGTGTTTCTAAGAGTCTTTGAGGAATTGTTAGTCTCCTTGATTGGAAAATTGCTGTAGTCTTAAAATACAGAAGAAGTTCGCGAGCCCTAGATAAAACAGTACAGAAACATAGAGATTAATTCACAGACATACCAGTGAGAAAGGAAAAGGGGAGGGGGGGACAATAGAGTATTTCTTGAGGGTCTAGTATGTGGTTAGTGCTTTCACATGTATCTCCGTTTCCCATTACTATTACCAACTACTACAACTTCTTTGTCATCTTTGTCATTGCCTCATCCTCCCCTTCTTCTTCTTCCCTTGTCTTGTTTTTCTCCTTTTCTAACTCCTCCTTTTCTTTTTCCTGTTCCTTCTGGCCTCCTTTTCTTCTTTTCCTTCATCATTATTATCATGAACAGCTAACATATTTGAGTAACTACTATATGCAAGGCATTGATCTACATGAATTACCATTAAGTACTCTTAATAACATATGAGTTGGTTCTTTGATTATTTCTATTTTACAAACAAGGAGATTAAGGAACAGAGAAGTCAGTCAGGTACCTTCACTACATTCACAGTCACAGCTGAACAAAGATTGAAACCAGGCAGTCTAGCTCCACTGAACCATGCTACTTCACTACTTAGAGTGTCAACAGTTATTGAGGAGAAAAGACTGCTTCCTAAGTAGGCTATGGTCTTATGATCTTTGGATTAAATCAAAGCGAACCCTTTTTTTAAATTAGTCTTGAGGGGATAGGCACCAGAATTTTCTGCTTTCCTTGCCTTTATTGTTTGCTGATTGTTAACAAGATGATTTTATCCATGTTTCTTCTTCAGGGACCAATGGAGGGGTTACGATAGTGGGCCTTGTTTCCAGTCTCCTTGGTGGTACCTTTGTGGGCATTGCCTACTTCCTCACACAATTGGTTTTTGTTAATGATTTGGACATTTCTGCTCCCCAGTGGCCAATTATTGCATTTGGGGGTCTGGCTGGATTACTAGGATCAATTATGGACTCATACTTAGGAGCTACAATGCAATTTACAGGTAAGTACATTACTAATTATTGCAACTTACTGGTGTGTTAAAGAAATGGGAAAGAAATATGGAAAATAAAAGGATATGACAATGAAAACAACCCTAAAGACACCAGGAGTTGAGAGACCATGAGTGATAAGGCAAAGTCTATTCTATGATTTTGATTTTCTTACGCTTTTTTGTGAAGCTCATTGAAAGAGAATTAGTCCTGCAGAGCAAGGAGTAGAAGCTGTGTGGGGAGGATATGACAGTGCAGGAAACAGATGGTTTTGCTAATGGGACTTCACTTAATCCTAGGAAAGCAGAACAGGTTTGGGGATCAAATCATTTTAATGCCCTGTCCTTCTACTTGTTTCCAAGTCCATTTTAGAGACAATTATTGTACTAATCTAACTATACACATGTGACTTTTTCTACTGTGACATCGTGTTTGCTTTCCTCCCTACTGAGTTTTTAGCCCCACTAAAGATACAAGGGAGAGGCAGTTTTCCCACAAGGTTTCTGAGCTTTGTTCTGACGCTCTCCCGTCATGTCAGTGTACTGATATATTTTGTTAGGAGTATATTTACTCCACATGCTAGTCAACTACATTTTCTCCTTTGATTCATATAATTAAGAGGCTGGGAATCTAGAGAAAGTTTCCCTGAGTACTGTCCTCCCAATTCTCATGCCCCAATATAATCTGCTTGCCCTTGCACTCCCCTCACAACCAATCAAAATGTTTGTGCTCTCAGTTTTTTTAGTCTCATCTCAGTGCTAAGGAGGAATCAATCTGATTTTAATTCACACCGAAGGCTCAATAATTGTACTCACACACGCACACACGCAAGTTTTTTAAAGAGTTTTATTCTAAACTGGGTTCTAACTAGACAGGTTTCTGATCGTATTGAGTGGGTTGAAAAACAATTGTGGGCTGTGGACAGGTTAATCCATTCATTAAATCTTGGTGTGCTTCTTTTGTGCTGGCACCATGCTGGGTCCTGGGCATCCATTGCAGAGGCTGCTGACATGATCTCTACTCTCGGGGGCTTTATAGGCTGGTCTTGGAGGGGAACCACTGGGAAGGCAGGCCCAGTCTGCCAGTTTCATGTCATTTCTGCTTTTCATGTTCTCTTTTCTACTTCTGAATGAACTCCAGCAATGTTGAGAAAACAGTATTGAGGGGTACTGAAACCCATTTATTCAAAGAGGCCTTTTGTAATGAAGGGTTCATCTCTCTCACCGTATAGATTATCCACTAAAGTCATTTTATAAGTGACTGCTAATCTTTCAAAGATTATTTCCTTTGGAGGAAAAAGGGTGTTTTTTATCAAGTCATTTGTATTTTGGACCTCATGTGGCTTCTTTTCCACTCTAGGTTTGGATGAAAACACTGGCATGGTGGTCAACAGCCCAACGAATGAGGCGAAGTATATAGCAGGGAAACCAATTCTTGATAACAATGCGGTGAATCTGTTTTCTTCTGTCCTTATTGCTCTCTTGCTCCCAACAGCTGCTTGGGGTTTCTGGCCCAGATTGTGAACTTTATCTCATTTACAAAGGTTGAAACTGTGGTAAATTCAGCTAAATTTGCAATCCCAAGTTTCATCCTAAGAAGAATAATTGTAATGGCAAAGGGGAAATGCCAGCACCTCTTGTATTCCATTGTGATGGATCTCTACATTTTTCCTCTCATCAGTTAACATGTTCCAGTGAAAGACAAGAATACATAGAACTTACCATTTTTTCTTCTGCTGAATGGAGCTTCTTGAGCAATGAAACCACAATGCCCCTGTATATTGGCATATATTGATCTGAAAGCTAATATGTTGAACTGAAAGTTTCTACGTGGTAGGTATAAATTTTGTTTTGTTTGTTTAAACAAGTGTGGGGACTAAAAGTCATACAATTTTAAAATGGTTCTCAGCTGTGCCAGAGAAATGCCACTGTGCCAATTGCCCAAATGTTATATCCATTTTATGTGGTTTAAACTGATGTGCGTGGGAGTCTGAATAAGTGTAGTATCCTGGACTTCCATCACTTGCCATTTACAATTGTGAAAGGTGTGTAGTTTGATTCCTAAGCTCTGAGGCCTATTCCATATTTGTTCTTCCTTCCTCGGGGTTAGTAATGAAAATAAAATAAATGTCTTTTTCATATGACCATTAAAATTCATGAAAAAAATATTTTTAAATAAAAGCAAGAGAAAGCTGCCCTGTATCTAAAAAATATGAACCTTACTATACATCTCAAATTTAATATTTTTAATGTATTTTCTAGCTGTCTTTCAAATGTGTATAGGAATCTGCTTTGCATTTGCATACCAAACAATTAAAGAGTCACTGGAAAATTATTTGCTAATCTAGAATTTACTGGAAGATGGATGCTATGATTTCCTGTGATATACCTGTTAAGTTGTGCTCACCTTTACATTATAGCAGAACAGGTTTGGGGATCAAATCATTTTAGCCTCAACAAAAGAGAATTCTACTTTTCAATTTTGTTTCTTACTATGATTAACTGTGTTCTAAAGGATTTTGATATGGTGTGGATTATTTTGCTAAAAGTACTTTAAAATATTTCTCATGTGATTTCCATACCTTTCTTTCCCTGAGGAGAAAAGACTGTTTTCTCAATAGGCTATCTCAGTGAGGAAAAACTGCACTTAGCCACCAAATCCCTGGTGAATTGTATGTACTTTAAAGATGTAAACACAATTATGCAGCTTAATTATTCAATTTCCTAATGGAGTATCTGTAACTCCAGAAGGTCCTGAACATTTAAAAAATATATGGGTCTTTAATATATGTTTTAAGTTAAGTTGTTTGACTTTAAACATGTTTCTTTAAGTCATTGAAAGTTAATAATCAGAACATATTTCTGGAGGAAAATAAAAAACTGGTTTGGCTTCCTGAATATTTGAGGACTGTGATCATTCCAACATTTCTTAATACATGTGATGCAATATTAATAGTTTTGGAACTAATGAGTCAGAAAATTATTGTTAGGCCATGTTGGCAGGGCAAGTCTCCTGAAACTATTCTACCTGCCAAGACTAGATATGTTCTCTTTCATTTATCATAACTTGCCCTTTCAAAGTTTATTTTCTACATGTGATGACAGCACTTTTTTATGTTTGGATTTTTAAAAATAAAATTTATTACTTAAGTAATATACTGAATTTACTTTTTAAATAATTAGAATATTAAAGTTAAATATCTTTTGCCTCCACTTTCCCCTCAACAAACCTCACTCCCTCTCCCACCTTCTCAAAGAACTTTGAATCGTCTCTACATAGTAATTGTTTGGGGTATATTTTCTTTTTTAGTCAATGAAATGTTGTTACTGTCATTTTGCAGTTTCAAGTTGGATGCTTACATCCAAGAAAAAAATTTTTTTAGAAAGAATAGAGCCTGGGCTGGTTTGGCTCAGTGAATAGAGCGTCAGCCCGTGACTGAAGAGTCCCGGGTTCAATTCCAGTCAAGGGCAAGAACCTCAGTTGCAGGCTTGATCCCCAGCCCTGGTCCAGGCCTGTATGGGAGGCAACCAATCAATATCTCTCTCACATCAATGTTTCTATCTCCTCCCCTCCCTCTCTCTCAAAATCAATGGAAAATTATCCTCAGGTGAGGATTAAAAGAAAAAAAATTTGTGAATCTAAAGTTTTTCTATTTCTTTTTTAAAATAGGTTTGCTTTTTTTTTTTTTTAATATATTTTATTGATATTTTACAGCGAGGAAGGAAGAGGGATAGAGAGCTAGAAACATCGATGAGAGAGAAACATCGATCAGCTGCCTCCTGCACACCCCCCACTGGGGATGTGCCCGCAACCAAGGTACATGCCCTTGACCGGAATCGAACCTGGGACCCTTCAGTCCGCAGGCCGACGCTCTATCCACTGAGCCAAACCGGTTTCGGCTAGGTTTGCTTTTGTATGTTTTTTATTTTACTTTTTTTATTTTAGAGGGAAGGAGGGAGAGAGAAACATCAATCGGTTGCCTCCCATAGACACCCAATCCTACCCAGATAACCCACAACCTGGGTATGTGCCCTGAACAGGAATCGAACTGGCAACCTTTCGGTGCACGGGACAATGCTCAACCACCTGAGCCACACCAGCCAGGGCAAGTTTTTCTCCTCTTACGAATGAGAAAGGCTATGAGAAAGCCAGACAATGTCAAAATAATTATATCTTGGGGAGTACAATTTAAAAAGGAATACTGTTTAGCTATTAGAAATATTTTAGACTAGAGGCCCAGTGCACGAAATTCGTGCACAGGGGTGGGGAGTGCCCTCAGCCCAACCTGCACCCTCTCCATCCAGGACCCCTCGGGGGATGTCGGACATCCCTCTCACAATCCGGGACCTCTAGCTCCTAACTGCTCACCTGCCTGCCTGCCTGATCGTCCCTAACTGCCCCTCCTGCTGGCCTGGTCACCCCTAACTGCCCCCCCACCGGCCTGGTTGCCCCTTACTGCCCCCCCCCCGCTGGCCTGGTCACCCCCAACTGCCCTCCCCCCCGCTGGCCTGGTCACCCCTAACTGCTCCACCACCGGCCTGATCGCCCCTTACAGCCCCCCCTGCCAGCCTGGTCACCCCCAACTGCCCCTCCTGCCAGCCTGGTCACCCCTCACTGCCCCTCCCCTGCCACCCTGGTCTCCACACAGCCTGATGCTCAGTTGTTTGGTCACCCCTCACTAACCCCGCTGCCGGCCTCGTCGCCCCACACAGCCTGCTGCTCAGTCGTTTGGTTGTCACTCACTAACCCCCCTGCTGGCCTCGTTGCCCCACACAGCCTGTTCAGTCGTTTGTTCAGTTGCGATGGTCACTTAGGCTTTTATTATTATAGATGCATATTTGTTGACATCAAAGGTAAAGTAAAAATAGTTTAAAAATCAGAATTGACAGGTATGCTTTCATTTTGTTTTAAAAATATTCATAGCTATTTAGCCATTAAAAAAAGGTCAGGCCCTGATGGTGTTGCTCAGTGATTGCACCAGTTTGATTCCCGTTCAGGGCACATGCCCAGGTTTTGGACTCGATTCCCAGTAGGGGGCGTGCAGGAAGCATCAGTGTTTCTATCTCTCTGTCCCTCTCCCTTTCTCTTTAAAAATCAATAAAAAAATATATTTTTTAAAAAGGTCAGGATGTATATACCCTTAGTGTAAATTAGGCTGGAAGGTGGAATTATTAGAGTTTTAACATTTATTTTAGTTATATTTTTAATATATTCTACTATTAATATTCTTGTTTTTGTAATTAAGTAATGCAGTGATTTTTGTTAAAAGGGAACCTGGGAAGGAAAGTGGTCACCTGATTTATCACTATACAGTACAGAGGGGACATGCTATCTTTTCAATAAATGGAGCTGGGTCATTTGATACCCATATGTGGAAAAAAATCTATCTTGACCCCTTTTGCACATCGTTTAGAAAATCAATTCCAGCCCTAGTCACTTTGGCTCAGTGGATAGAGCATCAGCCTGTGAACTGAAAGGTCCCAGGCTTGATTCTGGTCAAGGGCACATGCCCAGGTTGCGGTGGGGGACATACAGTAGGCAGCCAATCAATGATTCTCTCTCATCATTGATTTTATATATACATACACACACACACACACACACACACACACACACACACACATATATATATATATATACACATACATACTAGAGGCCTGGTGCACAAAATTCATGCACGGGGGTGTGCATCCCTCAGCCCAGCCTGCACCCTCTCCAATCTGGGACCCCTCTCACAATCCAGGACTGCTGGCTCCCAACTGCTCACCTGCCTGCCTTCCTGATTGCCCCTAACCGCTTCTGCCTGCCAGCTTGATCACCCCCTAACCACTCCCCTGCCAGCCTGATTGATGCCTAACTGCTCCCCTGCCAGCCTGTTTTCCCCTAACTGCCCTCTCCTGCAGGCCTGGTCACCCCTAACGGCCCTCCCCTGCAGGCCTGGTCCCCCCCAACTGCTCTCCCCTGCAGGCCTGGGTCCCCACAACTGCCCTTCCCCTGCAGGCCCGGTCGCCCCCAACTTCCCACCTCTGCTGTCCTGGTCACCCCTAAATGCCCTCCCCTACAGGCTTGATCACCCCCAACTGCCCTCCCTTGCAGACCTGGTCCCAACTGCCCTCCCCTGCTGGCCATCTTGTGGCGGCTATCTTGTGTCCACATGGGGCAGTCATCTTTGACCACATGGGGGCAGCCATCTTGTGTGTTGGAGTGATGGTCAATTTGCATATTATTCTTTTATTAGATAGTATTAGATAGGATAGAGGCCTGGTGCACGGGTTGGGGCCGGCTGGTTTGCCCTGAAGGGTGTCCAGGATCAGGGTGGGGGCTCCCTTGGGGCATGGGGCGGCCTGGGAGAGGGGCCTGTGGTGATTTGCAGGCTGGCCACACCCCCCGCCGACCCAAGCGGAGGCCCTGGTATCTGGGATTTATTTATCTTCTATAATTGAAACTTTGTAGCCTTAAGCGGAGGCCAAGGCAGGCCAGGGCTGTGGAAACTTGGCTTCCTCCATCGCCAGGGGCAACTCAAGTCTCCTGCTCTCTCCAGCTCCGTGGCTGCCACCGTTTTTGTTGGGATTTATTTATCTTCTATAATTGAAATTTTGTAGCCTTAAACAGAGGCCAAGGCAGGCCAGGGCAGGCAGAAAGCTTGGCTTCCTCCATTGCCAGGGAAACCCAAGCCTCCTGCTCTCTCCGTGGCTGCAGCCATCTTGGTTGGGTTAATTTGCATACTCACTCCTGATTGGCTGGTGGGCGTGACTTATGGGTGTAGCGGAGGTGCAGTCAATTTGCATATTACTCTTTTATTAGATAGGATAAACACACACACACACACACTAGAGGCCCAGTGCACGAAATTTGTGCACGGAGGGGGTCCCTCAGCCCAGCCTGCACCCTCTCCAATCTGGACCCCTTGGGGGATCGGGCCTAAACCGGCAGTCGGACATCCCTCTCACAATCTGGGACCACTGGCTCCTAACCGCTCACCTGCCTGCCTGCCTGATCACCCCTAACCACTCTGTCTGCCTGCCTGATCGCCCCTAACCACCTCTGCCTGCCTGCCTGATCGCCCCTAACCGCCTCTGCCTGCCTGCCTGCCTGATCGCCCCTAATCGCCTCTGCCTGCCTGCCTGTTCGCCCCTAACTGCCTCTGCCTGCCTGCCTGATCGCCCCTAACCCCTCTGCCTGCCTGCCTGCCTGATGCCCCTAACCATGCTCCCCTGCCGGCCTGATAGCCCCAACTGCTCTCCCCTGCCAGCCTGATCGCCCCTAACCGCTTTCCCCTGCCTGCCTGATCACCCCTAACTGCCTCTGCCTCAGTCCCTGCCACCGTGGTTTTGTCCGAAAGGACGTCCGGTCTATCCAGTCTAATTAGCATATTACCCTTTTATTAGTATATATATATATGTATACACACACACACACACACACACACACATATCCCTTCCTCTCTGAAATCAATAAAAATACATTAAAAAATAAAATTAAAATAATAAAAAAATCAATTACAGATATAAATGTGAAAGATTAACCAATCTGTTTTTGAGAAAACAACAACTTTGTGTACTTAGAGTAAAGATAATGATTTCTGAAGTGGTACACAAAATGTTAATCAGAAAGAAAAAAGCTGGACTATATTAAATATATTAAAGTTAATTTCTGTTTATCAAAAGACACTATTAAGAATTAAAAGCAACCCACAGAGTAGGTAGAAGATTTGCAGAATGTGTATTCAACAAAGTATTCCTATTTAGAATATAAAACAAACACCTGCAAATCAATTTTTAAAAAGACTTTCAACCTAATAGAAAAATGGGTAAAAGATCTGAATTGACACTTTATAAAAGAGAATATGCAAATAGTCAGTAAACATCGAAAATGTGCTTCTTTAGTCATTAGAGAAATGCAAATTAAAACTACACTGCAAGCCTGACCAGGGTAGTCATGTCCTAGGGTGGTTGAGCATCAACCTATGAATCAGGAGGTCACGGTTCAATTCCCGGTCAGGGCATATGCCCAGGTTGCAGGCTCGATCCCCAGTAGGGAGTGTGCAGGAGGCAGCTGACCAATGATTCTCATCATTGATGTTTCTATCTCTCCTTCTCCCTTCCTCTCTGAAATCAATAAAAAATATATTAAAGAAAAAAAACTACGCTGCAAAATACCAAATGTTGCAGGAAATGTAGTACAGCTAGAACTCTTATATTGCTGGAGGGAACATAAATTGGTACAACCACTTTGTAAAAGTGTTTTGCAGTATCTACTAAGGTTGAATATACATACTTTGACCCATTAATTCCATGCCTGGATATATACTTGAAAGAAATGTTCATAACAGTTCTCTTCATAATGGCCCCAAACTGGAAACTACCCAGCAATATGCTGGATAAATACATTGTAGTATATTCACACAATGGATATACTATATAATAATGAGAATGAGCAGCCTACACCTGCATTCACTATGGATGAGGCTCAGAACATAATGTTGAGCAAAAGAAGTCAGACACAAAAGAGTGCATACTGTGTTTTTATTTATATAAAGAACAAAAATGTGTAGAAGTCATCTATTCTATTAAAACTCAAGGACAGCAGTAACCCTTAGGGTTGAGAATAATGAATGGACGTTTCATGAGAGGAACTTCTGAGGTGCTGAAAATATTTTTTGATCTGGGTGCTGGTTACACAGGTATATCCAGTGGTGAAAATGTTTTGGACTGAACATTTATATACATTTATTATTTCAATAAAAAATTAAAAGTGAAATTATTAGTATAGTAAAGGGAGTGTTCTTTTTTATTATTACTGCTTTAAAAAGAAAAAAAGGAAGCATCTACATTCTCTTGTAAGTTGTGGGAAACTTTTTTTCTCTGTTCTTTCAGGTGGTTTAATAATTAAGTCTACATGAGGCAGATTAACAAGAGAAAATATATAACCAATTTATTACCTACATACATATGGGAACCCCATATGCATGAGTCAGACACACACACACACATACACATACATGAAATTCAGAGACAGGGTATATATATGTCATTCTAACTAAGGATGAGAAAGGGAGACTTGGTGCTTCAGAAAGGAGGTAGATTATTTGAAGGACAAAAATCAGATGTTCAATAATTAGAAGTTTGCCCTGCCCTATAGATAGGTCATAAAAAGTTATTTCTGGTAAAACTCTTATGGACAAAGCCCCTAATTTAAATTCTTTAAGGAAGAGAGGTAAAAGTTTCTCATGAGCCTGCAGGGTCTCAGTTGCCTTTAACTCAAAATAATCCACAAGAGGCACACCTTGGGGTGACTCATTCTGAACCCCTACAAAGTCTATCTTTGTGCAGAGGAAACCATGATTGTTGTGGGTGGGAGAATCTTCCCAGGTATGGACAAAAAAGGGGCCACCTACTAAACCTGACAAGCTCAGGGGAGGCCTTCATGGTGGACTTACAAACTCAGAGACCTAAAGTACATATAGGATTGTCTGAATAGTTGGTTGAGCATTGTTCTGAGCATCAAGAGGTCACTGGTTTGATTCCCGGTAGGGGCACCGGCCTGATCCCCAGTAGGGGGTGTGTAGGAGACAGCCAATGTTTTTTCTTCTCCATTCGTGTGTCTCTCTCTCTAAAATCAATAAAAACATATTTTTAAAAAACAAATCAAAACAAAATGTCCTAGCTAAAAGCAGCTCATGGCTGGTAGTCATGTCCTAGGGCGATATTTTTCCCTAACAGAAGTCAATCTTTACCTTAACTGAGCCTGTCCTCTTTTTTTGCATCTAAGACCTTTGGAATAGCAAAGTCATTTCCTTTCCCCTCCCCCGCTCCACCTCTCAAAACACAACCTGCCCTAGAGCAGAGACTACAATTTTCCTCATTGTTATTATTATTACATTAATTGTTGACTGTTAACTATCCTATATCCACAAATGTAAAAAAAGTATTTGTCTATTCATTTTACTTTTTATCCAATCCCAGAAATTTCACAGTTTTGCTTTATTCCACCTCCCTAATCTATCACCAATGAATTTCATGTAACCCCATAAAGCTTCCTCCTTTGATTGTAATGTATAAAATAAGGCACATAACTGCCATTCTCTGGAGCAAGATCTCAATCTGGTCTAAAATTAAAATTTTCTTACTAAAGGCAGGTCATGGCAGGTAGTCATGTCCTGGGCTGTTATTTTCCCTGACAGGTTAATCTTTACCTTAACTAAGGCTTTCTATTGTCTTTTTGCATCTAAAATAACATACCTTTGGAATGTTAGGTTATACCATTGTAATTAACTAGTTATAAATAACAAGAAAGCAGCAAAGGGTGAAGCATAGTAATCCCTCCTTTGGAAAACTGCTGTTTGAAACTGCTGTTTGAACTACTCTGTTATTCTTAGATAGTCTCTTATTCTGTAGGTCAACTCTGTTATTTTTAGACTGTAAAATAACTTTGTTTTTTTGCTTGAATAGAAAAGATAAACTTAATTGTCTGACCTTGTAAGCTAGCCATCTAACTGATAGGCTGATATTGATGCCAGGTGCCTGTATAGATATGATACTCAAGGTTACAGGTGTCTGTTAGATATGATATGTACTCAAGGTTACAAATTGTCGGTAAAAATAACTTACACAAGGACCTAAAAAAGATATAAAAAGAGAATGCTTCCTCCTTTGGGTGTTCAGAATTTGACAGAGGTAATCTGCTCTGAACCTGCGCGCATTAAAGATGACTCCTAACTAATTGGTTCATTAAGGCGTCTTGTCCAGCTCGCTGATTTCCGATACAAGGGAAGGCCAGACATTATAGGCATGTTCCCTGCAAATCACTGGGGTAGGGAACCACGTAGGGAAGATAGATGCATGCCCAGTAAAGTTGAGGTGACATAGAGCAGATATTTGCATGTCAGTCACACCTGGGTCAGAGATGGCCAGAATGGCTGTGGCCACAATAAAATTTGGAATACTTAATCCACTAAACAGCAGTTCACTCTCTTGTACATTCAGGTCTCTTGGGACTCTTCTTGTTCAGGGTGCACTCTCTTGGTTCTCTTGCATTCACCCGTATGGCCCACAGCCATGCAGATCACACACACAGTAGACTAATGGACTGTAACTAGCCTGCTACTGAACTGGAGCTGATTCCAACATGGTGATTCTGGTTGTTTTATTGAGCAAGGTGATTTCTTTCCCTGGTCCTTGTCCAGATGGATTCGAAAAATGAAGCCACGGACAAAAGGTGGTAGGTGGAAAGTACAGAAACTTTATTGCAAGCAAATACTACCTCTCAAACCTTAATTCTAAATCCTAAGCTTAAAACTCTGTCCCTCTTGGCGCAGAGGGGCAGAGGCCACCTAAGAACGGTGTTCTCTAAGTTCCTACGCCTAAGATTCTGTCCCTCCTGGGTGGACAGAGGGCCCCCTAAGGAGGGTGACCGCTGCTTTTTTTGTCTTGAGGCTTTAGATAGGCTGGAGACCCTCCTTCTCTACCATGGAACCTTAGCCCTGTAATCAGCTCCCAGGACCCCCACATCTGCACTTTTCCTTGTTTGGTCATCTTATCTGTTTAGGTTGGAGTCACTTTTGATTTATCTTTGGTTTTCTCCCAGTTGTGCTGGCAGAGATATCTTATCTTATAGCTCTCCCAGCTGCTCAGGTCAGGGCTACTTTTGTTCTAACTTATGGTCCCTTTAATTGCTCAGGCAGGAGATACCCCTGTCCTTGGTTTATGGCTGACCCCTGTCCTTGGTTTATGGCTGTTCTAATTGCTGAGGCCAGAAATGTTTCCATCTGCCTGTGGCATTTCTCCATCCTCTGTACAGGTAAGATAAGCACCCTGGCGTCTTCAAGTCTCCATCTACGTATTCCTCTCCCATGGACCCTCCTCATTCCCTAAACCTTCCTAATTAAGCTAGCCAGCTAACCCTTTCAGTGGAAAGGAAACTCCTGGACACTGTCTCTGATTTTAGCTCCACTGAAACCCCAGCTACACTTCTTCTATGGCTGGACTAAGGCAAATGGGACTTTGGAAACCCAGGGGTGTCATTCCACAGAAATAAAGCCTTTTACCATATGGCATTCTTCCATGGGAGTCTCAGAAAATTCCTTTTCTCAGGATATCGTAAGAGCCCCACCCCCAGCAGCAGCCAGGGAAGACCAGGCAAGCTCCCCTCTGGTAACAAGGGTAACTTCCTTTTTTCCTGACCCTTCAAAGCACAATGCCAGAGCAGAGACCACAAATCCCCTCATTGTTATTGTTATCATGTTAATTGTTGACTGTTATCCTATACCCACAAAAGTAAAAGAAGTATTTCTATTCGTTTTACTTTTTATTCAATACCAAAGATTTCCCCTGCTTTGCTTTCTCTTGCCTTTCTAATCTGTATCCAGGGAATTTCATGTAACCTCCTTCCCTCGTCCTCTTTGATTCTGATGTGTAAAATAAGTGGTAGCCCTGGCCGGTTTGGCTCAGTGGATAGAGCGTCGGCCTGCAGACTAAAGGGTCCCTGGTTCGATTCTGGTCAAGGGCACATGCACAGGTTGCGGGCTCTATCTCCAGTAGGGGGCGTGCAGGAGACAGCCAATCAATGATTCACTCTCATCATTGATGTTTCTATCTCTCTCTCTCCCTTCCTCTCTGAAATCAATAAAAAAATAAATAAATTATAAAATAAAATAAGTGGTAAAACTGCCATTTTCTAGAGTGTCTTCTTAATCTGTTGAGAGTTTGCTTCCCAGCAATTGTCAGTTTGGCTCAAATAAATTCATAAAATTTTTTACAGGTTTAGACGTTTCTTACTTTGATGGTTTTTTAACCCAGGTTTGGCCAATCTAGATGCTGAATTGCAACTCTGTTAATAAACTGAAGTTTTGCTGATGCTAGTTGTTATGGACTGAATGTTTGTATGCCCCCAAAATTTATATGTGGAAATCCTAAACACCAAAGTGATGGTGTTAGGACAGTGGTCAGCAAATTGCGGCTCGCGAGCCACATGCGGCTCGCGAGTCGCTGTTTGCCGCTCTGTTGACTAATGAGTTTGCCGACCAGTGACCTGGACTCTCGATTCCAATAATTACAGGCTGTTGTTGTTCCTTGTGATTAAGCCCCAATGGGGCCTTTGGGAGGTGATTAGGTCATGAGAGTAGAACCCTCATGAATGAGATTATTGCCCTTATAAAAGAGACTCCAAAGAGCTCTTAGCCTCTCTGCCATGTGAGGAATTGAGAAAATGGCTATCTGCAAACCAGAGAAGGGCCCTCATAAAACCCAACTTTGTTGGCACCCTGATCTTGGACTTCCAGCCTCTGGAACTGTGAGAAATAATTTTCTGTTGTGTGTAAGCCACCCAGTCTATGGTACTTTGTTATAGCAGCCTGAACAGACCAGCACACAGGTGTAGGAGTAGAGATAGAAGCAGGAGGAAGAAAGGTATATAAACATAGGTTTGGTTGTCCAGGCATGGCCAAAGTTGGTGTTACTGGGTGAGTCTGGTAGGTACCGTGTTTCCCTGAAAATAAAACATCCTCCGAAAATAAGACCTACTTACAGGTTTCCTTCTGAGTGAAATATAAGGCATCCCCGAAAATAAGGCCCCCAGGCTCTGTCTCAGAATGAAAATTAATTTACCGTAAACTGGTCGCTAGGGCCGCCCCGACTAGCGTCTAGCAACCAGTGACGTTACGCGGAGTCCTGATGTCACTGCTGTGTGGAGGCGGAGCGGAGGTCAGAGTGAGCGGTGAGCGCGGGGCGGGAGAGAGGAGGAGACTTTCGCAGATGCGTGTAGAAGAACAGGAGGATTAGAGCAGACGGGATGCGGCGAAGGTGGTGAGTGCTGGTCTGTCTCTGGTGACACTACCTGATGCTCGCGGCCACCTTCATGATGACTGAAGGTTCTCAGTCAGTGGCAGACCCTGCTCCAGCCCAGATCCAGGCCCCAGCAAGCCCAGTGACAGTCCCCAGGCAGGCCCCAGGGGGTAAATGTCTGATAAAGGGGTAGGGGGGATGTCTGGTGAAGGTGTTCAGTGGCACAGGGGTGGGGGGAGGGGGATCACTTAAAATGACACAGGAGGATCAGAGGGGACAATCAAAATGACACAGGAGGATCAGAGGGGACAATCAAAATGACACAGGAGGATCAAAAGGGGTTACTAAAATGGTAATCCCCCCTCTGATTCTCCTGTGCCATTTTGATCCCCCCCTCTGATCCCCCCTGTGTCATTTTGAGTGATCCCCCTCCCCCCACCTTGATACCCCAATTCCTTTTTTTTTACCCCTACGGTAGAAATGAGCGCAAAAAGAAAAAGCTACTCCATGGAGTACAAGAAAGGAATCGTGGAAGATTCTTGGGGCCAAAATCTTACTGCTTTCTGCAAAGAGAAGATGTTGAGTATCCGATTGGTCCGAAAATAACGAGCAGAGTATGGTAACCTCATTGAACAAGTAAACAAGGGAAATGCTAAAAAGCACTAGTGTGGATCAGGTCGGCAACCATTATTTTCCAAGCTGGAAGACCTGATCTGTGAATGGGTTGTTGACAGGAGAGCAAAGGCTTTGGTTGTGAATAGGGCTCAGATTCAAGAATTTGCCCTTGCAATGGCACCACAGTTTGACATAGCCCCCGAAGACTTCAAAGCATCACAACACTGGCTGGATAATTTCCTTCAGCGAAGTGAACTGTCTTTATGAAGATCTACAACATTGTTTAGGTTGGAAGATACTCAAGTTATTAAGCGAGCACTTGCATTCAAGTCCTTTATTGATGATGCTGACTTCTCTAAATACAATCTTTCCAACATGATTGCTATGGATGAAACTGCAGTGTTTATGGGCCAATCATCTCAAACAACAATTGAACAGCGGGGTGCCTCCTTAGCATACATTCCCTCCACTGATTACGAAAGTGCACGTGTTTCCTGTATTTTGGCAATTCGTCTGGATGGCACTAAAATCCCACCTTTAATCATTTCTAAGGGCAAGAAGGAAAAGATTGAACGTGTTTTGGGCGTTTTTATTCTTGAAACTGAAAAGGCCTGGGCCACACAAGCAGTTATAAGGAAGTGGGTCGATTTAATGCTGCCGCTTGTTATGCGAGGGAGTCAAAGAGGTCTGCTAGTCTGGGAAGCAGCCAGCACTCACCGCGCTAAAGACATGAAGACATTTCTTTTTTTTTTTTATTAATATAAGTTTCTCCTTTTTCCCCCCATATCTCACCTCCACCTGGTTCTCACCCCACCTTCTGCCCTTACCTCCCCCCCACTGTCCTCATCCATAGGTGTATGATTTTTGTCCAGTCTCTTCCTGAACCCCCCCATACCCCTTTCCCCCTGAGAATTATCATTCCACTCCCTTTCTATGCCCCTGATTCTATTATATTCACCAGATTATTCTGTTCCTCAGGTTTTTAATTCACTTGATTTTTAGGTTCACTTGTTGATAGATATGTATTTGTTGTTCAGAATTTTTATCTTTACCTTTTTCTTCTTCTCCTCTTCTTAAAGAATACCTTTCAGCATTTCATATAATACTGGTTTGGTGGTGATGAACTCCTTTAGCTTTTTCTTATCTCTGAAGCTCTTTATCTGCCCTTCAATTCTGAATGGTAGCTTTGCTGGGTAGAGTAATCTTGGTTGTAGGTTATTGCTATTCATCACTTTGAATATTTCTTGCTACTCCCTTCTGGCCTGCATAGTTTCTGTTGAGAAATCAGCTGACAGTTGTATGGGTGCTCCCTTGTAGGTAACTAACTGCTTTTCTCTTGCTGCTTTTAATATTCTCTTTTTGTCTTTTGCTCTTGGCATTTTAATTATGATATGTCTTGGTGTGCTCCTCTTTGGATTCCTTTTGTTTGGGGTTCTGTGCGCTTCCTGGACTTGTAAGTCTATTTCTTTCACCAGGTGGGGGAAGTTTTCGGTCATCATTTCTTCAAATAGGTTTTCAGTATCTTGCTCTCTCTCTTCTTCTGGCACCCCCATAGTTCTGATGTTGGTACACTTGAAGTTGTCCCAGAGTCTTCTTACACTATCTTCAACTTTTTGGATTTTTTTTGCTTTTTGCTTTTTCGGTTGAGTGTTTTTTGCTTCTTTGTATTTCAATTCTTTGACTTGATTCTTGTGTTCCTCTAGTCTGTTTTTAGGTCTCTGTATAATATTTTTTATTTCAGTCAGTGTATGTTTAATTTCTAGTTGGTCCTTTTTCATATCTTTGAGGCTCTTGTTATATTTATCGGCCTTTTCTAGGATATTCTTGAAAAGCCTTATAACCGTGGTTTTGAATTCTATATCCAGTCGTTTGTTTTCCTCCATTTCTTTCGTTTGTGATCTGTTTCTTTGACGCCACATTTTCATTGATTCCCTGAGTTGGTAGGGTAGATTTGTGTGCTAGATTTCCTATATGGCCCAGTGGGTCGGCCTCCCCAGTTAACCTGAGGTGGACACTCTTGGTGCACCCCTTTGTGGACTGTGTGTACAGCCTTGTTGTAGTTAAGTCTTGATTGTCATTGGTATTACTGGGAGGAATTGACCTCCAGGCCAGTTGGCTGTAAGGATCAGCTGTGTCTATGCTGGGAGAAGTTCGGTGCTGGAGACAGCCTTATAGGATTAGAGTTGCCAAATTGCAAAAGCCTCTGTGCTCAGGTTGGATGGGGTGGAGTCTCAGGGCGGAGCAGACAGTCTTGGCTTCCCGTCAGCCTTGCCCTTGTGCGCACGCGCGCATCTTCAGACCTCTGCCTTCCCTGGCTCCCAAGTCTCAGCCCGAGAGTCCAGACTCCCCCCACAAGAGCGTGGGTCCCCAGGGGCTCGCCTGGAACTGGGGTTCAGTGCAGTCAGAACTGGGGCTCAGTGCAGTCAGGAGCCTCCGACTCCCTTCCACTAGGGAAAGCCTGTGGCAACCTCCGCAGCCTTTGTGCTCACTGGCATGCGCGCGCCTTCAGACCTCTGCCTTCCCCAGCTCCTGAGTCTCCGCCCGAGAGTCCAGACTCCCCCCGTAAGAGCGTGGGTCCCCAGGGGCTCGCCCGGAACTGGGGTTCAGTGCAGTCAGAACTGGGGTTCAGTGCGGTCGGGGGCTTCCTTCCCCCTTCCGCCAGAGAAAGTCAGCCATGCTCTCAGCCACCATTCCTCTCTGCGCGCACAAAGACCCTTTGCCGTACCTCCAATTCTCTGTGAGCTTTTCTCTTTCCTTCTAGTTGTAGAATTTTCACTCAGCCAGCTTTCCTGTGTTCTGGATGGTGTCCGTTCTGTCTTTTAGTTGTAGTTTTGAAATTGTTGTGCGAGGCAGCAGTTTAGGTGCTTACCTATGCTGCCATCTTGGTTTCTCTCAAGACATTTCTTCACGAAAGAAAAATAGATCAGATAATGATTCCCGCAGGATCTTGAGATGAGGTTTTTGAGATGAGGTTTGTGAACCCAGGTTTGGTCTGACCCCACCGGTCAGACACTTGGTGCCATTCCTTGACAGCCTATCTCCAGACTCTTGATATTGCAATAAACAAGCTATTTCAATTAATGACTACATTGAAAATAGAATGGAGAGAAATCAGCATGGAAACTTTGTGAAACCTAAACTGCAAGAAGTTGTGACTTGGGTGAAGAATTCATGGGAGAAAATCACTGACAGTTGCATTGCAAATGCACTGCGAGCAGGGAGTACTCATTTAAAGACAGTGCTATTGCTAAACATGAGAGATTTGGTCCACTGATTCTGAAAGAAATGGAGTCACAAGAAATTCACCAGGAAATTCAGGAATTGGATTGTTAGGATGATGTTCCAGAAGATGATGACATGATTGTCATTGAATAAATGAGTAAATTCTTGATACTGTAGGATTCACAGTTTGTCTGGTTTGTGTTGACAACTACCGTACTACCGTACCGTATACAGGTAATAAATATCCTTTATTTTCATTTAACAATAAATGTGTACCGTAGTCTTCTTCATGGAAAAATAAGACATCCCCTGAAAAATAAGACCTAGCTTATCTTTGGGGGCAAAAATTAATATAAGACACTGTCTTATTTTCGGGGAAACAGGGTAGAAGGTTAACACTAGTATCAGCTTGTAGGATGCTTTTGTGGGCTATTTGGAGGTTTCCTGTGCGCCCCTCTTTTATAGTTCTTACACCAGCATATTCATCTCTAGTTCAGATAGTTGATATATCAGTTATCCATGAATGCAAATAACACAAAGCTTAGTGGCTTAAGCCAGTGGTCGGCAAACTGCGGCTCTGTTGACTAATGAGTTTGCCGACCACTGGACTAGACTAATGTTACCGTGTAGTTAAGCTGGGAGGATTAGGCAATTGTGGCATATTGTGTGCAAAGAGGTAAAGGGTAGTATATGACAATGGTTGGCAAACTCATTAGTCAACAGAGCCAAATATCAACAGTACAACGATTGAAATTTCTTTTGAGAGCCGAAAACCGACTTCTGCGCATGGGCCACGAAGTTTCAATCGCACTGTATGTGCACACCCGCACGTGGTATTTTGTGGAAGAGCCACACTCAAGGGGCCAAAGAGCCGCATGTGGCACGCGAGCCGCAGTTTGCCGACCACTGTCTTAAGGCTTAGCCTCAGAAGTTTCATGATGTCATTTTGTGACATTATTGGTCAATAAAGTGAAAAGGCCACTCAGATTCCAAGGGTAAGGCAACGTAGTCCGCCTCTTCATGGAAGGGGTAGCATTACATTGTAAAGGAGAAAGGCGACAGGTGTTAGACTCTAGAGGAGAGGGAGCCTCATTCCAACAATCTACCACTCTTGTTTCCTCAACTACTGGGCATCTCACCTCTTTCTGCTGAGATATTCTTACCTCCCAGGCAGCCCTATTGTCAAGACAACCTCTTAATAGAGTTTCACCAGGTGATCTACATATGCTCCATGGGAAATTCCCTTGCCTTGACAACCCCTGAAAGTGCTAGCTGATCTCAGTGCAGCAGCACCTCTCTGGTTTTACCATCAAAGAAAGAGTCAGGCATTTTCTTGCCCTATGGAGTCCCTGGGCAGGAGACAGCCCCCACGATGAAAGTCAGCTTTAACTTTCTTAGGCATGATTTAGGCACTAATAATCTCTCTCTCTCTCTCAACTAAAGTAAACACTCCAAGTCCCCTCTCCAGAGTGGAGACTCATGGCCTGGCTACCACTTCTAAAGAAACTCTTCACTATTCTCCTCACAGAAGTTTTCTCCTCTCTGGCCCTATTTTGTAACTCTGGTCTGGCTGAAGAGTCCAGGAGTTATGCAACAGGTTTCAAGTTCTCTCTAGGAGGGTGTGTGTTATTCTGACTTTAGTCTCCTGATGTTTCTCATATTATCATCTCCATCAAAACTAGGCAATTAGAGTCATCCCCATCCTAACACCCTGTGTGCACATGTATTATGATGTGTGGCAAGGATATGACAAAGCTCAGTGAGGACTCTGCCACTAGCTGCCTGGGTGATCTGGGAAGAGCTGGCAGACAACATTAAGTGGAACATTAAAGGATGAGTAAATGTTTGCCAAGTCAAGAATGTGGGGACTCCCTCCCAGAGGGTATGACAACTGCTATGCAAAGTGCTGAGGTCCCAAAAATCCTCAATGTATTGTTTGTGGATTCCGAATAAATAACATAGAAGACTGGCTATGAAAGACACGGGTTTATTAGGACTTCGGGTGCACCAGTGGTGGCCGAAGGGTGAAGTTTACTGCTGCACTGGCTGCCACTGCTAAAGTCTCGCTAAGTCCCATCTGGCCTGCGGACAGGCCCCCACTGTGGGCAGCCAGCCAGCACTATTGTTTTGTCACCACCCAGACTTTCCCAACACAAGGTTTTATAGAGTACAGAAAACAGAGAAACACAGGGCATGCAGGGGGAGGGGATCTGTGTATAAGCTGTGTAAGATCAAAACACTACCTGTTTACAATCCAGGCTCACATCTACAAGCAGTTTCTCTTTGACCTTTCTTAAACCAAGTTACTGGCCAGATTCCCAAGATCTCACATTCAGATGGCCTTCACTATTATTCCCACAGGATGGGAGAGGAAGTTGGAGCATAGGAAGGGGCCCAGGTTCCAATTTACCATACAACAACACATCAAAAGACTGAGTTGTGAAAGGGCATGACATATATATATATATATATATATATATATATATATATATATATACACACACACACACACACATATATATATATATATATATGTATATATATATATATATATGTATATGTATATAAATAAAATTTCAGAGAGGAAGGGAGAGGGAGAGAGAGAAACATCAATGATGAGAGAGAATCATTGATCAGCTGCCTCCTGCATGCACCCTACTTGGGGTCAAGCCCGAAATCCGGGCATATGCCCTGACCAGGAATTGAACTGTGACCTCCTGGTTCCATAGGTCAACACTCAACCACTGAGCCACACTGGACAGGCAGGAATGACATTTTTGAGGGGGGAAAAAAGTTCATTTTTGTTATCCGTGGACCTGGGGTATCCTTTTCTGCACTGAGTGCTGAGGGTCGAGTCCTTATGATATCTCGAGATAAAGAATGTTCTGAGACTCACATGGAAGGATGAGTGATTTTTATTTGCATGAAATTACATCCCTGAGTTTCCAAAACCCCATTTCCCTTAATCCAGTCATGGAACATGTGCAGCTGGGGCTTCAGCAGAGTCAGAAGCAAAGCCAGTGTCTAGAGCAGCCGTGGGCAAACTACGGGCCGCGGGCCGGATCCGGCCCGTTCGGCTGTTCTATCCGGCCCGCGGAGCCGAAAGAGCGGAGGGTTCTCTTGCTCTCCCCTCCGCTCCTTTACTTGGAATTTATATTAGTTCACACAAACACTCCATCCATGCTTTTGTTCCAGCCCTCCGGTCCAGTTTAAGAACCCATTGTGGCCCTCGAGTCAAAAAGTTTGCTCACCCCTGGTCTAGAGTGTCTGTTCCATGTTGGAATTGGGTCTGGTTTAGCATCAGGCTAGTTGCAGTCCATTCGTCTATTGTGTGTGGGGTCCGCATGGCTGTGAGCCATGTGGGTGAATGCAGGGGAGCCAAGAGAGTGCGCCCCCCTGCAACAAGAGTCCCAAGAGTCCTGAAAACTTGAGAGAGAGAACTTCTTTGTTGAGGGGATTAAATATCTCAAATCTTCCCATGCTTGCAGTGGCCACGCCTACTCTGGCCAATGACTTGGTCCCAGGTGAGACTAACAAGCAAGTACCTTCCCCATGTCACCCAGACTTTACCAGCATGTGTCTATACTCCCCCTTGTTCAGTCCCTTTCCCCAGCTATCTGCAGGGAATAGACCAGTTTCTCCCTGGGGAGTGTTAAACTGCAGCTTCTTGGCAAATTTGAACAAATGACATGTCTATACTATTTGGCTTTCCCTTTGCTCCTTTCGTGTTATTAATAACTAGAGGCCTGGTGCACGGATTCGTGCACCGGTGGGGTCCCTTGGCCTGGCCTGCGGAAATCGGGCCACAGCTGGCTCTCCAACATCCCCCAAGAGGTTCCAGATTGCAAGAGGGCACAGGCCAGATGAAGGGACCCCACTAGTGCACGAATACATGCACTGAGCCTCTAGTATGCATATAAGATCTTTGGTTAATCTCTTCCAGCCCCCGCCCCGTCCCCTCCCCTCTGAGATTCAGTCTGTTCTATGTTTCCATGCCTGTGCATTGAGCATCTGTCCCCTGGTGGTCATTGCACATCACAGCTACCGGCCGGTCAGCTGGTCAGCCAGTCGATCTGTCGCCTAGACTTTTATATATATAGACTAGGTTCATTACAATGGTATCACTTTCGCTAGAGGTTAGATGGAGGGCAAATGTATAAAATGAAGCTGGAGAGGGAGGGTAAGATCCTTTTGTAAAGGGCCCTAATACGAGTTGTATGACCTTGGGGCAAAATACATTCTTTCTGTTTGTCTCTCTGTATGGAAAATTCCGTTTAATATGTGTACTTTCTATTCTACCACATTGTTGATATTAAATAAGTCAAAGCCTTTGGAGAAACCATGTGTGGCAGGCAGAACAATGGTCCCTAAAAGATGTCCATGTCCCAATCCTCGGAAGCTGTAAGTATTTCCACAGCAAAGCGGGACTTTCAGATGTGATCGAGGTTAAGAACCTTGAGATGAGATTATCCTGGGTTAATCAAGTGGGTCCAATCTAATCACAGTCTTTGAACGTGGAAAATAGCAGCTCTTTGAGCTGTCCACTCAAAATTTCTCTCTGCGTGTACTTTCTCTTTGCTTGCTCAAATAAGTTTTCTTTAGCAAGTTTGAGTCTTAGCTCTGAATTCTTTTCTTAGCCAGAACCCAAGTACCAAGGTTGCTGAACCCAGGTTTGGTCTGACCCCACCGGTCAGACACCTGGTGCCATTCCTGCTGCCTACAACAGAAGGACACTGGGCCAAGTCCTGCCCAAACCTCAGACCCCTGTCTGGTCCCTGACCAAGGTGTGGAAGGAAAAGCCACTGGAAATCAGACTGTAGTCTGGCTTCTCCAGGTCGGACCTCAGCCAGTCCAGCAAGGCCACAATCTGGATGCAGTTTGGAGCTCCCAGACCTCCTGGGATTGGCCACCAAAGACTGAAGCTGCCCAGGTCCTGACAAGGCCCTACAGACTTACATCACCAGCACAGAGCCTCGAGTAACGATTGTGGTGGTAGGTACTGGCTCTACCAGCAGGCTTCTCCTATGGGTTTCTGCTCCTGACCTACTGATAGCACCTTGTTCAGCAAGAAGGTGACAATTTAAAAAGTTTAAAGAGCAGTCACAGGTCACCCAAGGTCAGGGGAGGTTTGGAGACTATTTTAAGGAGGCAGCAGCAGTGACGGATACAGTGACATGGTTCTGGACCTTTATCTACAAAATCTCCGAATTGTTGCTGGGAAAGACAAAGACAGTAAGAGTTCCTTGGCCTGATATAGATTGTGGCAGCCGGTAGGCAGAGGTCTGCTGGCTGGAGGAGGAGCCCCCAAGTCTGATCACTATGGGGGCATTCCTGAGCTCTGGTCCCTGTGAGACGAGGTTCCAGGCCAGGACTTTGGAAGTAGGTGCAGTCACAGCCAAAATGCTGCCTGGAGCCAGGGTGGAGGTGCCAATGGAGCCGGGGAAGGAAGCAAGCAGAGGTGGAAGCGGTGGTGAAGGCCTGGCCCAGAGCCTCAGAAACAAAACCAGAGATGAAGACACCCATGCTGGAGTAAGGCTGGGAGGGCACCAGCATGACTAAATTTGTAATAATTCTTTTAAATTCTTCCTGAAAATACCTGCTTTAACCTTTAAGAATCAAAATAACAACAATTTCAACGTGAAAAATGTTTTTAGATACAAAGTTTGGTTCCCATGAACACAGACTTAATGGCATGGCATTCTAGTGTTTGATATGGCCATGGCCTTGAAGAGGAAAGCAAGCATACTGCCCTCAGAAACACCTGCTGGGTCTCATGCTGCTGTGTGTGTGCCTATGAACCTGCTTTTATGCTTTTTGCATAATAATGCTTTCATTTTTTAATAGTTTTTCACTTTATGGAGTTGATTTGCATTGACCATAAGCTATAAATAAAAGAAATAAATATGTGTGTGTTGCCGGGGGGCGGGGAGTGGAAAACACTTCCTGGTAGTGGTCAAAGAAAGATGTAATAACAGAAGAGTCAGTGCCATGCTGGTTTTGAAGATGGATTAAGGGGGCCATGAGCTAAGGAATGTGGGTGGCGTCTAGAAGCTGGAAAAGACAGGAAATGTATTCTTCCCTAGGGCCTCCAGAAAGAAGGAGCACAGCCCTCCTGACACCTTAATTTTATTATTATTTTCAGATCTTTATTTTTAACGATTTTTAGAGGAAGAGGAAGGGAGAGGGAGAGAAAAAAATACCAGTGTGAGAAACATGGATCGGCTGCCTCCTACACGCCCTCTACAAGGGATGGAGCCCGCAACCCTGGCCCGTCCCCAGACTGGGAATCAAACATGTAACCTTTCAGTGCACAGAATGATGCCCAATCAACTGAGCCACACCGGCCAGGGCTGATGTTTATTCTTTTAAATTTGCAAGGTGTGTTTTATATCCCAGAATGTGAAGAATGTGTATTTTGCTGTTGTTGAAGTCAGTTAAATCCAGTTGAGTGATGTTGCTCTTCAATTCAACTCTATTCTTGCGGTTTTTTGCCTCTTGCATCTGTCAATTACTGATAGAAGGGTATTGAAGTTTTAACGACAGCAGTGCATTTCTTTATTTCTCCTTGAATTCTATCAGGTTTTGTCTCACATATCTTCAAGCTCACTTATTCTTTTCTCAGCCATGTCCAAACTACTTCTTCATTTTGGTTACTATGTTTTTAATTTGCAGCATTTCCTTTTGATTCTTTCTTTCTTAGGGTTTTCACCTCTCCGCTTACATTACCAACCCATTACATGTCCATGTTGTCTACTTTTTCCATTAGAGTCCTTAGTATATTAATCAGTTATTTTAAATTCCTGGCCTCATAATTACAAAATCTCTGCCATATCTGAGTCTGATTCTGATGCTTGTTTTGTCTCTCAAACTGTGGTTTTTGCCTTTTAGCCTGTCTTGTAGTTGTTGTTTTTTTTAATTTAATAAATCTTTATTGTTCAGATTATTACAATTGTTCCTCTTTTTTCCCCCATAGCTCCCCTCCACCTGGTTCCCACCCCAACCTCTGCCCTTTACCCCCCTCACTGTCCTCATCCATAGGTGTACGATTTTTGTCCAGTCTCTTACTGCACCTCCCACACCCCTTTTCCCCCGAGAATTGTCAGTCCACTCCCTTTCTATGCCCCTGATTCTATTATATTCACCAGTTTATTCTGTTCATCAGATTTTTTTATTCATTTTATTTTTAGATTCACTCGTTGATAGATATGTATTTGTTGTTCATAATTTTTATCTTTACCTTTTTCTTCTTCTTCCTCTTCTTAAAGAATACCTTTCAGCATTTCATATAATACTGGTTTGGTGGTGATGAACTCCTTTAGCTTTTTCTTATCTGTGAAGCTCTTCATCTGCCCTCAATTCTGAATGATAGCTTTGCTGGGTCCTATGGGTGCTCCCTTGTAGGTAACTAACTGATTTTCTCTTGCTGCTTTTAATATTCTCTCTTTGACTTTTGCTCTTGGCATTTTAATTATGATGTGTCTTGGTGTGGTCCTCTTTGGATTCCTTTTGTTTGGGGTTCTGTGCGCTTCATGGACTTGTAAGTCTGTTTCTTTCACCAAGTGGGGGAAGTTTTCAGTCATTATTTCTTCAAATAGGTTTTCAGTATCTTGCTCTCTCTCTTCTTCTGGAACCCCCATGATTCTGATGTTGGTATGCTTGAAGTTGTCCCAAAGGCTCCTTACACTATCTTCATATTTTTGGATTCTTTTTTCTTTTTCCTTTTCCAGCTGAGTGTTTTTTGCTTCTTTGTATTTCAATTCTTTGACTTGATTCTTGAGATCCTCTAGTCTGCTGTTGGACCTCTGTATATTATTTTTTATTTCAGTCAGTGTATGCTTAATTTCTAGTTGGTCCTTTTTCATATCCTCGAGGGTCTCGCTAAATTTATCAGCCTTTTCTAGAAAATTCTTGAAAAACCTTATAACCGTGGTTTTGAACTCTATATCCAGTCATTCACTTTCCCCCATTTCTTTCATTTGTGACCTGTTTCTTTGTCTCCGCATTTTGGCTGCTTCCCTGAGTTGATAGAGTGGCTTTGTGTATAGGTGTCCTATAGGGCCCAGTGGCTCAGCCTCCCCAGTTACCTGAGGTGCACCCCTTTGTGGGCTGTGTGCACAGTCTTGTTGTAGTTAAGTCTTGATTGTTGTTGGTATCACTGGGAGGAATTGACCTCCAGGCCAACTGGCTGTGAGGCTCAGCTGTGCCTACACTGGGAGAACTTCTGTGCTGGAGACACCCTTATGGGACAAGACTTGCAAAAGCCTCTGTGCTCAGCTTGGATGGGGCAGAGTCTCAGGGCAGAGCAGACAGCATTGGTTTCCCGTCAGCCCTGCCCTAATAGGCCCTTGCGTCTCAGTGTCCCATGGTAATCGCTGCAAGCACCTCTGAGAGAAAGCCGCCCTCGAGTTCCCCCCATTGCCAGACAGTCCAGTTTCTCCCTGAATCAGTCTGGGTCCCCAGAGTCTCGCCCAGAACTGGAGTTCAGTGCAGTTGGGAGCTTTTGTCTCCCTCCTGCTTGAGAAAGCCAGCCGTGTACTCAGTTGCCCGCCCTCTCCGCACGCGCACCTCGGTACCTCTGCCTTCCACAGTTGCTCTGAGTCTCAGTGTGCTTTTCTCTTTCCTGACAGTCCAGTTTCTCCCCGAATCAGTCTGGGTCCCCACAGTCTCACCCAGAACTGGAGTTCAGTGCAGTCGGGAGCTTTTGTCTCCCTCCTGCTTGAGAAAGCCAGCTGCGCACTCAGTTGCCAGTCCTCTCCACACGCGCCTCAGTACCTCTGCCTCCTGCAGCTCCTCTAGTCACAGTGTGCTTTTCTCTTTCCTTCTAGTTGTAGAATTTCCATTCAGTCAGCCTTCCTGTGGTTCTGGATGATGTCTGTTTTGTCTTTTAGTTGTAGATTTGAAATTGTTGTGCGAGGCAGCAGTTTAGGTGTTTACCTATGCCGCCATCTTGGTTTCTTCCCTGTCTTGTAGTTTTTGTTGAAAGCTGGACATGCTGTATCAAGTAAAAGGAACTGAGATTGCCTTTTTGTATGAGGTTTTATGTTTATCTGACTATAAGTTAGGCTGTGTCTAATGTTTTCTTTGCTGTGAGGTTAGAGGCTGTAATTTTCTCTAGTGTCTTTGTTTTTGTCTGCTTCATTGTCTTTGGGTTTTCCTAGAATAGGAATTTAAGAATAGAGTCTGAGGTTTGTAGTTCTTTTGGCTGTAATCCCCTCTTATTATGCAGGAGCCCTATTGGTGTGGTAATAACATGTGGGAAAAGTGTTCTATAATCCTATAATCAGGTCTCAATCTTAAGGGTATTTCCTTTCCTCCACGTCAAAAGCTAAAAGAGGCTGGAGTTGGTACTTCCCTTCCCCATGTGGATTAGGCTTCAGTGAAACTGCAGTCAGTTAAGCTCAGGTAAAATTATTTCCCCTGAGGTATAGACACCTTGTGAAGGAAAACTGGGCATTTTTTAAAATACTCTCCCCCTCCCACTAGAGGAATTTTTCTTTGGTTTTTACAGTGAGGACTCGGCATGGCTCTTGAAGGTAAAATTCAGGAAAGTGGGGACCTCCCTAATCCTGGGCCCCCTAGGGATTTTTAACTCTCAAGCTAGCCTGCACTAAGCTTCAGCAATTGGTTAATTACAGTTTAAAGTGTTCCCACTGAAATTGGCTCCAGCTGCTGGCTTGCGCTCCTGGGCTTCTTTCTGCTCCCTGTAAGCTGTGATTCTGTCCAGTTTTAAGGGCAGCAGTTTCCCTGTGACCTCAGTTCTCTGATAGATCTAAGAAGTGTTGCTGATTTCCAGTTTCTTCAGCTTTTTTTTTTTTTTCTTGTTGTGAAAATGGAAGCAACAACTTCTAATCTGTTTGCATGTCGAATGGGAAACTGAAAGTCACCAAATGTGGTACTTAATTCTGATGCCTAAGAAACCGAAAACATCAGTCAGAAGAATATATGCACCCTATGTTCATAGCAGCACTATTTACAATAGCTAAAATCTGGAAACAGCCCAAGTGCCCATCAGTAGATGAGTGGATAAAAAAAGATGTGGTACATTTACAACATGGAATACTCTGGAGCAATAAAAAAGAAGGATCTCTTACCCTTTGAGACAGCATGGAGGGACCTGGAGGGTATTATGCTGAGCAAAATAAGCCAGTCAGAGAAAGACAAGTATCACATGATCTCACTCACATGTAGAATCTAATGAACAACATAAATGGACAAACAAAATAGATCCAGAGACTTAGAAGCGTGGAACAGACTGATGAATCTCAGAAGGAAGGCAGGAAGATATTAACCAAACAACTTATATGCATATATGCATAATCCATGACACAGACAATAGTGTGGTGACGGCCTGAAAGGGGGAGAGGGGGTGGAGAGAGTCAATGGAGGAAGAAAGGGAACATCTATAATACTTTCAATAATAAATATAAATTTTAAAAAACATTTACAAATTGTGTGGTAATGAACCTCATTTTCTCATCTATGATAGAAAATACATACTTTAAAAAGTTGTAAAAAGATTTTGGGTCCGTGTTTGCAAATCATTTGGAATGGTAAAGGAATTTGATGAGTAGTAGCTTTCTTATTGGTTGATGGCCCCCTTTTCTGAGGAACTGGACAAGTTCCAAATGGTAATATAAAATGAACCAAAGATTAGCAACCTTTCACAATGGTTAAATAAGCTTTTATTTATTCACTCCTGTTTTCACTTGAAAACTAAAACTCAGTTCAGTTTTTAATATCTTCTAACACTTTACATCAGATATTGTTTTTCTGAATGATGACTGCATTAAACCTTTATTCATCCCATATATCTAAATATTAGTTTCTTTTTTTTTTTTTTAAATATATTTTATTGATTTTTTTACAGAGAGGAAGGGAGAGGGATAGAGAGTTAGAAACATTGATGAGAGAGAAACATCGATCAGCTGCCTCCTGCACACCCCCTACTGGGGACGTGCCCTCAACCAAGGTACATGCCCTTGACCGGAATCGAACCTGGGACCCTTCAGTCCGCAGGCCGACACTCTATCCACTGAGCCAAACCGGTTTCGGCCTAAATATTAGTTTCTTAATTTTCTTGTTTTATATCTGCAGTAGCAAATAACTAAGTACTGACAAGTGGAAGAAATGAGATGAGTCCTAATTCCATCACTAATTAGTTGAATGATTTTGACCAAATCACTTAAATACTTGGATATCAATTTCTTCATCCAAACCATAAAGTTTTGAAATAGATGATCAAAAACCCCTTTCAGCCCTAGCCGGTTTGGCTCAGTGGATAGAGCATCGGACTGTGGACTGAAGGGTCCCAGGTTCCATGCCAGTCAGGGGCACATGCCCGATTGGGGGCTCAATCCCCAGTAGGGGGCGTGCAGGAGGCAGCCAATCAATGATTCTCATCAGTGATGTTTCTATCTCTCTCCCCTTCTCCCTTCCTATCTGAAATCAATAAAAATATATTTAAAAAAGATCAAAAACCCTTCAGGCCTAGCCAATGTGGCTCAGTGGTTGAGCATCGACCCATGAACCAAGAGGTCCTGGTTTGATTCCTGGTCAGGGCACATTCCTAGGTTGTGGGCTTGATCCCTTGTAGGGGACATGCAGGAGGCAGCCAATCAATGTTTCTCTCTCATTGATGTTTCTGTTTCTCTATCTTTCTTCCCTATCTCTAAAATCAATAAAACCATATTTTAAAAAACCTTCAGGACTAAATTTTCACCTTTCAATTACTGATCAAAATTTAGAACTAACAGCTTTTTACTCATTCATTTAGTCATGAACAATCGGCATATTGCATTAGGCACAAGTCACTAAGATAAGGAAGTAGAACAAAATAAACATAAAGCTTATAGTCTAGCTAGGAGTTAGGCATTAAGTCAAGTTACACAAATAAATAAACAGATGCACATTGTGGTAGATGTTATGAAGGAAACTACAGTGTTGGTGAATAATGGGACCTAGAGGGACTGATTTTATTGGAAGGTCAAGAAATATTTTTCGCCCTAACTGGTTTGGCTCAGTGGATAGAGCATCGGCCTGCGGACTCAAGGGTCCCGGGTTCGATTCCAGTCAAGGGCATGTACCTTGGTTGCGGGCACATACCCGGTAGGGAGTGTGCAGGAGGCAGCTGATCGATGTTTCTCTCTCATCGATGTTTCTAACTCTCTGTCCCTCTCCCTTCCTCTCTGTAAAAATCAATAAAATATATTAAAAAAAAAAAAAAGAAATATTTTTCTGAAAAAGTGAGGCACTCCGCAAGTAATGAAAGGGTATGACGCCCTGGCCAGTGTTGTTCGGTTGGTTGAGCATTGTTCCCTGTGATGAAAGGTCGCTGGTTTGATTCCCAGTCAGGGCACATGCCTAGGTTGAGAGCTTGATCCCCAGATGGGAAGGAACCAATCCATGTTTCTCTCTCACATAGATGTTTCTCTCTCTCTTTCTCCCTCTCTATTCCTCTCTCTCCCTAAAACCATCAATTAAAATATTTTTTTAAAAAAAGAATGAAAGAAAGGGCAGAGAGTAGAGAGCATTTCTGGAACTAGAAACAGTCACCAGAAAAACACTGAAGCAGAAAGAGGTTGGCCTGTTAAAGGCATGCAAAGGTGGCTGGTTAGGCTGGAGCCTGTTGAGCAGCAGGGAGGATGAGGCAAGGAGGCTGGAGCCACAGGCAGACAGGGCTGGACCACCAAAGAGCCTCATCTTATCAGACTTTGGGTTTTATCTTAGTGCAATGGAATATGACTACAGAGTTTCTCCAAATTTTCTTGAATCTTGATATTTAGCCTCATTCTGTGGTCTTCTTTTTTTTTTTTTTAATATTTTATTGATTTTTTACAGAGAGGAAGAGAGAGGGATAGAGAGTTAGAAACATCGATCAGCTGCCTCCTGCACACCTCCCACTGGGGATGTGCCCGCAACCAAGGTACATGCCCTTGACCGGAATCGAACCCGGGACCTTTCAGTCCGCAGGCCGACGCTCTATCCACTGAGCCAAACCGGTTAGGGCTGTGGTCTTCTTTTTAAGGCCTGCATTCTGCAAAGCAAAAGAACCTGTTTGATGAATTCATTTACACTGACTTGTGCAGGAGTAGTCGATCGATAGGTAAGTAAGGCATTTTCTTTGGTGCAAGGGGTTAAGGCAGTGGTTGTCAGTATTGGCTACAGACTGGAATCATGTGGGAAGTTTGGAAAATTCCTGTTACTGGTTCAAGGTCCATGTGCCTAATGCTTCAAAGGCCAATATTCAACATGTCAGAGTTTGAAGTAAGGAAAGTTTTGTTGATGGAGAAGATGTGGGAGTGCCTCATAGCTTCTGCAAATCTGTCTTAAGAGAGCCTACAATTTAGGCCTCTTTTATGTCAAGAGAGGGGAGGGGAGGAGGGGCAATGGCAGGGGTGGGTGAGGATCTTAGACACCGGTTACAGAAGTGATCCAAGCAGGAGGGCAAAAGCAATAATCCTTCATTCCTGCTGGTCAGTTGACCCCTGCTGATCTGAGTCCAGTCTTGAGGCTCCTATAAATCTTTGATAAAGTCATTATTTTGTACAGGTTTCCCTCCCTCTTCTGGAAATGTGCCTTCTGACAAGGGGCTGTTCTTGCAAAAACGCAAAACTCAAGCAGAATTCCTCTAGTTGATGGTCAAGTCTATAGCAGGAGCTAGAGCTATTAGCCTGAAGGTCATGGGAGAAATGCAGGCTAGAATTAAGATAGAGTCAGAGCAAAGTATTTCACTCCATTACACTCCTACTGTCTAATTCCCCCTTTTGAGAGATTCTATGTAATTAGTATGGAGTACAGCACGAGTATTTCTAAAAGCTTCTCAGTGATTCAAATGTGCAGCCAAAATTAAGAACAATTGGGGGGGGGGGGGTGGCGACCAGAAAGCTTAAAGTTTTAACAGTTTTTGTTCCACCATGTGTGCATCCATTTTCAGAAGGAGTTCTTAACAACAGTCAGTATGATTGCCAGGAACTGCTCTTAGTACTTCACAAAAGTAGACTCTTATTCTCACAATAATTCCACAAGAATGTTCTTACTATATGTTCCCCATTGGATGAATAAGAAAATTGAGACAGAGTTTGAATAATTTGCTCAAGGCCACATCATAGAAACAAGAGAGCTGTTGTTTGAACTGAGGCAGTCTGGCTCCAAAGTCCTCATTCTTTTCTGCCTTGTTATAAGATTTCTATTTATGGAGTCAGAAGAGAGGTGACAACCTGCTTGCTTTCTACATTGCCAGTTCAAGGTGTAGAGAAATGTTTATTGGACTTCAGGTCTTCCAGAAAACCAGATCTGAGTCGGAATAAGAAAACGAAGGAAGGAAGGGAGGGAGGAAGGGAGGAAGGGAGAAAGGGAGGGAGGGAGGGAGGGGGAAAAATAAATTAATTAAAAGAAAAACAGCTTATATAGGTAAGACGTGAGGGGGGATGATAAACAGAAAATAATCCCCCCCCCCCAAATGATACTGTTGCAATAATCTGGTCATTATTAAACAGGAAAGGAGTAAAAAAAAACTAGATAATATAGGCATACTCTTTATATAGCTTTGCCAGGAAACTGCAGTTAACATTCTCTAAGTCTGTTCTCCACAGATTGATGGGGAAAGGGACTGGACAAAGGCAGTTTAGACGCATGCCCAGTAAGACATGGATGATGTGAGAGGTATCTATCTATCAGTCACACCTGAGAACAACTCAGTGGCCAGAATACGCATGGCCACTGTAAACACATGAAATCTAAATATTTAAACTCCTAGAAAAAGGGAGTTCCACTCTCTTGGTTCTTGGCCCTCTAGCCTCTTGGAACTCCTGTTGCAGGGGGCACATTCTCCTGAATTTGCCCATGTGGCCCACAGTCATGTGGACTCCACATAATGGACTAGTAGACTGAATCTGCCTGATGCTGAACTGCACCCTGATGCTGAACGGAAACTCTGGACATTGGCCCTGCTTCTGGCTTTGCTGAACCCACAGCTGCACATTTTCCAGGACTAGGTTAAGGGGACTTTACAACCCAAGGAATGTAACTTCATGCAAATAAATTCTTTTACCACATCTCATTCCCCCATGGGGGCTTCTGAAAATGCTTATTTCAGCCACGCCCCAAGAACTCCACACCCACTAGCAACCGAGGAATTCCACTTGTGTATTCCACTGATAACACAAAGAGAACAAATTACGTGTGTGTGTGTGTGTGTGTGTGTGTGTTTTAAAAAAAATCAGTTAATGAAATTCAATGCAGTAAAGAAAAATTACTAGAGATATAAAACAGAATCCCCAACTATATATATTGGTAGATAAATTGAAAGAGATTGGTCACTGCAATGGCTTAGATGGTAAAAAAGAGTAAATACTCTCTCAAAGTGCAATGTGAAAACAAAGAAATGGAAATCAAGACAAAAAATGTAAGCATTTAGAGGAGAAAAGCAAGAGACCTAACATACACTTCATGTTATTCCCTCCTTCATACTTTATATGTAATATTTATATTTTAATTTTCTTTTTTTAAATTTAATAAATCTTTATTGTTCAGATTATTACAATTGTTTCTCCTTTTTCCCTGCATAGCTCCCCTCCACCCGGTTCCCACCCCACCCTCTGCCCTTACCTCTCCCTGCACTGTCCTCATCCATAGGTGTACGATTTTTGTCCAGTCTCCTCCTGCACCTCCCATACCCCTTTCCGCCTGAGAATTATCAATCCACTCCCTTTCTATGCCCTTGATTCTATTATATTCACCAGTTTATTCTGTTCCTCAGATTTTTAATTCACTTGATTTTTAGGTTCACTTGTTGATAGATAAGTATTTGTTGTTCATAATTTTTATCTTTACTTTTTTCTTCCTCCTCTTCTTAAAGAATACCTTTCAGCATTTCATATAATACTGGTTTGGTGGTGATGAACTCCTTTAGCTTTTTCTTATCTGTGAAGCTCTTTATCTGCCCTTCCATTCTGAATGATAACTTTGCTGGGTAGAGTAATCTTGGTTATAGGTTATTGCTATTCATCACTTTGAATATTTCTTGCCACTCCCTTCTGGCCTGCATAGTTTCTGTTGAGAAATCAGCTGACAGTCATATGGGTGCTCCCTTGTAGGTAATCCACTGTTTTTCTCTTGTTGCTTTTAATATTCTCTCTTTGTCTTTTGCTCTTGGCATTTTAATTATGATGTGTCTTGGTGTGGTCCTCTTTGGATTCCTTTTGTTTGGGGTTCTGTGCACTTCCTGGACTTGTAAGTCTATTTCTTTCACCAGGTGGGGGAAGTTTTCAGTCATTATTTCTTCAAATAGGTTTTCAGTATCTTGCTCTCTCTCTTCTTCTGGCACCCCCATAGTTCTGATGTTGGTACGCTTGAAGTTGTCCCAGAGGCTCCTTACACTATCTTCATATTTTTGGATTCTTTTTTCTTTTTGCTTTTCCAGCTGAGTGTTTTTTGCTTCTTTGTATTTCACATCTTTGACTTGATTCTTGCATTCCTCTAGTCTGTTTTTAGGTCTCTGTATAATATTTTTTATTTCAGTCAGTGTATGTTTAATTTCTAGTTGGTCCTTTTTTATATCTTCGAGGGTCTCGCTAAATTTATCGGCCTTTTCTAGGGTATTCTTGAAAAACCTTATAACCGTGGTTTTGAACTCTATATCCAGTCGTTTGTTTTCCTCCATTTCTTTTGTTTGTGATCTGTTTCTTTGTCTCTGCATTTTTGCTACTTCCCTGAGTTGGTAGGGTAGCTTGGTGTGCTAGGTTTCTTATATGGCCCAGTGGGTCGGCCTCCCCAGTTAACCTGAGGTGGACACTCTTGATGCACACCTTTGTGGACTGTGTGTACCGCTTTGTTGTAGTTAAGTCTTGATTGTCATTGGTATCACTGGGAGGAATTGACCTCTAGGCCAGTTGGCTGTGAGGATCAGCTTTGTCTACGCTGGGAGAAGTTCGGTTCTGAAGACAGCCTTATAGGATCAGACTTGCAAAATTCCAAAAGCCTCTGTGTTCAGCTTGGATGGGGCGGAGTCTCAGGGCAGAGCAGACAGTCTTGGCTTCCAGTCAGCCCTGCCCTTGCGCGTGCGCCTCCAGACCTCTGCCTTTCGCGGCTCCCCTGAGTTTCTGCCTGCCAGTCCAGATTCCCCTCTAAGAGCATGGGTCCCCAGGGGCTCGCCCGGAACTGGGGTTCAGTGCAGTCAGGAGCTTCCGACTCCCTTTTGCTATGGAAAGCCTGCAGCAACCTCCACATTCAGTCTTCTCTGCGAGCACTCGCGCGTGCACGCCTCCAGACCCCTGCCCGCCGCGGCTCCCCCGAGTCTCCGAGTCTCCGTGTGCCTTTCTCTCTACCTGACAGTCCAGACTCACCCTGTATGAGTCTGGGTACATGGGGTTTTGCCCAAAATTGGGGTTCAGTACAGTCGGAACTGGGGTTCAGTGCAGTCAGGGGCTTCCTTCCCCCTCCCGCCAGAGAAAGTCAGCCAGGCACTCAGCCGCCCTTCCTCTCCGCGTGTGTGTCTCCGTACCTCAGCCCTTTGCCGCTCCTCTGATTATCCGTGAGCTTTTCTCTTTCCTCTAGTTGTAGAATTTCCACTCAGCCAGCCTTCCTGTGGTTCTGGATGATGTCCGTTCTGTCTTTTAGTTGTAGTTTTGAAATTGTTGTGTGAGGCAGCAGTTTAGGTGCTTACCTATGCTGCCATCTTGGTTTCTCCTATATTTTACTTTTCTACATATCTTTTTCCATATTTTAGCTGGTTTGATCATGTTAATATTTATTCTATTTTCCCTTTGCTTCTTTTCCATAGTTGTACTAAATTTAAAATCTATTTTAGTTCTATCTCACAAATATAGAGGCACAATTCTCTTTAAAAATTTAGTAAATAGAAAGATAGGAACCAAGATGGTGGCATAGGTAAACGCCTGTACTCACTGCCTCCCACAACCACATCAACATTACAACTAAAATACAGAACAACCATCATCCAGAACTGCCAGAAAGCTGGCTGAATGGAAGTCCTACAACTAGAGAAGTAAAGAAGAAAGCACGCTGAGACTGGTAGAAGGAGTGGAGGTACCAAACGGGCTGGTCTGGCACCCTGGTGTGATGCTTTTTAATCAGGAGGGAGGGGTCCAAGCCCCACACCAGACACCCAGCCCAGGGTCCCAGAACTGGGAAAATAAGTTCCTATGGGCTGTAAAAACCAGTGACACAGAGGCTGCTGGAGACCGGACACACGAACTGAACTTACAAGGTCCTGCTTTCTCTGAGCTCCAGTGCTGGTTAAGGCTCTGGTGGACCCAGACGTATACAAGGAGAAACTGGACTGTCTGGCATTGGGTCAGGAACTCGCAGGCGGCTTTCTCACAGATGGAGGTGCTCACAGTGGTCATTGTTCCTGTGCTGGGGCCTCCCCAGTTGCAAGGATGACTGGCAGCCATTTCTGTTTACTCCAACCTGGTGATTCCCTAACACCCCGCCCCATCCAATTTACGACCTCACCCAAGCTGCATGCAGCAGCTTTTGCATATGACTGGCCTGTCTTTGCTCAGGCTAAAACCTCTGAAACAAGCTGAAGCTGGGTCAGGGAGCCCAAAATCTATCAATAAAAAGCCCAAGACCCTGTGCCAGCACCAGCCTGCCTTCCTTCACAGTGGGCCTTGTCTAGGCACTGCCAAACCCAATACAAAGGGGAGGAATCTTCAGATATCTCTGTAGCTCCTGCTGAGTGGCCCCAGGCAGTGGTTGACTTTACATCTCCCTGGAGACCCAAGAGCCAGTGTACCCAGTGGTCAGTATCAGACCATACAAGATTACAACTCTTCACATCCATAAGTGACACACTCAAGGGGCAGACTCAGTGAGCACCAAAGCCCCACTGAAACAAGTCCTTCTCCATAAGGGTGTCTCCTACACAGCAGCTCTCCCACTGTAGTCGCAGCTGGTCCCCACAGCCAATTGGCCTGGAGGTCAATTCCTCCCAGTGACACCAACAGCAATCAAGGCTCAACTACAACAAAACTGTGCACACAGCCCACAAAGAGGCGCCTGGAGTGTCCACCTCAGGTGACTGGGGAGGCTGAGCCACTGGGCCCTATAGGACACCTACTACACAAGACCACTCTATCAACGCAAGGACTCTTAGCAGCTCTACCCGATACATAGAAAAAAACACAGGGGGGCAGCCAGAATGCAGAGACAAAGAAACATGTCACAAATGAAAGAAATGGAAGAAAGCAAACTACTGGATATAGAGTTCAAAACCACGGTTACAAGGCTACTCAAGAATCTTCTAAAAACTTCCAAGGAACTTAGTGAGACTTTCAAGGATCTTAGTGAGAATGCTAAAAAAATGGAAAAGGTCCAGTCATAAATTAAGCATATGCTGACTGAAATAAAAAATAATATATAGGGATTCAACAGTAGACTAGAGGATCTCGAGAATCAAATCGATTTGGAATATGAGGAAGCAAAAAACACCCAACCAGAAGAGCAAAAAGAAAAAAGAATCCAAAAATATGAAGATAGTGTAAGGAGCCTCTGGGACAACTTCAAGTGTACTAACATTTAAATTATGGGGGTGCCAGAAGAAGAGAAAGAGCAAGATATTGAAAACCTATTTGAAGAAATAATGACAGAAGACTTCCCCTACCTGGTGAAAGTAGGTCCAGGAAGTACAGAGAGTCCCAAACAAGAGGAACCCAAAGAGGACCACACCAAGACACATCATAATTAAAATGTAAAGGCTAAAAAAAAAATAAAATAAAATAAAAATAAAATAAAATGTAAAGGCTAAAGACAGAGAGAATCTTAAAAGCAGCAAGTAAAAAGCAGTTACTGTGTTTCCCCGAAAATAAAACGTCCTCCGAAAATAAGACCTACTTACAGGTTTCCTTCTGAGTGAAATATAATGCATCCCCCGAAAATAAGGCCCCCAGGATCTGTCTCAGAATGAAAATTAATTTACCGTAAACTGGTCGCTAGGGCCGCCCCGACTGGTGTCTAGCAACCAGTGACGTTATGCGGAGTCCTGACGTCACTGCTGTGTGGAGGCGGAGCGGAGGTCAGAGTGAGCGGTGAGCGCAAGGCGGGAGAGAGGAGGAGACTTTCGCAGATGCGTGTAGAAGAACAGGAGGATTAGAGCGGACAGGACGCGGCGAAGGTGGTGAGTGCTGGTCTGTCTCTGGTGACACTACCTGATGCTCGCAGCCATCTTCATGATAACTGAAGGTTCTCAGTCAGTGGCAGACCCTGCTCCAGCCCAGATCCAGGCCCCAGCAAGCCCAGTGACAGTCCCCAGGCAGGCCCCAGGGGGTAAATGTCTGATAAAGGGGTAGGGGGGATGTCTGGTGAAGGTGTTCAGTGGCACAGGGGTGGGGAGAGGGGGATCACTTAAAATGACACAGGAGGATCAGAGGGGACAATCAAAATGACACAGGAGAATCAGAGGGGACAATCAAAATGACACAGGAGGATCAAAAGGGGTTACTAAAATGGTAATCCCCCCTCTGATTCTCCTGGGCCATTTTGATCCATCCCTCTGATCCCCTCTGTGTCATTTTGAGTGATCCCCCTCCCCCCACCTTGATACCCCAATTCCTTTTTTTTTACCCCTAGAAATGAGCGCAAAAAGAAAAGCTACTCTGTGGAGTACAAGAAAGGAATCGTGGAAGACTCTTGGGGCCAAAATCTTACTGCTTTATGCAAAGAGAAGATGTTGAGTATCCGATTGGTCCGAAAATGGTGAGCAGAGTATGGTAACCTCATTGAACAAGTGGACAAGGGAAATGCTAAAAAGCGCAAGTGTGGATCAGGTCGGCAACCATTATTTTCCGAGCTGGAAGACCTGATCTGTGAATGGGTTGTTGACAGGAGAGCAAAGGCTTTGGTTGTGAATAGGGCTCAGATTCAAGAATTTGCCCTTGCAATGGCACCACAATTTGACATAGCCCCCTAAGACTTCAAAGCATCACAGCACTGGCTGGATAATTTCCTTCAGCGAAGTGAACTGTCTTTAAGAAGATCTACAACATTGTTTAGGTTGGAAGATACTCAAGTTATTAAGCGAGCACTTGCATTCATGTCCTTTATTGATGATGCTGACTTCTCTAAATACAATCTTTCCAACATGATTGCTATGGATGAAACTGCAGTGTTTATGGGCCAATCATCTCAAACAACAATTGAACAGCGGGGTGCCTCCTTAGCGTACATTCCCTCCACTGCTTACGAAAGTGCACGTGTTTCCTGTATTTTGGCAATTCGTCTGGATGGCACTAAAATCCCACCTTTAATCATTTCTAAGGGCAAGAAGGAAAAGATTGAACGTGTTTTGGGCGTTTTTATTCTTGAAACTGAAAAGGCCTGGGCCACACAAGCAGTTATAAGGAAGTGGGTTGATTTAATGCTGCCGCTTGTTATGCGAGGGAGCCAAAGAGGTCTGCTAGTCTGGGATGCAGCCAGCACTCACCGCACTAAAGACATGAAGACATTTCTTCACGAAAGAAAAATAGATCAGATAATGATTCCCGCAGGAATGACGGCCTATCTCCAGACTCTTGATATTGCAATAAACAAGCCATTCAAAGACAATTTGCGCATGGAAATTAATGACTACATTGAAAATAGAATGGAGAGAAATCAGCGTGGAAACTTTGTGAAACCTAAACTGCAAGAAGTTGTGACTTGGGTGAAGAATTCATGGGAGAAAATCACTGACAGTTGCATTGCAAATGCACTGCGAGCAGGCTACCTTGACAAGAAGTACTCATTTAAAGACAGTGCTATTGCTAAACATGAGAGATTTGGTCCACTGATTCTGAAAGAAATGGAGTCACAAGAAATTCACCAGGAAATTCAGGAATTGGATTGTTATGATGATGTTCCAGAAGATGATGACATGATTGTCATTGAATAAATGAGTAAATTCTTGAAACTGTAGGATTCACAGTTAGTCTGGTTTGTGTTGACAACTACCGTACTACCATACCGTATACAGGTAATAAATTTCCTTTATTTTCATTTAACAATAAATGTGTACCGTATTCTTCTTCATGGAAAAATAAGACATCCCCTGAAAATAAGACCTAGCGTGTCTTTGGGGGCAAAAATTAATATAAGACACTGTCTTATTTTCGGGGAAACAGGTAGTTACCCTCAAGGGAGTGACCATATGACTGTCAGCTGATTTCTCAACAGAAACTATGCAGGCCAGAAGGGAGTGGCAAGAAATATTCAAAGTGATGAATAGCAAGGATCTACAACCAAGCAAAAGCTATCATTTAGAATTGAAGGTCAGATGAAGAGCTTTACAGACAAGAAAAAGCTAAAGGATTTCATCACCACAAAACTAATATTATATGAAAGATTGAAGGGTATTCTCTAAGAAGAGGAAGAAGAAGAAAAAGAAAAAGGTAAAAAATATGAACAACAAAATGGCAACAAATACAAATCTATCAACAATTGAATCTAAAAATCAAATGAATAAGAAATCTAATGAACAGAATAAACTGGTGAATAAAATAGAATCAGAGGCATGGAAATGGAAGAGACTGGTGATTTTCAGAGGGAAAGGGGTGTGGGGGGAGTGGGAGGAGATCAAACAAAGATCTTATATGCATGTATGCATTACTTATGGACACAGGCAATAGGATGGCGAAGGCCTGGTGTGGGGCAGGAACTGAGTGGAGGGGGGAAAAAGAGGAACATCTGTAATAATCTCAACAATAAAGATTTTAAAAAATTAGTAAATAGAATTACTAAATTCATCTATAATAATAAAAGCATAATATGCTAATTAGACTGGACGTCCTTCAGGACCAAGGCGGGGCTGCAGCTGTCTCGTCTGTGAGGGAGAGATCCAGGCAGCTGGCCCATGGCTGCAAGGGAGGGATCAAGGCAGCCACTGTGGCTGTGAAGGCCTACTAGCAAGATTGTTTTCAGGAATGCAATGGTATTTGAACATCAGGAAATCTACCAACATAATGCATTGCCATAACAATTAAAGAGTAAAAATCATATGTCGCCATCAATAAATGCCAAAAGGAACCCTAGCAGGTTTGGCTCAGTGGATAAAGCATCGACTCTCAACTGAAGGGTTCCAGGTTTGAATCCGGTCAAGGGCACATACTTCTGTTGCAGGCTTGATCCCCAGCCCTGGTGGGGTGGGGAGAGGTGTGTGTGCAGGAAGCAACCAACTGATGTGTCTCTCTCATACCAATGTTTCTTTCTGTATGTCTTTCCCACTCCCTTCTACTCTCTCTAAAAATCAATAGAAAAATATCCTCGAGTGAGGATAAACAAGTAAATAAATAAATAATTCGTTAATTAAATGCCAAAAGGTTATTTGATGAAATAACAGCCATCCTAATAAAAATCCTAAGTGTTACCTGCATTGGGATTCTCAGGTTCCCCAAGATGGAAATCAAGAGAAACTGTGGAAGACAGCACAGGAGTACAGGGTTCCTGACTAGGCTCTCTGGGAGGTTTTGTTGGGTTGTATTAATAGGCTGGGGATAAGGCCAGCTTGCAAAAAGATTGGGCAGGGCATGAATATTTTTCTGTGTCAGGGTCAGACCAATTCCTCCTGCCTTTGAGTTGCTAGCAACAATCTCTGAGCCTGCTGCTTTGAGGAGAGCAAGCTGGCAGTGTTCCTCACTACCGCCACCCCAGAGAGGTGTAGAGTGGTCAAACCTTATTCCACTGCACATGCAGAACAGTGGTCTCAACATCTGCACTGGGGTAAGTGGTTAGAAAGGAGGTAAGAATAACCACTTTTGCATTTTTCATAGGAAGTGAAGGGGTGGTTGCATTCCTGTGGTCAGCTCATCTGGTGTTTCTTCTGCCTGTCCCCAAGTCCCTATGCTGTCTCATAAATATAAAAGATGTAGAAAGAAACTACCAAAGTATAACCAAAACCATATATTTAAAACTGTGCAAGTAGTATTCTAAATAACAAGCCAAGTAAACAATTTAAATTTAAGTCAGAAACCAGTCATAGAATTACAGTATTACCATCTTTATTTAACAGTAGAGGCCCGGTACACAAAATTCGTGTACTGGGGGCGGTGGGGGGGGGTGTCCCTCAGCCCAGCCTGCACCCTCTCCAATCTGGGACCCCTTGGGGGATGTCCAACTGCCTGTGGGATCGGGCCTAAATGGCAGTTGGACATCCCTCTCACAATCCAGGACTGCTAGCTCCTAACCACTCTCATGCCTGCCTGCCTGATTGTCCCTAACCGCTTCTGCCTGCCAGCATGATCTCCCCCTAACCACTCCCCTGCCAACCTGATTGAAGCATAACTGCTCCCCTGCCAGCCCAATCACCCCCAACTGCCCTCCCCTGCTGGCCCGATTGCCCCCAACTGCCCTCCCCTGTTGGCCTGATGATCCCCAATTGCCCTCCCCTGCTGGCTTGGTCACCTCAACTGCCTCCCCTGCCGACCTGGTCACCTCCAACTGCCCTCCCCTGCCAACCTGATCTTGCCTCCAACTGCCCTCCCCTGCTGGACTGATGGCCCCCAACTGCCCTCCCCTGTCAGTTCGATTGCCCACAACTGCCCTCCCCTTCTGGCCATCTTGTGGTGGCCATCTTGTGGCAGCCATCTTGTGATGACGTGGGGGCCGCCATCTTGTGACAACGTGGGGGTGGCCATCCTGTGATGATTTTGGGGTGGCCATCTTGTGGTGGCCATCTTGTGACGATGTGGGGGCAACCATCTTGTGACGATGTGGGGGTGGCCATCTTGTGATGACATGAGGGCATCATGCAAGGGTGCAAGGACCACCTAGGCTTTTATTAGTATAGATTGTGTTGGAAGTCTTAATAAACACAATAAGATATAAAATTTTTAAAACAACAGTTTAAATGATTTCTTTCTGCTGATGATGACATCATTTACCTAGAAAACCCAAGAGATCCAATAAAATGCTAGTAGAATTACTAAGAGAAATTACTAAGAATTAGCCAAAATATTATGAAAAATAAAAACAATAATGTGAGATTTGTCTTATGAAATTTTAAACATTTAATACAAATACTTTATTCAATCAATATGATATTATAATAGGAAAAGACAAAAAGGTCAATAGAATAGAAAGAAAAAATACTTTTATAAACACATGAACTTAAGTGATAGATTAACTGGAGAGAGGATGGATTTTTGTTTTTATTATAGTAAAAAGCATATAACATTAAATTTACCATCTTAACCACTTTTAAAAAAATACATTTTATTGATTTTTTACATAGAGGAAGGGAGTTAGAAACATCGATCAGCTGCCTCCAGCACACCCCCTACTGGGGATGTGCCTACCACCAAGGTACATGCCCTGGGCCAGAATCAAACCTGGGACTCTTCAGTCCGAAGGCCGTCGCTCTATCCACTGAGCCAAACCAGTCAGGGCTTAACGATTTTTTAAAATGTATTTTTATTGAGAGGAAGGAGAGGAAGAGAAAAATAGAAACATCTATTCTCTCTCAATGATGAGACAGAATTATTACTCAGCTGCCTCCTGCACATCCCACACTGGGGATTGAGCCTGCAACCTAAGCCTGTGCCCTGAATGGGAATCAAACTGTGACCTCCTGGTTCAAAGGTCAATGATCAACCACTGAGCCACACTGGCTAGGCACCATCTTAACCATTTTTAAGTTCAGTAGTGTTAACTGTTGGACAACAGATCTCTAGAACTTTTTCATCTTATGAAACTGAAACTCTATACACACTAATTCCTCCTTCTCCCTCCCTATTCCCCTCAGCCTTTGACAAGCACCTTTCTTCTTCTTTTTTTTAAAATATATTTTTTATTGATTTTTTTACAGAGAGGAAGGGAGAGGGATAGAGCGTTAGAAACATCGATGAGAGAGAAACATCGATCAGCTGCCTCCTGCACACCCCCTCCTGGGGATGTGCCCACAACCAAGGTACATGCCCTTGACCGGAATCGAACCTGGGACCTTTCAGTCCGCAGGCCGACGCTCTATCCACTGAGCCAAACCGGTTAGGGCACACCTTTCTTCTTTATGTCTCCATGATTTTGACTGTTAGATACTTCATATGAGAGTAATCATGCAGTATTTGTCCTTTTACAATTGGCTTATTTAGCTAAGCATAATGTCTTTGAGGTTCATCCACATTGTAGCATGTGACAGGATTTCCTTCTTTTTTTAAGGCTGCATAACACTTTTTTTTAATGTTTTAAAATTGATTTTGATAGAGAGAGAGAAAAAAGAGAGAGAGAGAGAGAGAAGCATTGATCAGCTACCTCCTGCAGCACCCCAACTGGAGATCAAACCTGCCACTTGGGTATGTGTCCTGACTGGGGAATTGAACCTGTGACCTTTCGGTGCATAGGAAAATGCTCAACCAACTAAGCCACACTGGCCAAGGCATGCTGCATAATATTTCATTGTATGTATATTCTACATTTACTCTCTCTCTCCTTTTTAAAATTTTTATTTATTGATTGTAGGAAGAGAAACACTGATTTGTTGTTCCACCCATTTATGCATTTATAGGTTGATTCTTATATGTGTCCTGACCAGGGATTGAATCCACAACCTTGTTGTATTGGGACGATGCTCTAACCAACTGAACTACCCGGCCAGGATTATTCTGCATTTTCTTTACCTATTACTCTGTCAGTGGACACTCAGGTTACTTCCATCTTGTGGCTATAGCGAATAATGCTACAATGAACACAGACATGCAAATATCTTTTATGATCCTGCTTTGAATTCTTTTGGCTATGTACCTAGACATGTGATTGCTGGAATCATAGGGTAATTAAAAATTTTTTTTGAGGAACCTGCATACTGTTCTCCATAATGGTTGCACCATTTTACATTCCCACAAACAGTGTATGAGAATTACTCTTCTAAAAAATATATATGTTTTTACTGATTTAAGAGAGAGAGAAAGGGAGAGGGGGAGAGAGAGAGAAACATAACATCAATTGGTGGCCTCCCATATGCACCCTGACTGGAGTAACCCACAACCTTGGGTATGTGTCCTGACCGGGAATTGAACCCTCAACCTTTTGGTGTACTGAACGACATGCAACCAACTGAGTCACATTGGCCAGGGTCAGGGTTATCCTTTTAAAGAACATTTATGTCATTAAATCTACTTGAGGATCAGCTTGATCCACTTAAGGCTTATCATTAAGCATTAGTATGGCAGGGCCGGAGAAGTCTTCACTCTGGGCTTTGTATCCTTGCTACTAAGGCCTGACTGTACTGTAGGCTGTACTCAATGCCCTGAGTATGATGCAGCCTCTCTACTGTGATTGATGGGAACAAAAACTCTTCCCTGCCCTGTGTGAACTCCAAGAAATTGCTCTTCTTACTCCTTTCCAGTGGCTATTTCTAAGATTCCTCTCACTCATGGGCAAATCAGTCAGATATTTGAGGGTGCCCTCTACAGTTCTCCAGAAGTCTCTCTCTGTGCTGTGTTCTACTCCCCAGTTCTCTGTCTCAGAAATTCTAGCAGCTTCAACCTCCCAACTCTGATTCTTGCCACCATAACTTTTTTGTAACATTCCTTTAAAAGATTTTGCAGTATTGCCCTTGCCAGGTGGTTCAGTTGTTGGAACATCATATCCCATACATCAAAAGATTACAGGTCTGATTCCTGGTCAGGGCACATACCTAGGTTGGGGCTTCGATCCTCAGTCAGGGCTCATACAGGAGGCAACCGATGAATATTTCTCTCTCTCATTGATATTTCTCTCTCTCTCTCTCCTTTTCTCTCTCTTAAAATCAATTTTTAAAAAATGTCCTGAGGTGAGGATTTAAAAAAATACAAGGTTTTGCAGTATTTCTTTAAAGAGTATTGAATTTTGTTCTGGAAGTTACTTTTGGATCAACTTCATCTTTCTGAGGTTTGAGTGTTCTGACTGGGAGTATTCTGAGTGTTCTAGGTGTGTTTAGGTGGCCTTTGCTGTTGAGCTAGTTTAGTTCCACTACTAAGATGGGACCTCTGAGATTGTTATTGAATGACCCATTTATTCAGTGGGGTCTCATGGGCACTACATTGATCCCAAGGCTGGGTGAGCTCTCAGAATTTCCTGCATTACAGCTGCTCTGTGAATGTTTCTTCTTCAGCAGTTGTTCTTTTTCCAGCCTCATGGAATTTCACCTTTCACACACAAGACTGGAATTGAGTCCAAAAGATTCAGGGGAAGAACACCTATTCACATTTCTGGAGTTTTTTTTCCCCAGCTCTTTTCTCTCCTATTCACTGTCCCACAAATTTTAGCTGTCTTAGCACCCCTGAATTTCAGTCTATCTTCTCATGAGACCTTCTTGCACTGTGGCTGAAAATTGTCCCCAGACAGAAAGCCAGGGCAATTCTAGTGCTCACCTAGTTTGTTTCCCTTTGCTCATAGAACACAGTCCGGTGCTGCCTGGTGTTCAGTTGTTTCATTCCGCGTCCCCTACTTTCTAGATGTTTACAATTAAGGGAAGAGGAGTCCCAGAGCAGCAGAAATATAGCCTTGACTTAATAATCAAACTGATTCTTGCCCTGGTTGGTTTGCTCAGTGGTTAGAGTGTCAGCCCTCAGATCAAGAGTTGTGGGTACTATTCCCAGTCAAGAGCACATACCTCAGCTGTAGGTTCCATCTTTGGTCATGGTTGGGGCATGTGTGGGAGGCAACTAATTGATGTGTTTCTGTCACATTGATGTTTCTCTCTCTCTTTTTCTCTCTCCTCCCTCCTTTCCACTCTATCTAAAAATCAATGGAAAAAAATATCCTCAGGTGAGGACTTTAAAATAATAAAAATAATCATCATCATCATCATCAAACTGATTCTTAATAGCAGTCCCTGATGTTCTTGAACATAAAAGCATCTGAAAATGAATGATGAAAGTTCCTTTGCTTCTAAATTTGGAGAAAATACACGAGGATGGAAGCAGTAAAGATGCTATTAATGCTGTCAAGTTTGTAGTTCACTAGAAGTTGTTTTTCCAATGTAAACCACACCAGGGGCTTTATAGAACATAAAGATGACAAATATTGTTGATTCATTATTTCCACAGAGCATCCAGGGATCCCACTGGGGAAGAAAAAAATGGCCAAGTCTCGGCCAACCTCTACCTCCTTCTTATTCAATCATAATAAATAACGGAGGTCATAAAATCTGTGCCTTTGAGAGATTTTTATTTGTCTGTGTAGAAATGACAACAAGTAATATACTAATTATCAGTAAATGGTTTTCAATTATTCATTGATTGAACAAAATATTTTTAAATGCCTACAATGTGCCAGCCACTATGGTAGGCCATACAAAGATAAGTAAGAAACAATATGTGATGTCAGGGGGCTTATGAGATAGTGAGTAGACAAGTCTTGAACATTTAATTATGATGCATTATATAACCACAAAATAAAAATATATATAGGGTATTATGGGAGCACAGAGAAGACATAGCTAACCCAGTTTAGAGGGTTAATAAAGTCAAATGCAGCAGAGAAGGCCAAACAGATAACTGAGAAATGTCTATTGGATTTTTACAATATGAAGATTATTGTTAACTAGAGGCCCGGTGCACGAAATTTCTGCACTGGGTTAGGGGGTGTCCCTCAGCCCAGCCTGCACCCTCTCCAATCTGGGACCCTTTGAGGGCAGTTGGACATCCCTCTCACAATCCAGGACTGCTTGCCTGCTTGCCTGATTGCTCCTAACCGCTTCTGCCTGCCAGCCTGATCACCCCCTAACCACTCCCCTGCCAGCCTGATCACCCCCTAAACACTCCCCTGCAAGCCCAATTGACGCCTAAGTGCCTTCCCATGATGGCCTGGTCACCCCCAACTGCCCTCCCCTGCTGGTCCGGTCACCCCTAACTTCCCTCCTTTGCCAGCCCGGTCGCCCCAACTGCCCTCCCCTGGCGGCCTGGTCACCCCTAACTTCCCTCCCCTGCTGACCCGGTTGCCCCTAATTGCTCTCCCCTGCAGGCCTGCTCCCCTCCAACTGTCCTCCCCTGCAGGCCTGGTTGTCCCCAACTGTCCTCCCCTGCAGGCCTTGTTCCTCCCAACTGCCCTCCCCTGCTGGCCTGATCGCCCACAACTGCCCTCCCCTGCCGGCCATCTTGTGTCCACATGGGGGCAGCCATCTTTGACCACATGAAGGCGGCCATCTTGTGTGTTGGAGAGATGGTCAATTTGCATATTACTCTTTTATTAGATAGGAGGATTATATCTGAGAAATGCCATGGAAGCCGATGGAGTAGTTTGAGTACTGAAAAAGTGGAGCCAATGCATGAAGACATCTTACCTAAAATGTGGCAACATAGTGTGAGATTAATAGCTGGTGCCATACTACTTATGTTTGGAAGCTGACTCTAATATTTTTTAATATGATCTTGGTCAAGTTACTTAACCTCTCTGTACTTTGGTTTTTCTTATCCATAAATTGGGGATGATGTTAATAGTACCCACCTCATTGCATTGTTATTGGGATTAAATTAGTTAATACATGTAAATAGAAACCTGTACATAGAAAATACCGAATTATTGTAGCCATTCACATTATTATTAGGTAGAAGAGTTGGAAGGTGAAGAACATACCTGTTGACCTAGGTTTTAGTGATCTAGAAGGCAAAGAAAAGTCATTTACAGAACACCTGTTGTGGGTTTAATTAGGACCAAGAATACCAATTAAAAGATAGAGAACAGACTAGATTTAAAAAAAAAAAGCAAGACTCAACTAAATGTTGTCATAAGAAATCCATAGACATAGGTAGATTAAAAATAGAAGTATGAAAAAATATACCATGCAAACACTAATCAAAAGTATGTTATTATAGCTATGTAAATATCAGATACAGTAGACTCAAATAAGAAATAATATAAGGAATAAAGAGGAGTATAATATAATAACTAGTGGCCCAGTGCATGAAATTCATGCACATTAAAAGGGAATTAATTAGAGGAAATATTTTAATATTGCTATTTGCCCTTTCTCTATAATAGAAGTGTCAGAGATGAAAGAAAATTAGTAAAATGTATATAAAAATCTCCCTCCTGTCAGAGTCTCGGGCATGCTGCAGGACCCAGAGTCAAGTCCCCGCCCACCCACACATGCCTCAAAATCACATGAGACACAGACCTGGCCGGCCCCACCCCCATCAAGCCCCACCGGGCGGGAGACGAAGCCTCCTGCTGATCACGCGTAACGACCATTTGCATATTAGCCTTTTATTATTAAGATATGCATTACCGCCAAAACCGGTTTGGCTCAGTGGATAGAGCGTCGGCCTGCGGACTGGGGGGTCCCGGGTTCGATTCCGGTCAAGGGCATGCACCTTGGTTGCGGGCACGTCCTCGGTGGGGGGTGTGCAGGAGGCAGCTGATCGATGTTTCTCTCTCATCGATGTTTCTGACTCTCTAACCCTCTCCCTTCCTCTCTGTAAAAAATCAATAAAATATATTAAAAAAAAAAAAAAAGATATGCATTACCTATGAAAACAGACAATAGGGTGGTGAAGGTCTGGGGCAGGGCAGGAACAGGGTGGAGGGGGCAATGGAGGGAAAAAAAGGAGACATTGTAATATTCTCAACAATAAAGATTTAAAAAAAACCCAAATGGGTGTAGCTGTGTTCCAATAAAACTTTATTTAAAAAGCAGGTGGAGCTAGATTTGGCCTGCAGGCTGTAGTTTGCTGACCTATTTTATTTTATTTTATTTTATTTTATTTTATTATTTTAAAGAATAGTTTATTGATTTTTAGAGAGAGAGAGAAAGGGAATGAGAGAGAGAGAGAGAAAGAGAGAGAGAAACATCAATAGGCCCACAACCGCAGCCTGTGCCCTGATAGGGAATCCGGCAACCTCCTGGTGCAGGGTACGATGCCTAACCAACTGAGCCACACCAGTGAGGGCTGCTGACCCCTTTTAAGTAAGTTTGCATTTCTGCTAGGATATTATCTAAGTCTAAGAACTTCTTTGTTTTGTTTTGTTCATTCTCAGAGTGTTTTGCCCCAAAACAGCATCTAATTTTTATTTCACATGTGCCATATATTTTCCTAAGTCTGAATATAGTAATAATAGTTTTACTTTTAAATTTTTCCCTCCTGCATATTATTTCCTCAAAATTCTGTTTGTTTTTGTTATATTAGAGGTTTTTCTCAAATATTGATGACCCCTGGTTATCTGCTCATGTCTAAGAGATTGAACAGCATAGGGGTTGCCTCTGCAGTGGGGGAGGTGTTGACTGGGGCATGACGAAACTTCCTGGGGAGATGGAAATGTGCTGTATCTTGAGTGAGGTATGGGTTGCCAGGTGTATACAATTGTCAAGAGCCATTATACTGACCACTTAAGACCTTTGCGTTTTCCTACAATTGCTTAAAGAATATAAAAAACGGTTTATGAAAGCAAGCTGCTGAGTAGCCCTATGTGGGCGGGTATGAGGGCTGGTTGACTCAGGGGCTCAATACAGAGAGTTGGGGTTGGGCTGTTTCATTGGGAAATCTCTGATGCCAACCTATTTAGGTATTCTTTTCTTGGTGAGTTGGACTCTGAAAGAGAACTAATACAAACAGGAAAAAACCAAACAATTTGGAGAAAACAGTATGCAGGGAGAAGAAAACAAAAACAAACAGGAAATGAAACAACAGTAACAAAATACTTGTTAATATAGTCAGAGATTGAAGGGAATAAATTCTGGAGTGTCCTGTCTGGAGAGGTTAGCCCTGACTTCACTGTCTGGGAGGCAGAGGGGAGGGGGCCCCAGGTGATGGGACAGGAGGCACGCTTCCCACATTCAGGGTGGAGCAGTCAAATAAGCCACGGGTGGGTCACAGGGCTGCCCCTCCCAGTTGTCCTGCTGTGTCCTGGGTTCAGAGACCCTGTTTTATCCTCTCAGGACAATGAACCTTCTGTCTTTGTTGGGGCGGAGGTGGGGTAGCTGTCCAGCTGTGCGGAGTGGAGAAGGAAATCTGAGGATTAGAGCCCTTTGTAGACCAATCCTCTTGTTTTCAGGCCCAGCTTTGCTCCCACTTCCAGGGATACTTAGTTCATTAACATGGGCACCTTTGGGGGTTTTGTGGGATAACCCCTGTTGCCCCTTCACTTTTCTCACTCCTGGCTTAGGGTTCACTTCAGGGGCAATGTCCTCGGGTTGCTAAGGCATGGACCACATTCATGGCGCTCACTGCCACCACCAGCGCTCCGAGGGCGGGATCTTCCCATATGCCTCACTGGAAACAGCTCGGGGAGGGCGCCTCAGGGCTGGTGGGACTGACGGAAGTGGGGGTGTGGCATGGAGGTGGTGCTGGTGCTTCTGTGAATGGCGCCAAGTGGAGCCTGTAGGTCGAGTTGAAGCAGCGCCTGTGGGCCATCAGGAGCGCTCATAGCTGCCCCGGCCATGTGGGGAGTACAGGCTGCCCTCCACCGGGCCCCGCCTCCCCCAACTCCCCTGTCCCCATCCCCGCTGCCACAAGTCCCCTCCCACTCAAGCCTGCTGTGCTCACAGCCTGGCGTTCGGTAGAGCCTCTGGTCATTTTGGACATTACGGACCTTGACTCTTTATATATATATATATAGATGAGTCAATTCTCCAAGAAGTCATAACAGTCCTAAATGTTTATCTATTTCAAAAAAAGAACTTCAAAATACATGGAAAAAAACCCGGTAGAACTGAAAGGAGAAATAGCCAAATCTACAACTGGAATTGGAGATCTCAACATAGAAGCAGTAGACAGAAAATCAATAAAGGTAGAGAAGGATTAAAAATGGCGGCAGAGTAAGTGGATGCTGCACGGACATGCTCCCAGAAACAAACTGGTATTACAACTAAAATACAGAAAAACTTCCTGAATAATCAATGGAAATCTCGCAGGAGAGAACCCTGACACCCAAGGACCAAAAGTGGAGACCACAATAAGACTGGTAGAAGGAGTGGAGGAGTGAAAGGACTGGCTGGGAACCCACAGACAGCAACTGAAGTCCCAGAGAGATATCTCAGCTGTGGGGGGTTGCCACTGAGAATTCTGGGATCTAATCCCCAAGCTGGGCCCCCCAGCAGAGAGCACCAGAACAGATGAGAGTACCCACATAACATCTGGCTGTGAAAAGCAGCGGGGTGCTGTCTGCCAGAGAGTAACAGCTGAAAATTCAGGCATCCTCTTAAAGGGCCAACACACAAAATTCCCTATGGAGCCAACCACCCTGTGCTCTGGCAGAAGGAGGTTGAAGTGGACTGGAGCTGTTAAAGCAGAAGCCAGGACTGGGGACTCAGGGGATAGAGCTCAGAAGGCAGACACCCCAAGTTTCCTGGACTGAGTCATTCCCTCATGAAGCGGAAGACATCTTTCCCACATAGACATCTGCCTTGCCTGGTGGGAAGAAAGTTGACACACCCTATTGGAAAACACCTTGCTCTGAGGCCACTTAAGAGATTAAAAATCACAATTAGCCTCCAGGCAGAAGCAACTGCCCCACCCTGTTGAAAAAAACTCTAACCATACTGGAGGACGATTGCCTGGGGGGCAAAACAAGTTGGAATCTTATCAGTCTGTAGGCAGAGGAAGTCTCTGGAGGTTTTGAGTCTTTGCCTGACCTAATTAGTCAGAAAGAGCCTTTAACAATGTCCTGCACTAGAGATTGAGAGATGTAGAGGATCTACTTAATAAATAGTCACAAACTCAAACAGAAAGCCAAAATGAGGAGACAAAGAAACAACCCCCAAATGAAAGAACTAGAGAACTCTCCAGAAGAAGAGATAAATAAAGCAGATATAAAAAATTTAACTGAAACAGAGTTCAGAGTAATGATGGTAAAGATGCTCAATAGCATGAATAAAGATATGGTAACTATGAAAAAAGAACAGTCTGAGATAAAGAATGACATAACACAAATAAAGAACACATTGGAAAGAATACACAGCAGATTAGGGAAATCAGTGAATTAGAACACAGAGTTGAAAATATCGCTCAATCAGAAAACCAAAAAGATAAAAACATTAAAAAACAGGAGGACTATGGCGGGGTCTCTCTTTTCTGTGTCCAGCACGGAAAGACAGATGATCTGGTTCTTCAAGTAGAGGGGCTGGGGATTGAGAAATAAAAGAAAGAGACAAGACACAGAGATAGAAGGAAAAAGCTAGGACTGGGTGGACTGCTGCCCTCTTCTGATGGAGAGACAGTGACCCAGAGCCGATGCAGCATGTTTATTTTATACCCCCAAATACCAGGAATTTTCACCAAAAGTCAAACAAAGGAGATTATTTGCATTCTTGAGTAGGCCCGAGTCCTATTAATTCCTGGTGCTTGACTGGATTTACATATACAAAACCCACTCCCCAACACCTGGGCAAAGATAAGAGTCAATGCTGAGAACACATATGCCTTTTTGGTAAGATGTGTAACCAAGACTCGGCTTTGCCTGTCGCCTTGGGTTCAGCTGACAATCATTAAGGAAGAATGCCCATGTGCCTTCCCAGGTGCTCTCTGCAGAGGACAGCTTAAGGGAGCTATGGGACAACATGAAATGTAACAATATTAGAATAACAGGTGTGACAGAAGAGGCAAAAGGGAGAAAGGCATAGAGAAGGTGTTTGAAGAAATAATGGCAGAAAACTTCCCTAACCTGGCAAAGGAAAAAGTCACACAAGTTCAAGAGGCACAGAGAACCCCCAACAAGAAGAACCCAAACAGGCCTACACCCAGACACATCATAATTAAAATGCCAAAAATTAAAGACAAAGAGATAATCTTAAAGGCAGCAAGAGAAAAGAAAACTGTTACCTACAAAGGAGTCCCCATAAGGCTGACACCTGATTTCTCATCAGAAACTCTACAGGCCAGAAGGAAATGGCATGAAGTACTCAAGGTAATGGAAAGCAAGGACCTGAGACCAAGATTATTATATCCAGCAAGGCTACCATTCAAAATAGACGGTCAAATAAAGAGCTTCCCTGACAAAAAAAAAAAAAAGGCTAAAGGAGTACATCACCACCAAGCCAACATTACAAGAAATGCTAAAGGGATTGCTGTAATGAGAAGAAGAAATAGAGAGAGAGAAACCTAGCCATACAGAAATATAATGGCAGTAAATAAGTTCCTATCAATAATAACCCTAAATGTAAATGGATTAAATACTCCAATCAAAAGGCATAGGGTAGCTGAATAGATGCAAAAACATGACCCAAATATATGCTGTCTTCAAGAGACCCAACTGAGAACAAAAGACACACACAGGATAAGAGTGAAGGGATGGAAAAAAATTTTCCATGCAAATGGAAAAGAAAAAAAAAGCTGGAGTAGCAATATTCATATCTGAAAAAATAGACTTTAAAATGAAGACCATCACAAGAGATAACAAAGGTCATTACATAATACTAAAGAGATCAATCCAACAAGAGGATATAACCCTGGTAAACATATATGCGCCCAATATAGGAGCACCTAAATATATAAAAAAAACTTCTAGAGGACTTTAACGGAGAGATCGACAACAATACAGTCATAGTAGGAGACTTTAACACCCCTCTGACTTCACTGGATAGATCTGCCAGACAAAAACTTAGCACGGAAACAGAGACTCTAAAGGACACACTGCATCAGATGGATTTAATTGGCATTTATAGAACATTTCACCCCAACGCAGCAGAATATACATTCTTCTCAAGTGCACATGGATCAATTCACAAAGATAGACCACATGTTAGGACACAAAACAAGTTCAAGAAGATTGAAATCATATCAAGCATCAGATCACAGTGGAATGAAATTAGAAATCAACTATAGTAAAAAACACCCCAAAACATTCAAACGCATGGAGTCTAAATAGCATGTTATTAAACAATGAATGGGTAACCAACGAGATCAAGAAAGAAATAAAAAACTTTCTGGGAACAAATGAACATGAACACACAACAACTCAAAATTTCTGGGACATAGCAAAAGAGGTCCTGAGAGGGAAGTTCATAGCACTACAGGCATACCTCAAAAACCAAGAAAAATCAGCAATAAACTATTTAACCCTACAACTTAAAGAACTAAAAAGAGAACAATAAGAAAAGCCCAGCCAAAACCGGTTTGGCTCAGTGGATAGAGCGTCGGCTTGCAGACTCAGGGGTCCCGGGTTCGATTCCGGTCAAGGGCATGTACCTTGGTTGCGGGCACGTCCCCAGTGGGGGGCGTGCAAGAGGCAGCTGATCGATGTTTCTCTCTCATCGATGTTTCTAACTCTCTATCCCTCCTCTCCCTTCCGCTCTGTAAAAAATCAATAAAATACATTAAAAAAAAAAAAAAAGAAAAGTAAAGCCCAGAGTGAGCAGAAGAAAGGAGATAACAAAGATCAGAGCAGAAATAAATGACATAGAGACTAAAAAAAAAATACAAAGAATCAATGAAACCAAGAGCTGGTTCTTTGAAAGGACAAACAAAAGTGATAAACCACTAGCCAGACTCATCAAGAAAAACAGAGAGGACCCAAATAAATAAAATCAGAAAGGAAAGTGGAGGATTAATCACTGACACCATAGTCATACAAAGGATTGTAAGAAAATACTATGAATAACTATATGCCAACAAGCTGGACAATGTGGATAAAACAGACAAATTCCTAGAAAAATACAATCTCCTAAAATTGAATCAGGAAGAATAAAAAAACCTGAATAGGCCAATAACAACTGATGAAATAGAAGCGGTAATAAAAAAAAAATAAAAAAACTCCCATTAAACAAAAGCCCAGGTGCAGATGGCTTCACAGGGGAATTTTACCAAACATTCAAAGAAGAATTCACACCTATACTCCTCAAACTATTTCAGAAAATCCAAGAGGAAGGAACACTTCCAAACTCTTTTTATGAGGCCAGCATTATCCTAATTCCAAAACCAGATAAAGACACTACAAAGAAAGAGAATTACAGGCCAGTATCCATGATGAACATATGTGCTAAAGTCCTCAACAAAATATTAGCAAATTGCATCCAACAATATATTAAAAAGATAATACACCATGATCAAGTGGGATTTATTCCAGGGGTGCAAGGCTGGTACAATATCTGCAAATCAATAAATGTGATACATCACATAAACAAATTGAGAGACAAAAATCACATAATCATATCAATTGATGCAGAAAAGGCATTTGACAAAATCTAACACCCTTTCCTGATAAAAACTCTCAGCAAGGTGGGAATAGAGGAAGCATATCTCAACATGATAAAGGCCATATACGACAAACCTACAGCCAACATCATACTCAATGGGCAAAAACTAAAACCATTTCCTCTAAGAACAGGAACAAGACCGGGATGCTCACTCTTACCACTCCTGTTCGATATAGTACTGGAAGTGCTAGCCATAGCAATCAGACAAGAAGAAATAAAAGGCATCCAAATTGGAAAAGAAAAAGTAAAATTCTCATTATTTGCAGATGACATGATATTGTACATAGAAAACCCTAAAGACTCCATCAAGAAGCTACTAGACTTAATAAATGAATTTGACAACATAGCAGGATACAAAATTAACACCCAGAAATGTGTGGCTTTTTTATACACCAATAATGAACTCATAGAGAAACTAAAAAACAATCCCATTTACCATTGCAACAACAAAAAATTAAGATACTTAGGAATAAATTTAACTAAGGAAGTAAAAGACCTGTGCTCGTAAAACTACAGAACATTGGAAAAAGAGATAGAGGAAGACATAAACAAATGGAAGAATATACCATGTTCATGGATTGATAGAATCAAAATCATTGAAATGTCTATACTACCCAAAGCAATCTATAGATTCAATGCAATCCCCATTAAGATACCAATGGAATATTTCACAGACCTAGAAGAAACTCTCCAAAATTCATATGGAATATAAAAAGACCCCGAATAGCTGCAGCAATCCTAAAAAAGAAGAATAAAGTTGGAGGGATCACAATACCAGATATCAAGCTATATTACAAAGCCACGGTTCTCAAAACTGCCTGGTACTGGCATAAGAACAGACATAGAGACCAATGGAACAGAACAGAGAACCCAGAATTCAACCCAAGCCATTATGCTCAGTTAATATTTGACAAAGGAGGCAAGTGCATACAAAGGAATCAAGACAGTCTCTTCAATAAATGGTGTTGGGAAAATTGGATGAATACATGCAAAAAAAGAAAATGAAACTAGACCACCAACTTACACCATACACAAAAATAAACTCAAAAAGGATAAAGTACTTAAATGTAAGATGGGAAACCATAAAAATCTTGGAAGACTCCATGGGCAGCAAAATATCAGACATATGTCGGGTAGCAATATCTTTACTGATACAGCTCCTAAGGCAATGTAAACTAAGGAGAAAGTAAACAAATGGGACTACATCAAAATAAAAAGCTTCTGCACAGCAAAAGAAACCATCAACAAAACAACAAGAAAGCCCACTGCAGCTCTGTCTTCTCTGCACTGGGAGCAACTCCCCTCATCCCCTGAAAATGTATGCCTGCACCAAGTTTGTCTCCACCCCCTCTCTGGTTCGGAGCACCTCTCAGCTGAGCAGGTCAATGTCTGCAGTGGTGCTGAAAAGACCAGAGACACTGACAAATGAGAGCCTCAGCAGCTTGGAAGTCCCACGTCCCCTGACCTCACTTATTTCTGGCCGCAGCTTCCAAACCAATGCCATTTCAAGGGACATCGACACAGCAGCCAAGTTCATTGGGGCTGACAGTAGGGGTGGCAGGCTCTGGGGCTGGAATTGGGACTGTGTTTGGGGGCCTCATCATTGGTTATGCCAGGAACCGTTCTCTGAAGCAACAGCTCTTCTCCTACAACATTCTGGGCTTTGCCCTCTCAGAGGCCATGGGTCTCTTTTGCCTGATGGTGGCCTTTCTCATCCTCTTCACCATATGAAGGAGCTGTCTCTACCTCCCATAGTTCTTTTTCCCGTGTCTTGTCTGTCTTGTATGTTCCTTTTCCTATACCTCCCCAGGCAGCCTCGGGAAAGTGGTTGGCTCAGGGTTTGACAGAAGGAAGACAAATAAATACTGTATTAATAAGAAAAAAAAGAAAATGAAAAAGAAAGCCCAATGCATGGGAGAACATATTTGCCAATGTTATCACCAATAAGGGTTTAATCTCCAACATTTACAGGGAACTCATACAACTTAACAAAAGGAAGATAAACAACCCAATCAAAAAATGGGCAACAGACCTAAATAGATACTTATCAAAAGAGGACATAAGTAAGGCCAAGACATGCTCAAAGTCACTATCCGAGAGATGCAAATCAAAACAACAATGAGGTGTCATCTCATACCTGTCAGAATGGCTATCATCAACAAATCAACAAATGACAAGTGCTGGCGAGGATGCAGAGAAAAAGGAACCCTCATGCACTGCTGGTGGGAATGCAGACTGGTGCAGCCACTGTGGAAAACAATATAGAGTTTCCTCAAAATATTAAAAATGGAGCTCCCATTTGACCCAGTAATCCCACTTCTAGGACTATATCCCAAGAAATCAGAAACACCAATCAGAAAGGATATATGCACCCCTATGTTCATAGCAGCACAATTTACCATAGCTAAGATTTGGAAACAGCCTAAGTGCCCATCAGCAGATGAGTGGATTAAAAAACTGTGGTACATCTATAAAATGGAATACTATGCTGCTGTAAAAAAGAAGGAATTCTTACCATTTGCAACAATATGGATGGACTGGAGACCATTATGCTAAGTGAAATAAGCCAGTTGTAGAAAGATAAATATCACATGATCTCACTCATCTGTGGAATATAATGAACAACATAAACTGATAAACCAGAATAGAGCCAGAGGGAAAAAATGTTTTAGAATATAATAGAAGTAATCCTGTTATTTGCAGATTTTTAATATTTCCTACAACTTTTGTGATATTATACTATGTTAGTACAGTTTTGGTAATATTATATTTAAAATATTTTTTCTTAAAATATTAATGTTTATTGCATGTAACAGTATTATACTTAAAATCATTTTTCTTGACATATTAATTTTTATTGCATGTAAAAAAACACTGAAAAAATATATAGAGAAGATCTGAATAATCCCATAGAGAAGATCTGAATAATCCTATAGATTCACTGGACCTAACTTTTATAAAAAAATTGATCCAACAACAGAATGCATCATTTCAAATACACATAGAATATTCACTAGGATAGGCCAGATTCTTGACCATGAGACAAATTGAAAGAATAAAAATTATTCAAAGTATGTTCTTAAACCAAAACAATTAAATTATAAATCAACTGGTGGCATGGTGCACGAAATTTGTGCACATTAAAAGGGAATCAATTAGAGGAAATATTTTAATATTGCTATTTGCCCTTTCTCTATAATAGAAGTGTCAGAGATGAAAGAAAATTAGTAAAATGTATATGAAAATCTTACTCCTGTCAGAGTCTGGGGAGGGCCACAGGACCCAGAGTCAAGTCCCCACCCACCCGCCAGCGCCTCGAAATCACACAAGACCCAGACCTGGCTGGCCCCACCTTCGTCAAGCCCCTCTGGGCAGGGGGCGCAGCCTCAGGTCCCCGGTAAAGCCCCGCCAGGCAGGAGTGCAGCCTGAGGGCCCCCGTCCCAGCCTGGCGCCATGCAGCCTCAGGTCCCTGCTGATTGGTTGTTATGGCATTACGGTGTGATGACCATTTGCATATTAGCTTTTTATTATTATGATGGCAGAAAGATACATGGCAAATCCTCAAATATTTGGAAATTAAATAACATTTATAAATAACTATTAGTTTTCTATTGCTCTGTAACAAATTATCATAATTTTAGGTAAGATATCCATCATGGGTCTCCTGGGGCTAAAACCAAGGTGTTGGAAGGGCTGCATTCCCTTCTAGAGGATCTAGAGGAGAGTGTGTGTGTGTTTTTTTCCTTTTCCAGCTTCCAGTGACTATCTGCATTCCTTATTTCATGATTCTCTTCCTATATCTTCAAAGCTAGCAGTGGTGGATCACTCTGACCATGTTTTTGTCATCACATCTCCTCTGCCACTGGCTTTTCCTTTTTCTCTTTTTATTGAAATAATTGGGGTATCACTGGTTAACAGAATTATACAGATTTCAGGTGCACAATTCTATAACACATCATTTTTACATTGCATTGTGTTCACCACCCCAAGTGAAGTCTCCCTCCATTTCCCCTATACCCTCCTCCAACACTTCCCCACCCCTACTTTTAAGGATATTTGTGATTACTTTAGGCTTCCCTGGATAATCCAGGATAATCTCAATTATATATATATAATTGATTTCAGAGAGGAAGGGAAAGGGAGAGAGAAATAGAAACATCAATGATGAAAGGGAATCATTGATTGACTCTTGACAGAAATTGAACCTGGGACCCCTTCAGTCCACAGTCTGATGCTTTATCCACTGAGTCAAGCCAGCTAGGGCTAATCTCACTATTTTAAGGTCAGATGACTAGCAACCTTAATTCCACCTCCAACCCTAATTTTCCTTTGTCATGTAAACTAACATATTCTCATTTTGAGGAAGGGAGAAGGGGAGGAGGAAGAGGGACATTACTCTGCCTTCTACAATAACCCATGAATAAAAGAAGAAATCTCAAGGGAAATGAAAAAACAAAACAAAACAAAGCAACAACAATATATATGGTATATTAACCCTCATCTCACGACATGGCTTATAGAGGAAGGGAGAGACAGACAGAGACAGAGAGAAAGAGAGAAACATTGATGGGAGAAACATCAATTGGTTGCCTTCCATTTGTGCCCCAACCAGGGACCGAACTCACTACCCAGGTATGTACCCTGACTGGAAATCAAACCTGCAACCTTTCAGTGCACAGGATGACACTCAACCAGTGGAGCCACTCCGGCCGGGCTACACATATTTTTTAACTGAATGAAAATACACCATGTTAAAATTTGTGGATGCAGCTATTACAAATACTTATAAAAGAGAAGAATAAAGATCTAAATCAGTAATCTAAGCTTTTACTTTAAGAAACTATAAAAAAAAAAGCAAATTAAACCCAAACACGCAGTAGGCAGAAAATAAAGAGTAGAAATCAATGAAATTGAGAAGTGAAACATAATTGAGAAAATCAATAAAACCAAAGCTCTCAGAAAGTAAATAAATTGATAAATCTCTAGTTAGACTGACCAAGAAAAAAAGAGAGCATCCTGTATAATAAAAGCCTAACATGCAAATTGTTCCCTTGGGTGGTCGTTCAACCGGGAGTTCGACCTGGAGACTGGGAATTCAACTGCTCGCTATGATGTGTGCTGACCACCAGGGGGTGGCGCGAAACATGGCGGGTGTTGGCAACATAGCACTGGTAGCAGGCAGCAGTGGAGGTGCTGCCGGCCCGTGGTGGGGGCGGGGGCGGGGGGGGGGAACCCAGCCTCCACCGATCGCATTGCAGAAGGTGACCTGCGGCTGGCAGGCCCTGATCACCCAATTGGAGCTGGACCTGGGCTGGATCAGGAAACTGGAGGTGGGTGGCAGCAACCAACCTCCCGCAGGACCCGGGCAGGGATGGGGGGTGGGAGGGGGGTTTGCGACTGACCTCTTGCCGGCTACCTGGGAGGGGGTGACGGGGACAGAGGTGCGGTGAGAATGTGGGGTGCCCACTAGCTCGCTCTCACTCCCCCTGCTACCCTCCCCCGGGACACCAGAGCTGGCTCGCTGGGGAAGCCCCTGCGCTCAGGTGCCAGGCGCCAGCGAGGAGCCCGCCCGCACCCGCATGACCTATTCCAGGTGAGCCAGGCCGCAGCCACCAGGACTGCAGGGCCCAGTTGGGCTCCCCATGGGTTCATGCAGGAGCTGGTTTGTGAGGCCGGCTGGGAGAGAGCGCGCTGCCCACCCGGCTTCCGTGCAACACCGCTGGGCGGCCCAGAGACCCACACTGTGCCCCAGGCCACGGTGTCTGGCCACGCTCACCGCATCTCCATGTGGGGACTCAGGCACCTTGACTTAGGTGGAGGGGAGCGCCTGGGGGCCCAGGGGCCCAGGTGCTGCCCAGGGCCCAGAGGTCAGCTGGGACCTGCCCTTCCACACCAGACACTTGTGCTTTCTAAAATATATATAATCTCAAATGCAGGAATTTCGTGCACCAGGCCTCTAGTACAGCAGTGGGCAAACTACAGCCTGCGGGCCGGATTCAGCCCGTTCAGCTGTTCTATCCGGCCCACGGAGCCAAAAGAGTGGAGGGTTCTCTTGCTCTCCCCTCCACTCCTTTACTTTGAATTTATATTAGTTCACACAAACACTCCATCCATGCTTTTGTTCCGGCCCTCCGGTCCAGTTTAAGAACCCATTGTGGCCCTCGAGTCAAAAAGTTTGCCCACCCCTGCTCTAGTACATAATAGCCAATATTGTATTAGAAATAAAAGAGGGGAGATAATAACTACAGACCCACAGACACTGAAGGATAATAAGGGAATACTATGAACAACTTGAATTAGGACAAGAAGTAAACTGAGGAAAGTTTCCAAGAATAGTAAAAGGACACTGGTGAAAGCAAAAGCCAAAAAAGTAAAGGAACTGACACATAGTCCTGAGAGTGACACTGATAACTGTAAGTTTGTATTGACGCACAAAATCTAAGAGGCTCAGATAATTTTTACAGAACTTTACTTGAAAGTTGGTGTTCTGGCCCTGACCGGTTTGGCTCAGTGGATAGAGCGTCGGCCTGAGGACTGAAGGGTCCTGGGTTTGATTCCAGTCAAGGGCATGTACCTTGGTTGTGGGCACATCCCCAGTGTGGGGTGTGCAGGAGGCAGCTGATCCATGTTTCTAACTCTCTATCCCTCTCCTTTCCTCTCTGTAAAAAATCAATAAAAAGTATTTAAAAAGTAAAAAATAAAGGTCGGTGTTCTGGGATGATGTACTTGAAATATAAGGATATAAGAGAATCAAGGATGCTGGGAAGAGAGAGTTGAAGTGCTCAATATGAAGTCCAAACCTAGTGATGGAGGGGGGTTGTATGAAGGAGCTACAAATAGGAGGGATGGAGAGAACAAGAGAGGGCTTGATAGATGAACTGGGGTAGGGGTAATTTTTTTCACTACAGCTCCTCTGTAAATGTTCTTTCCTCAGCAATTGCTCTTTGTCTGGCCTCATGGAGGTTCACCCTTCACACACAAGATTGGAATTTAGTCTAAAAGTTTCAAGGGAGGGACATCTCTGTAAATGGGATTTGGGGGAGTTGGTGGCAGATGGAGGTTCAAGGAACTGGAGGTTTGTACCAAGGTGTGCATGGGGGTGGAGAGAGAGAGAGAGAGAGAGAGAGAGAGAGAGAGAGAGAGAGAGAGAGAGAGAGAGAGAGAACAAACTTTGGAGTTCTATTTATTTTGCATCTACAATGTTGGGTATTATTCTGGACACAGGATATAATGGTGAGCAAGGCAGATCTTTACTACCATAGAGCTTACAGCTTTAGTACTTATAAATAAATAGGTAATTGTCATAATCAGTGATACATGCTAGGAAGTACTTAGAAAGTGGCCTGAAAAAATGGTAAGATTTTAAATGAGACCTTAGCAAACAGGAATGAGTAGCCAATAAAGAAAACACTCAAGCAAGTGGTACTGAATGCTGAAATCCTCAGTATATATGTGGATTTCCAAACATCCCATTAGATCATCCGCAGCTATCAAAAATCTCTCCAATCTCAACATCACAAATCTCTCATAAGAACCCTCAACCAAATTATTTCACCAGGGAAAAACAATTTCTTGAAGAGGCTTTTCCATCTCCACACTGATTTACTTCTCAAGAAGATGGAAAAGTACAGTCATTCAGGTCTAGTTCAAGTGGACAAATCTCTTCAGAATTTCCCGTTCCATATGAGTCCTGACATCTAGTTTTTAAAAGTGAGCATACTCAGTGAGACTGCTACCATTCTGAACCAAACCTTTTTAGTAACTTAGAAATTGCAGCTATACAATTCTATTGCCAATTATGTTAAGCATATACTGCGATCTAATATAACCTCATGCTCTGGTTATTTCAAAATATAATTTATAAATGGAAATATAAAATACACATTACAATTAAACAACATGGTTTGCTTCTTCACTTTTTCTTCCCTTTAGCCTTTGAGATTATATATATTTTAGAAGAAATTGATAAATTCTGAGAATCTGGAAGTTTGGCTTAAATTTATTCTTTGACACTTTTATTTAACATTGCACTTTGGGAATGAATGGTGTGGGAACTGCCTCTTTCTCCCTCCCCTAGCTCACATGTTTCTTGGAATTTTCTTGTTTTCTACAACTGTGCAGAAAATCTCCCAATGGTTTCTCTTTGTTTCATGTTGAGGGACTTCTGAGTTCCAGTCTTATCTATCTATCATCTATCTATCTATCTATCTATCTAAATCCTCACTGGAGGAAATTTTCATTGATTTTTAGAGAGAGAAGAAGGGAGAGAGAGAGAAACATTGATATGAGAGAGAAACATCAATTGATTGCCTTCCGCACATGCCCCAACTGAGGCTCGGGATTGATCCCACAATCTGGGTTGTGCCCTGACTGGGAACCGAACCCCCAAACTTTCGGTGTACTGGATGACACTCCGACCAATTGAGCCACACCTGAGCCACACTGGCCAGTCTTGAATGTACACTGGCCAACCTTGTAAATTTCATTGAGCTGCTTATGCCCCTTTGTGGCCAATGCTTAAAATTACAGTTCAGTTTTGTTTGCCAGCAAGAAGCATTTGAACTATTGCTTGACATGCAGGACTAGTGGCCTCTAAAAGCTGGTAGGAACCACAGGGAGATGCGATCAGAACCAGCTGGAAGCTATGGCATATCCCTTGGCAAAGGAGAGAGTGGATATCATACCTCTGAAAGGAGAAGAAAGTGTGGATGCCAGTTTAGTATCAAACATGGCTATTATAGAGCTTACGGTCAGGATGGTGGAGTAGGTGAATGAGGTGCTCACATCCTCCCATAACCACTCTGGAATTACAACTGAACTATACAACAACCATCATTCAGAGCTACCTGAGATCTAATTGAACGGAGGTGCTATGGCTGGAGATGTGAAGAGGAGGCTTCATCAAGACTGGTGGAAGGGATGGAGATGTGGAGCAAGCCCACACCCAGGTGTGGTGGTTGGCAATTGGGAGGCCTAGTCCCACACCCATGTGTGGCAGTTGAGAATTGAGAGGGATGTCTTTGCTGTGGAGGTCCCCCATGTGGAGAAAGAGGTCTCAGTCCCACACCAGGACCCCCTAGCCCAGGTTCCAGTGCTGAAAGGAGAAGTTCCTGTAGCTTCTGGCTGTGAAAGCCTGCAGGGACTATGGCTGAGTGAGACTGAAGGTTGCTGGAGTCCAGGGAGTTCTTATAGGACCTGGGCATGAACTTACTTGGACTCACTTGCTCTGAGTTATAGCAGTGGGGCAGCAGGTGAAAGAGTGGGAGGGACTGAATTATCTGGCATCAGGACAAGGGCTGGAGGGGCAGCTTTCTTCCAGACAGAAGTGCTGGCAGAGGCCATTGTTCCTTTGTTTAGCCCTCCCACTACAGAGTCAGCATATCTCAGTCTCCATCAATCTGGCTAACACAGTTTTCCTCACCCTGGTGATTCCCTGAGACCCCTGTCCCACCCAACCAAAGAGCCCTACTTGTGTTATACTCTGGACTTTCCTAAAATCTCTCAAACAAGCAGCATCTGGCCTCTGTGTACCCCATACTCTTACTAAATGTCCCCAGGCTTGGCACTGATGGCAGCTGACCTTGGTTGAAGCATGGCCTCTTCCTGGACACCTCCAAGCCCAGCACAAGTAGCAGTCATTTGCAAATCACTCTATGGCTCATGCTGGTGGCCTTGGGCAGGGCATAGGCAGTGGCTGACCTTGGCCTAGATATCCTGGAAGACCCCAGAGCCAACACACCCAGTGGACAGCTTCAGACTAAAGCACCACCCAACTACCTCAACAAGAGATACACTCAAGGGGCAGACTCAGCAGGAACAGAATCCCACAGAAATTAGTCCTAGTCCATGGAATCAGCCCCTACACAGTGGATTCTCCATGGTAGTCATGGCCAATCCTTGCAGCTGATTGGCCTGGGGAGGGGAGGAGTGTCAATACCTCCCATTGATGTGCCAATAGTAATTAAGGCTCAACTACAACAGGAGGGTGCGCACAGCCCCCATGAAGAGGGGTAGGGCACCTGGAGCACCCAACTCAGGTGACTCTGGAGGCTGCACCACTAGGCCGTACAGGACACCTACTACACAAGGCCACTCTACCAAGACCAGGAGACATAGATGCTCTACCTAATACATAGAAACAAACATAGGGAGGCTACCAAAATGAGGAAACAAAGAAAAATGTCACAAATGAAACAACAGAACAAACTCTAGAAAAAGAACTAAACAAAATGGAAATAAGCAATTTACCAGATGCAGAATTCAAAACACTAGTTATAGGATGCTCAATCAACTTAGGGGAAGAGTAGAAAAACTTAGTAAGAACTTAAACAAAGAGGTAGAAAACGTAAAAATAAACCAGTCAGAAATGAAGGATACACTAACTGAAATGAAGAATAAATTACAAGGAAACAACAGTAAAATAGATGAAGCAGAGAATCAAATCAGCGATTTGGAATATATGGAAGCAGAAAACACCCAATCAGAAGAGCAAAAGAAAAAATAATTTTAATAAATGAGGATAGTGGAAGGAGCTTCTGGGACAACTTCAAGCATACAAACATTCACATCGTGGGGGTGCCTGAAGGAGAAAAGAGAGAGCAAGGATTTAAAAACCTACTTGAGCCCGCAGGGTGTGGCTCAGTGGTTGAGTGTTGACCTATGAACCAGGAGATCACCGTTCAATTCCCAGTCAGGGTACATGCCCGGGATGTGGGCTCCATCCACAGTGGAATGTGTGCAGGAGGCAGCCAATCAATGATTTTCTGTCATCATTGATGTTTCTATCTCTCTCCTTCTACCTTCCTCTCTGAAATCAATACAAATATATATTTAAAAACACTATTTGAAAAAATGACAGAAAACTTCCCTAACTTTTGAAGGAAGAAGAAATACAAATACAGGAAGCACAGAGAGTCCCAAACAAGATGAACCTACACCAAGACACATCATAATTAAAATACCAAAGATTGCCCTAACCGGTTTGGCTCAGGGGATAGAGCATCAGCCTGTAGACTGAAGGGTCCCAGGTTTGATTCTGGTCAAGGGCATGTATGTTGGTTGCGGGCGCATCCCCAGTGGGGAGTGTGCAGGAGACAGCTGAATTGATGTTTCTCTCATCGATGTTTCTAACTCTCTATCCCTCTCCCTTCCTCTCTGTAAAAAAATCAATAAAATATATTTAAATAAATAAATAAATAAAATACCAAAGATTAAAGACAAAGAGAGAATCTTAAGAGCCCACACCAAGACACATCGCAATTAAAATACGAAAGGTTAAAGACAAAGAGAGACCATTAAGAGCAGTAATAAAAAAGCAGTTAGTGCACAGCTAGTGTGCCTCAGTGGTTGAGTGTTGACCAATTAATCAGGAAGTCACAGTTTGATTCCTGGACAGGGCACATGCCCAGGTTGTGGGCTCAATCCCCAGTGTGGGACATGCAGGAGGCTGTGGATCAATGATTCTCTCTCATCATTGATGTTTCTATCTCTCTCTCCTTCTCACTTCCTCTCAAAATCAATAAAAAATCTATTTTTTAATAAAGATCTATTTTGAAAGTACAATTCACTAGACAAGGTAGTGGATTGGATATGAGGAATGAGAGAAAACAAAAAGATAAGGGCTAAGTTTTAGTTTCAGTGAAGAAATGTATAGTAGAACTATTTAGTGAGATGGGAAAACCCAGGGAGGAACAGCTTTTGGAGAGAAATCGAGGGATTTATTTTATTTATTATTTATTTATTTATTTATTTTATTGATTTCGGAGAGGAAGGAGAGGGAGAGATAGACACAGCAATGATGAGAGAGAATCTCTGATCAGCTGCTTCCTGCACACCCCTTAGTGGGGATCCAGCCTGCAACCTGGGCATATGCCCTGACATGGGATTGAACCATGACCTCCTGGTTCATAATTCAACGCTCAACCACTGAGCCACGATGGCCAGGCTCTTTTAAAATACTGTGTTTGAATTGTCTGCTTGACAGTTGAGTAAAGATGTTAAATGGGAAAAAACAAGATGTTAAATGGGAGTTGCTTATACATACCTAGTGCTCAGGGAAAGTATCAAGAGTAAAAGATGTAAATCTAGGCGTCATTAACATGTAGAGGATATTTCAGGTCATAGGATGGAAGAGAGAGTTTTATTCCAGAGAACTGAATCTGGAAGCCCACCAACATTTAGAGTTGGGAACAGGTGGAGAAGCCAGCAAAGAGATAGAGAAGAAGCAGCCAAGGAAGCTGGAGAAAAGTAGATTGTGATTACCTGGCAGTCCAGGGAGAAACGTGTTCCATGAAAAACAGAGTGATCAGCTGAGTCAAATCTGCTGAAATGTTAATAAAATTGAAGATAAGATAATGTGTCATTTGATCTGACTTATTTTCTGGAACAGCTGGTTTAGTTGCTATTCACATGTAGTTTCACAGTCCCACATATATGTCCTATAAATCACTGACCATACTTTATTGTAACCGTTTTAATTATCTGTGGCTCACATTAAATTTTAAACTCTATGAGGACAGAAATTGTGCCTGATTAGATTACTTTTTAGAGCAATGCCTGGCATAGAGTAAATCTTTCTTTTTATGGGTTGATGCTCAACCACTGAGCCACACCAGCCAGGCAGCCATGTAGTAAATCTTTTTTTAAAAAAATATATTTTATTGATATTTTACAGAGAGGAAGAGAGAGGGATAGAGAGCTAGAAACATCGATGAGAAAGAAACATCGATCAGCTGCCTCCTGCACACCTCCCACTGGGGATGTGCCCACAACCAAGGTACATGCCCTTGACCGGAATCGAACCCGGGACCCTTCAGTCCGCAGGCTGACGCTCTGTCCACTGAGCCAAACCGGTTTCAGCATGTAGTAAATCTTAATAAAAATGTGTTCAATGATGAACGAATGAATGAATGAACCAAAGATGTATAAAAGGCCATTGACAATCACCATCCCTCCCAAATGAACAAATAGCATTACCTAACTCCTTAGTGCTGGAAATTCATCAAAATTCAACAATTGAGGGCCACAGATAATCATGCTGGAGACGATGAGGTTGGTCTTAATTCACAAAAATGGTATAAGAAAATGGAGAGAAAGGAGGGATCATAAAAAAGCTGGACTTAAACAAACAAAAACAAAACAAAACAAAAAAAACCCTAGGACTTATATACATTAAAAGTAGTCCATAGCCAAAACCGGTTTGGCTCAGTGGATAGAGCGTCAGCCTGCGGACTGAAGGGTCCCAGGTTCGATTACGGTCAAGGGCATGTAGCTTGGTTGCAGGCACATCCCCAGTGGGAGGTGTGCAGGAGGCAGCTGATCGATGTTTCTTTCTCATCGATGTTTCTGACTATCTATCCCTCTTCCTTCCTCTCTGTAAAAAATCCATAAAATATATTTAAAAAAAAAAAGTAGTCCATAGCATTGACCTATGAAACAGTTTCTCATGGTTCCCAGTCAGGGCACATGCCTGGGTTGTGGGCTCAATCCCCATTGTGGGGCATGCAGGAGGCAAGCGATCAATGATGTCTCTCATCATTGATGTTTCTATCTCTCCCTCTCCCTTCCTCTCTGATATCAATGAAAAAATATATTTAAAAAAAGTAGCCTATAAGCCCAAACTTATAACCACCACAAAAATGGTGGGCTTATTTTTCTTGTCTTACAGAAGCTATTAGAGCTACACATTACCTTTCTGTGGCAACTTTTCCCATTTGATACTGTGCTACATGTTCATGGTTAACTTGATTTCACCTGTATAATTATGCTTGGGGTTTTTTTGGGGTGGGGTAGGGGTTTGGGGGTGGGGGAGAGGCTTACTTTTAGTACACAGGAGCTATATCATGCCTCAACTCTCATCAATCAGGAATCTATTGCTATCAACTCACCAAGGAGTCCTCATATTTTTGCAATTCCTATGTAAGGAGGAACTGGAGTTCTAGTTTTTTGTGGCATCCTCTATCAAGTTTATACAGAATGATCATAGCTGATTCCACAGCTGACCTAAGTCCTTCTGACATTCAGAAGTAGCCTGAATGTCTTTCAATGCTTGGACTCATGTAGAGTACTTGAATATATACTTATGCATTCGTTTCCTATTGTTTCTGTAACAAATGATCACAAATCTATTCACTTAAAATAACACACATTTATTCTCTTCCAGTTCTGGTGGTCAGGAGTCAAAAATAAGTTTCACTAGGCAGAAATTAATGTTTTGGCAGGGCTACACTCCCTCCAGAAACTTTAGGGGGAAATCTATTCCTTGTCTCTTCCAGCTTCTGGTGGCTGTCAGCATTCCTTAGCTTGTGTCTGCATCATTTAATTTCTGCCTGCATGGTCACATTGCTTTTCTTTTGTGTGTGTGGTATCTCCTTCTGATTTCTTCTTATGAGAATATTTGTGATTGCACATAGGGGCCACCCAGATAATCCAAGATAATCTCTCTATATCAAAATCATTCATTTAATCATATCAGAAAAGACCCTTTTCCTAATAAGTTAACATTTCTAGGCACCAGATGTAGGACTTGATATCTTTGGCAGGGGGAGTGGAGTGGGCATTATCAATCTGCCACAACTTACATCTATATTTACCAACTCTGCTCAAAACTATGCCAAACTGACATTTTGCAATCCATGAACATTTGTTAAAAATCATACTTAAAAAATGTTTTCATTGATTTCAGAGAGAGAAAGGGAGAGGAAGAGAAATATAAAAACATCGATTGGCTGCCTCCTGCAACCCCCATACTGGGGATGGAGCATGCAACCCACCCTGACCAGAAATCAAACCAGCGACCTCCTGGTGCATAGAACAATGCTCAATCAACTGAACTTCACCGGAGAGGCACAATCTATGAACATTTGCAATAGTTTCCTTAAATCCCAATGTAAGCTAAATCTGAAAGATTATTTTATCTTTAAAAATTATTTTATTTTACAATGAAAAAGTTTAATTGTTTTTGATTCAGTGGTAAGTGAAAAGTACTGCATGTAGGTTCTAAGAGGATCAAGCTATTAAATGATCTGGGATCCATATCATTTGAACAGTGGTTGAAAGAATTGGCTATATTGAAAAGAGAAAGCTTAAAGGAGGATCACATAGCTTTCTTCATACGTATGGAGATATTTCATAAAGAACAGAGATTAGGTACATAGTGTGTAGGTTGAGTTAGGAACAATTAATTGTAGGTGGAGACAGATTCCAATGCAATATGAATAAGAATTCAGAAGGGATAGCAGAAGGTGCCCCTTCAAAACAAAGTCTCTTTCTAATTCTGAAAGTATTCATGAATATGCAGAGGCCCTGAAAGGAGGAATGCAGATAGAAGAAGTAGAGAATATATCCTCTGATATAATCATGAGGATATTAATAAGGACATAATTACTCTAAATAAGTCTAAGTAATATTATCCTTCTTAATCCATTTTCCAAATTACAGTACAGTCAGAGTGATCTTTTAAAAGTCAAATATAATTGTCGGCCCCCTTGATTAAAACTCTTCATTTGCTGAAAGGCCCTTTCAGTATTGACCCCTGGCTTCTTTGCCTATCTTATCTGATGTGTTTTTCCTTCCTCTCTGCATTCTTGTATTGCTTAACTTTAGATGCTTGTTCCTTCCTACCTCAAGGCTGTTGGACATACTGTTCTGTCTGCTTTGAAGCTCTTCTCCCTTCTTGCCTAAGTTATTCCAGTTGGGTCCCCATATGAGTTTGCAAATTATTCTGAAATGCTTTATCAGGATGAAAGCATTTATTGTATAATTGACTGTGTCTACCTTCCCTTATAAAATGTGTATCTTGTTCAGCACAGGGCCTGGCACATGGTGGATATCTTCAAATATTTGAATGAATGAATGGACTATCTGGTTTAAAGTGGAAAAGGAGTGTGTGTGTGTGTGTGTGTGTGTGTGTGTGGCGCGGGGGGGTGGGGGGCGGAGATGTTTACCTGACACCAGATTTCTAGTTGCAAATTTTCAGAAACACCAGTATGGTTTCTTGAAAGAGTGTATTTTATGAAAGAAAGGGGAGGCAGATGAAGAAAAATAAGCAATCATCAAGCATCCAAATAAAATGCCAAGTATGTGCTTGGCACTTTGAGTCAGAAATTCAAAAGTGGGCATGTCTTACACAGTTCTTGTCCTTAACACATCTGCAGCCTAACAAGGACAGATAAATACTCAGCAAAGTAATTTCCATGAAATGTGGTAAACACTGCTAAAGAAGATGTATCTGTGTTATGAAATACCTAAGTTGGGGGGTGGGGAAGGAGAGGGGTGGAAGGCCAGGAGGACGATGGGTGGTCTGGGAAGCCTTACTGGTTTAAACTGAGACCTGAAAGATGAGGAGACTTGGCGGCCTGGGGAACTAAAAGAAATTCAATAGTTATGACTTGGAGTCCCACAGAAAAATACTGTTAAGATATTGAAGGGCACCTTGGCAGTTTGGCTTACAGCGACTTAGCTTTGTGAACATTCCCTGAGCAAGAACAACAACGCCCTGCACTTCAGCATTCCACCTAAGCTGGGCTTGCCAGAACTGCTCACTCCCTGCTCCCCCAGCTCCCCTGAAAGGCAGACTGCTGAGGCCCGCAGACAGCGCGGCTCTGCCACAGCCACAGACAGCACCTTGGCTCTCCCTTCCCCGCCAGCCCCACCCCGGGAAGCGGCCAGAAGCCCCGCCCACCTCCGGGCGCGTCCTCCTGGGCCGAGTTCTAGCGCCGCCCGCGGCCGCGCGGTCACGTGACCCGGAGTGTGACGTAGGAGGAAGGAGACGCCATTAGAGGGAGGCGGAGAGGGAGTGCTCTTCTCCTTTCGTGTGGTGCCTGACGTGGTGGCAGGGGCCCTTCATTCTCGGACTTTCCCTCGGCCCCTCCAGGCCTCGCCCCAGGAGACGAGCTAGGAGACGGCGCCCGGGTTGGCGGGCCGGTGCGGAGGGGCCTGCGCCCGTGGCTGTGAGGGCGCCGCGGCGGCCGTGCGGAGCTCGGCGCTGCTCTAGGGTTCGGGTGGCCGGGGAGCGACGGGATGGCTGCGGCCGGCGGCGGGGCGGCGGCGGGCCGAGCCTACTCGTTTAAGGTGGTGCTGCTGGGGGAAGGCTGCGTGGGGAAGACGTCGCTGGTGCTGCGCTACTGCGAGAACAAGTTCAACGACAAGCACATCACCACTTTGCAGGTGCGGGCCCCGGGGGCGGGAGGTGGCGCCCGGGGCCGTGAGGTCTCGGCCGCCACGGTCTCCTGGTTCGGGGCTCACAAATCTCAGGCTTGTCACCTCCGCCTTGGAGTGGCCCTTTCGAATTCGCCCTGGGGACGCTCGGGGTCTTGGCAGCCTGTAGACGGAAAGACAGACTGTTGGGAGGGGAGTGGAAGCGCCCTGAAAAGTCCCCAGTGACCCGGCTGCGCAGGTCGTGGAGTCCCCATCATCGGGCTAGTTTTTCCCCTTCGATTTACTTCCGCTTGGGCCCTAGGTGCCTTCACTTTACGGTCACCAAATGTCACCCCCGCCTTTTTTGTTGTTTCTTTCGGAATTAGGAATTTCGCTGCGGATTTGATTTTGCGAATTAGGTGACTTGTAACTTCAGTGCTTACTGATGACTAAGTGTTTATGCAAGTTCAATTTTGTCCTGTCTTCAAGTAACGTGCTGATTGGCAAAACATTCATCTCTGGAGGGATTTTGAAATGACCGCTTGCCGGTGTGGGTTACGCAGTTTGATTGCTGCCTGCGTGGTTCTGACTTGTGGGTCAGTCGTATTCTGCGAGGTCGACCCACATTCACATGGAAACGTCATGTGAATACTGTTTATTTTCTTTGTTTCTGATAGAGAGCCGGCTTTCTTCTGTAGTTACATTGTGGTTCCTCAGAAAAGTGTTAGAATGTAATCATTTATTGGGAGGGAAACCAGTCCTTTGAGGCAGTTGTAGTCTGTCTCCCCCTCTCCCAAAGAAATCTGGCTGCACGTGTTAGAAAAAAAAAAAAAAATCCAACTAATCTGACTTGATCAGTGTAGTCAGAGACAATAAACGCTAGTGAACTTTTGAGCCTCCATCCATTTAACTAGTTGTGTGATCTTGGGCAAGTTAGTTAATCTATCTTGGCCTAAGTTTCTTCTTTTAAAGTGGCCATAATTTAGTATCTATCTAATTCATAGGGTTGTCAGGACAAATACACCTAAAAGCGATTAGGACCTGGTCTAGTGTAAGTTCATCATTTTTACTGCCCCAGATTGCACAATAGATCTTAATTAATGATTGTGGAGTGTGTAAGAACATAGATACTATTAATAGAATTCACAATGTTCTTATTGTTGTGACATTTGATGCTTGATTCTATTATTAAAGTATCGAGTCTAGAATTTACAAAGATGTTCCAGTTCTAATTCTAGTTCTATTTTTATTCCTGTGTAAAGCATAATATCTGAAAAAGTTAATGTCAGGAAACTCCTTTTTTCTTACATCCTTGTATAAGACGACTTACATAATTTTAATAGTGGATTGTTGTTTTTGAGTGCTACTAGTGAGATTTGTAGGGTAAATACATGTCTATGGTCATTTGGAAGTTTAGAAAATCACTTAGGTAAAATAGCAATAGCTAATATTAAGGTTTGGTGTGTTTTTTTTCATCAAGCCTATGAGCTGGATAATTGTTGTGTTTTGTTTTTTAAAATGTATTTTTAATGATTTCAGAGAGGAAAGGAGAGGGAGAGAGAGATAGAAACATCAATGATGAGAGAGAAACATTGATGGGCCGCCTCCTGCAAGTCCCCTTCTGGGGAGTGAGCCCACAACCTGGTCATGTCCCCTTGACTGGAATCAAACCCAGGACCTTTCAGTCGGCAGGCTGACACTCTGACCCAAACCGGCTAGGGCTGAGGTGGATAGTTTTGTTAGCCCCATTTTACAGGTGAGGAAGCAGGCTTGGTTAAGTTGAGTAATTTGCTAGTCATTACATTGCCACAAGTCTTGCTGCCCAAGCTGAAATTTGAACCCAGGTCTGACTTCAGATTTTGAGCAATTATGTCACACTGCCTCTGGATATTGGAAAACCACCCCTTTAGTGGTTTCCTTTATGCTACAGGTCTAAGAGAAAAGAGAAAACCATTGCAATTGAGCTCTCAATTTTTATTTATTTTTATTTTTTAAATATATTTTTATTGGTTTTGGAGAAGAAGGGAGAGGGAGAGATAGAAACATCAATAATGAAAGAGAATCATTGACTGGGTGCCTCCTGCATGCCCCACAGTGAGGACGGAGCCCACAACCGAGGCATGTGCCCTGACCAGGAATTGAACCAGGACCTCCGGCCAGCTTAGCTCTCAAATTAAAAAAAAAAAAAAAAAAAAATGCCCTAGCTGGTTTGGCTCAGTGGATAGAGCGTTGGCCTGGGGACTGGAGGAGGGTCCCAGGTTCAATTCCAGTCAAGCACATGCCCGGGTTGTGGGCTCAATCCCCAGTAGGGGACATCCAGGAGGCAGCCGATCAGTGATTCCCTCTCATTGATGTTTCTATCTCTCCCTCTCCCTTCCTCTCTGAAATCAATAAAAATATATTTAAAAAAACATAATTTAGCCCTTCAACCTAAAACATACACTTTCCTTATACATTCAAAAAACACCATCAAAGCTAAAAGCAGGCTAGAGATTTTTAAATATCTGAGAAAAACCACTGCTGGAGACTGTCCATAGGAGGTCCATTCACATCCAACTCAACTCCAGGAAGAGCCCCTGCCCATGTCTAGGCACATTCTCCTTACCAAATCCCAGGAATCTACACAGTGTCCTGTGCAATCTACACAGGAGAGGATGAAATTATGGTAGATCTCCAGTATCAAAGCATAGCAGTCCTGATTTTGATGTTTATATAACTCTCATCACAACAATATCTGGATTATATTATTGAATTGAGGATTTTGTTGTATTCCAATGTATGGAAACAGAATTATATCTAATCTCTTTCTCTTAGATATCAGTTCATCTCATCTGATTCTAATGTTTTTCAGAGAAATTTGACTTCAGTGTGATCCATAAAACACATCCTTGTAAGCTTTTAATTTCCTAATGGAGAGACCATGCATCAGTAGATAAGATTTTTTCTTGTAGACAAAACGACTTACTACCTATCCTTGTAAAATACTTTGTTTTGCAAAGTACACTCTCATGCCTTCATATTTCAAAGAATTATAGGACTGAGGAATCTAAGATAGTTTATGGTTGTCTGTTTCAGTCTCTTGTTTAATATTTCAGTCAAGTGAGTTTCTACTTTTGTCTTGGAGGAGTGATAAACTGACATAGAAAGTATAAAACTAAGCCCTGATGTGACCTGTTTCATTTTTAGATAGGTCTAATTTCCAATAAGTTTTTCTGTGTGTAAAGCCAAAATCTGTTTCCCTGTAGTTTCCAGTCCTAGTTCTGCTTGGTTGCACGGGACATCCCTTTTGATAATTAAAGATAGCTATCACATCTTGAGTCTTGTCATCTTTTGGATAAACAGCTCTGGTTCCTTTAACTGGATTTCCTATGATATTAAAATCATTTCACTATTTTTTTTTTTTGGAGAATTTTAATGAGTTTATTTTAGTCAAACTGGCAACATATACCAGGGAGCAAGATCTCAAATGCTCCTCATTTCACTATTTTGACGTCTTTTCTAGACTCTCACTATTTATTTACTCATTGTCCTTTTTTTTATTGATTTCAGAGAGGAAGGGAGAGAGAGAGAGTTAAAAACATCAAAGATGAGAGAGAGAGAATCACTGACTGGCTGCCTCCGGCACACCCCACACTGGGGATCAAGCCTGCAACCCGGACATGTGCCCTGACCAGGAATCAAACCGTGACCTCCTGGTTCATAGGTTGACGCTCAACCACTGAACCATGCCGGCTGGGCTGTCCTCTTTTCTTTAAAATGTGATGTCTTGAGCTGCAGAAATGATTGCAGGGGTGGTTTGAACTGAGCAGAATAGTGCAGGCTATCACCTCCCCTACTGAGAATCCTTTTCTAATACTGAAGTAGAAAAGATTCTCTCTTTTTGTCACACCAGTTAATATTGGGCTTGCTATCTTAGTCTTATTTGCTTAAAAAAGAGTGTTACTAGTACATCCCTTAAATTATTTTTTCTTGGATTTTGTAATTGCTTTTTGTCCCTAATGTATTTGACCCATTAAATTTGACTTTGATAGATTTGCGTCAGTGGTTAAAACCTCTTATGTCCTTTCAAATTTTTATTCTATAGTTCAAAAAACATTGATTTTGGGGTCAGGCAGTTGGTTGAGTCCTGGGCATGTAAAGAAGAATAAGGCATGGTCCCTATTTTGATTAGCTACTCATTTTAACTTTGACACCCAAAGATTTTTCTTTAATTTCTGGCCAGGTCATTAGTAAAGACTTTGAAAGGAGGGAGAGAGGGCCAAGTACAGAGCTCTGCAGCAGGTCTCACTGTAGTCCAGTGATGTGTGACTAGAGGTGTAGTTTTCTTTAGACTTTCGGAATCTTAGGGTGGGGCTTTCTTAGGCTATGCATGGCCCATAGTCCTTTTTCCCCTTGAGTGAGAAATACTTACTAATGGAGTGTTGTACATATTAATGATAATGGAAGCAAAAAACAACTTAAGACTTGGGTTACTACCTACTGGATATAAAACCTTTAGGAAAAAAAATGGTTATTCCAGCATTATAGATCTCCTAGCCTTTTTGCCCTAGCTACATTAGTCTTGCCCCAGGGGATCACAAGATGCTTTGTCAAATTCTTGCAGAAGACAAGATACACTGTGTTTCTGCATTAGGAGGCCATACGTTGTGGTAAAAAGGGACTTTGGTTTGAATTTTGGCTTCTACTTATAGCCATCATGATCTTGGTTATTCTAAACTTTGTAAGCTGGCTCTTTTTTTATAAAATGGGAGAATCTCACACATAGGATTTTTATGTGGATTAAATAGAGAGCCATCATATGTAAAGCTCCTACAACAATGCCTGGCACATGTTTGTTTAATAAATGTTTGCTGTTGAATAAATAGGTGGTGCTTAATATGTGTTGGTTTCCTCCATTTCAAAAAGATAATGGAATTTGGCATGAATTATTTTGAGAACCCATGCTGTCACTGAGGGATAACTACATTTTAAAATTGTTTATTAGGTTATAAACAATTTTTTAAAATATAGAAAAAATATATTCATAATCGAGTTTTGGCTGGAATTGACTTTTCTGTTGGGGTTGACATTTCTGGAAATTCACTTCCTTTTTGAAAATGGTGATACTGTGCTTTAGTGCTTTAGTACTGCTGACTTTTGCAGAGTTTCTCCTAAGTTACTGATAATTGTGAAGTAATCTTGTAGGTGAGCTCTCTGAGAACCCCAAATCCTTTACCTGGCCCAGGAAGCCTATTCTTATATAGCAGGGGTGGGGAACCTTTTTTCTGCCAAGGGCTATTTGGATATGTATAACATCATTCACAGACCATACAAAATTATCAACTTAAAAATTAGCCTGCTATATTTGGTCAAACATTTAACTCACCCCTAATGCCTTGGCATGGCCAGGACAAATTATTTTGCGGGCTGGACATTTCCCACCCCTGTAATGTAGAGTCCCCAAGCTCTCTGATGTGATTTCCCTGCTGATTTGGGGCTTTGATAGAATTGGCAGAGACAAGAAAGACAGTTGGAGTGAGGGAGTTACTGCCTTTTCTCTGGAATTTATTCAAAGCAATACTGCTGAACCTAAGCAATTAAATTCAAGAATTGTTTATTTAATACCTGTTATGTATCAAACATTGTGCTAGCTGGGAAATGTAAGATGAGTAACTTTAACTGTTAGTTAGCTTTCTTGACTTTACGTATTCTTTTTTTATATAAATATTTTATTTTTTTAATTTTTATTTTTTTAAATGTTTTTATTGATTTGATTTGATGGGGGGGGGGGGCGGGAAAGGGAAATGGAGAGGGAAGGGAAAGGCATGGGTGTGCTCCCGGGAGGGAGAGCACCTGTTTTTATTGATTTGAGAGAAAGGGGAAGGGAGGAGAGAAATATTAATAAGAAACATCTATCAACTGCTTCCTCCACGCCCCCTACTGGTGGTCCAGCAGGCAACCTGGGCATGTGCTCTAATCTGGAATTGAACCTGTGATCTCTCATGGGACAACGCTCAACCAACTGAGCCACACCTGCGAAGGCTTGCCTTTATGTATTCTTAAATTTTGTGCCGGCTATCTAAATATATAAAAGGCCTGTGGTCATGATGCCGTAACGGTGGAACGACTAAAGACTGGTCACCAGGAGGCTGCGTGCCTGGAAAGGTGTGCGCGGGTAGGCGGGGACTTGACTTTGGGTCGGTCTGGGTCCTGCCGGCAGGGCAGGTCTGGGTCTCACACGATATCGCTCGCTGGGCCTCTAGTTTTGATTATAACCATCTCTTGTCTTTGATATGTCTCTGTGTCTGTGCTCTTGGGTGATCGCTTTTTTTCTTTAGATGTGCCTTTTTTTCCTTATTGAAGGTGTTTTAAAATTACAAACTCTAATTTAAATGCCTTCTATCATTTTCCTTTTTAGAATACTAACTGGAATTCCACCTATCTGCCTCCTGAAGTGTAGGGTAGGTGCCTGTTATTTGATTAGCAAAACAGTGCTTGCTGTAAGTTTGGCTGGGCAGATGGTATCCTGACAGTTTGGCAAATGAGGAAGCTAAGATTTGAATTAGATTTCCAAGGTCCCACAAAAATAACGTGTACCATTTTTTTTAAAGCTAAGTCTACTTTTTTTCCCCGCCCCTTAACTTCTGTAGCAACACTTGGCATTCAGGTTCTAGTAGTTGGTTTTGTACTTGGCATCATAGTCTCTGGTGTAGGAATCTTGGTTTCCTTCTTTTTAAGATTAATGTTTGAATATCTGAAATATCTTCCATATAGTTCTGGAAGCCACATCACTGTTGATTCAGCCAGGTCATCTATAACATTTTTATAAAATACAATAGTTGAAGTCTTTTTTCTAACAAATGGGTTTTTTTGAATTGTGGCTTTGAATTTCCAATGTAGAAGTATTCTATATCTGGCTGCCATTTTCTGCTTAGTGTTTTAAGCTACTTCTTAGTGACTTTTTGAGTCTTCTTTGCAAGGTATTTACTTGGACTCTAAACTGATTATAGTTCCTCTTTTTAGAAGCTAAGAACAAGAAATGTTGAGGTATTCAAGCACCCAGCTTAGTTTTCTAAAAAATTGAAATATATTTGACATATAACTGTGTAAATTTAAGGTGTACAACATATTAATTTTTTACATTTTAATACTATAATATGATTGCCTTTGTAGCAATCTAGCTTAGTTTTCTGATAGCTCATTTTTATTGCCTTGCTACAAAGGACTAATTTTATAAATTATCTGCCTGAATCCTTTCTTAAGTCTGAACATGATGATAGATACTTTAGTCTGAAACAGTGTTAGTGAATATAGCAAAAATAACATTACCATTCAGTTACACACACACACTAATGAAAATTGGCTGAACTTAAAAGATATCAGATAAAGTCAGGAAACTATTCGTCCACAATTCAGTTACTATGCTAATTTAGGTATTTTGCTTTGTCAGTGGTTAGCAAGCACAGCAAGTGATCTGGCTAACAACAACAAAAAACAAAAATTAAAACAAGTTATTAAAAGACTTTCATTTGGGAGATATAATTTGTTCCTATTATTTCTCTCTTGTGATTGTATTTTGATTTTTTAAGTAGAGATTTAAAAAAATTATCTGCCAAGATTTCTGATAAGATGGGCAAAATAAGCCAGCCTCAGGTGCAGATGACAGATGGCAGTCTTGAACTAATAAGATTGCTAATTTTGTTAGTACCCCTGTGGTTTGGAAGATGAAGTCATTGGAATTAGAAGTAGTGGTGCTGTAACTCAGGGTTTGAAGGAGTAAGATGGGAAATGTACTGTAACTTTGATCCTCATTACCTTGTGCCTACCCTGAGAATATTTTGGGAGATGAATTGGCATCCAGAAATACTTAGTGTCACTCTAAGTAGAGGAGTGCCAGGTTAAGAATGTGTGTATGTTCTAGAATAGGCCGCTTTGAGCCATAGAAAAAGCACTGAGGCCCTGACCGGTTTGGCTCAGTGGATAGAGCGTCGGCCTGCGGACTGAAGGGTCCCAGGTTCGATTCCGGTCAAGGGCATGTACCTTGGTTGCGGGCACATCCCCGGTGGGAGGTGTGCAGGAGGCAGCTGATCGATGTTTCTCTCCCATCGATGTTTCTAACTCTCTATCCCTCTTCCTTCCTCTCTGTAACAAATCAATAAAATATATATTAAAAAAAAAAAAGAAAGAAAGAAAAAGCACTAAGGAGTCAGACAGGCTTTCATCCACTGTAGCACCTGACTCAATTATCTCACCTTTGATGTCACTGTATTATTTAAATCTTAAGTTCACAACTGTAAAATAGGGATAATTACCTACTTCACAGGGTTGTTACAAAGATTAAATGAGGAAGTTCAAACACAGTGCTTGGCAAGTATGTGGAAATTGTTTTTGGTATGTGCATAGGAGCAGTTTTCTTGGGAGTGGATTCATAGTTTTCATCAGATTCTCGAAGAAGTCCATGAACACTCCCCCTCTAACTCTCACTGACATGTAACAGAATTAAGAACCACTGCCCAGAGTATTGTAACCATAAGTGGTATCAGTAGGCTAGACAAATTAAGTGTGTGCCTCATAGAGGTGGTTAAAAAGGGTAAGACAAATTTCAGCTTTTGATCGTTTGCTGTTATCTTACTGTTACATAAAGTCTTTTCAACTTTATTCTCAAATATATAATTGTATGTTTTTAAAACTAGATGTTTGCTCTTTAAGAAAATACAGAATATTAAAAACTTAGGATGTCTGTAAAATGAGATGATTTATATTACAGAAGGAATTTTTCTATAGAGTAGGACTTACATTTTTCACTATGAAGGGGAAAAAAAGCTTTAGTGGGGACCCTTTGATAATGTGCTTTATTAGTGTATCAGATATTTGAGTTAAAATAATTTGGTTTATAAGGAAGCTTTTAGGAATACATCTCTATTATAGCATTAGTAGAGGCCCAGTGCGCAAAATCGCGCAAGACCCAGACCCGCTGCACCAATAGGACCCAGACTGACTCTCGCCACACCGCGAGACCCATCAATGCACCTCCTAGTGACCCAGCGTTACGGCCACTGGCCTTTTGTAATATAGATACTGGTACCTCCATTGATTTACCCAGGCACTTTGTAAATGTGTTTATCTATAATAACAATACAGTTGACCCTTAAACAACATGGATTTGAATTTCACAGGTCCACTTATATGTGGATTTTTTCAAAAATATGTACAGTGCTTAAATTTACTTTTTCATGATTTTTCTTAATAACATTTTCTTTCCTCTAGCTTATTTTTTTTATAACAGTGCAGTATATAATACATATAGCATACAAAATATGTGTTAATCAACTGTTTATGTCTTCCGTTAAGTCTTCTTCCTATTAATAGTAGGCTAAGTAGTTAAGTTTTTTGGGAAGTCTACAATTATATGCGGATTTTCTTCTGTGTGGGTGTTGGTACTACTCTGCCTGCCCCTATCACTGGAGAAGAAGTGTTAGCCCAGATCTCAGTCTGGGAGGTACCAGAGCATAGAAGCTATAAGTTCTTTTTGGAGCCAAACTACCTGGATTTCAAATCTTACTCTATCACTTACTGTGTGACTTGGGCAAGATACTTACCCTTTTTGTATCTCAGTTTTTACATATATAATTTTTGGATAATCTATAGTAATAATAGCATAATATGCTAATTAGACCAGACATCTTTCCGGACGACCTTCTGAACGAAGCCAGGGCTGCAAGGGAAGCCCAGGTCCCAGGTGCCTGCTGGCAGCCAGAGGGAAGTCCAGGTCCCGGGTGCTGGAGGGAAGCCGGTGCCGGCAGCCAGGGGAAGGAAGGCCTACTCTTGCATAAATTTTGTGCATTGGGCCTCTAGTAATTATATATAATTCACAAGGTGCTATGAGAATTAAATGAGTTACTATTAAGAGTTCTTAGAACACTGCCCATTTTATTGTAAGCTCTGCAAAAGTGTTAAATTAATAAAAATATGTGATTTTGTTAACACAAGACTTACACCTATGAAAAGATAACTTACAATATAAGGTAGTATATGCTGTATATTACAAGATTGGGGTTCATAAAATTCTTCAGGAGAGACTCATTGTGGGTTGTAGAGGTGGTATGAGAAAACCTAAGAATATAAGGAAGAAGAGTATAGGTCAGAACAGAAGTTGGATATATATGATTCAGATAGAGAATAAAGAATAGGCCCAAGTTAGAGGGGGTATTTAATGAAAAAGCAGAATTGGAGGGACTGTATACAGCCCAGATAAGTTGAAGAGTAAGTAAAGAAATACTGTAAGCTATCTTGGGAAGACAGATGTAGACACATGGTGGAGGTCCTTGGATACAAAGATAAGGCTTTGAGATTAGTATTTGTAAACTAGAGGCCCGGTGCACAAAAATTGTGCACTGGGGGGGGGGGGAGTCTCGCAGTCCGGGAGCCCTCAGGAGATGTCCGACTGACATCTTAGGCCTGCTCCGCGGGGAGCGGGCCTAAGCTGGCAGTCGGACATCCTTAGTGCTGCTGCAGAGGCAGGAGAGGCTCCTGCCACCGCCGCTGCGCTCACTAGCCATGAGCCTGGCTTCTGGCTGAGCAGTGCTCCCCTTGTCACACTGGCCACCAGGGGACAGCTCCTGCATTGAGCATCTGCCCCCCGGTGGTCAGTACGCGTCATAGCAACCAGTCGTTCTGCCATTTGGTCAATTTGCATATTAGCCTTTTATTATATAGGATTGGAGTTCCCTAACTTGTATAAAGGAGAACCTTACGAATGATCATGTAAAACGTATTTAGCACAGCCCTGGCCGGTGTGGCTTAGTTGGTTGGGCATCGTCCCATGCACCAAAAGATTGCCAGTTTAATTTTCAGTCAGGGCACATGCCTGGGTTGCAGCTCAATCTCGTATAGTGGCAGGCTGGAGGCAGCTGTACGATGTCAATATTGCTCTCATATCGATGTTTCTCTCTCTCCCTCTCCCTTCCTCTCTCTAAAAATCAATTTAAAAAATTTTTAAAAAATGGTACTTAGCATAGTACTTGGCAGAGGGTAATCATTCCATAATTGTTAGCTGATGTTAGCAATAGTAGAAATGACTATGTATTATTAATGACTATGTGTAATTTCACAGAAAAGTTTTCTGTATGTATTATAGTAATTTTAAATTTATACTGGATAAATTTAAATGTGTGCGTTCACCAGACACAATGAGTAAACAAATGCACACGCTGGAGCGAGGTTTAATGCACATTAGAACATCTGCCTGCATGTTAAAACTGCTGCAGAAAGTCACACCATGTGACAACAGAACCAATTACTACATGTGATGCAGTGTGATCACGTGGTAATCATTTGCAGAACATTGTTTACGAGCAGTGACTCTTGGGTTTGAATAGGTAGGCTATAGTTGTAGACATGTAATATTCATGTTGGCGAAATTACTACAGTGTTTTTTCTAACATATGGCCTATTCGATAAAATTTGTTAAAAATAACAGTGAAAACATCCGGCTGGCGTGGCTCAGTGTTTGAGCATTGACCTATGAATCAGGAGGTTGCGAGCTTGATCCCCATGTGGGGTGTGTAGGAGGCAGCTGATCAATGATTCTCTCTCATCATTGATGTTTCTATCTCTCTCTCCCTCCCTCTTCCTCTCTGAAATCAAAAATCTATTTGAGGGGAAAGGGGACTGAATTAACAACAACAAAAACTCTATTAATTTAATTACAAGCAAATCTTGGTTAAAAGCATTTTAAAATTAACAGGGTGTTAATTTTCACATATGACATACAGACCAGAAATTTTGTCCATTAAATCCAAAGTCCATTAAATTGAGGTCATAATATGGAGGGTTTGCTGTATTTGTAGTCTTATCTTGCATTGACCATACAATGTGAAGTTTGCCATGAGCCAAAGAGTTATGTGTTTCAGCCTTCAGTGGTTTCACTCATCTGTCAGGAAAACCCCTACTGTGAGTAAAGGGGAGATCATCACCTTTTCTCTGAAACTGTCTTAGACTCATCCAGGCAGGCTTTACATTTCCTTTCTTAGGCTCTCCCTTCTCCCTTATAATATACTTGGCAAGACCCTTCATTTTAACAATGATCACATGGTATTTTAATTCTCTACATTTTTATTTCTACAGTAGACATAAGCTCCTTGAAGGCTGGAACTGTTTCCTTTCATTACTGTGACTTTAGTATCTAGGAAAAGTATTAGACATAGGTGAAATAATTGAATTATAAAATAATTGCAAGAATATTTTTGAGTAATATTGGTATTCATACATTAAGTATATTACTAGTAAACATTTGTTTTATCTCATCATAGAAATCTCTTAGACTCTTTCTATATTGAGTAGTTAAGTGATATCAAATTCAATACTCTAAGAAATTTTTTGATGGGGAAAAACTAAAAAGTATTTAAGTTCTGTTTTTTTCTTTGTGTTTTTTATAACATGCTTATAAAACTATATTTTTCTTAGATTAGAATATCAGTAATTTTCTTTCTTCATTGAAAATGTTTTCTTGCCCTAGCCGGTTTGGCTCAGTGGATAGAGCGTCGGCCTGGGGACTGAAGGGTCCCGGGTTCGATTCCGGTCAAGGGCATGTACCTTGGTTGCGGGCACATCCCCAGTAGGGGGCGTGCAGGAGGCAGCTGATCGATGCTTCTCTCTCATCGATGTTTCCATCTCTCTATCCCTCTCCCTTCCTCTCTGTAAAAAATCAATAAAATATAAAAAAAAAAAAAAAAAAAAAAAAAAAAAAAAAAGAAAATGTTTTCTTATTAAACATTCATAAAAATTCAGTGGTTATTTTTTCACCCAGATAACTTGTGATTCATATTGAGATGATTTATTCATCTATAGTTAAGTTAAAAAACATTATTTTATATGAAACATTGTTTGATGTATATCTCTGTTTTCTTAGGCATCATTCTTAACAAAGAAGTTAAACATTGGTGGGAAAAGAGTAAACCTTGCTATATGGGTAAGTTAACCTTGAAATTTAAGGCCTCTGCCGTCTTTGTACTCGAATAACTGTTGACTCAAGGAATAGTAATTTGAAATTTTGAATTTTCTTTTAAATTAACTCCAATTAGCCAAAACTTTTTAAAATATTTTTTTCTAAAATCTGGTTAATAATTATATCTTGAATACAATTATATACATGAATATTGCTATCATAACTTTTCAGCTGGGTAAGGATTAACTCAGGGAATTCCATGTTAGAGACAGGACAGCTGCCTAGCCTTTTTTAAAAATGTGTGGTTTTTTTAAATTTTTTTATTTTAGAGAGAGGTGAAGGGAGGAGAGGGAGAGAGAAACATTCAATTGGCCGCCTCTTGCACACAAACCTACTACCTGAGCATGTGCCCTGACCAGGAATCGAACTGGCAACCCTTCGGTGTACAGGACTACGCTCAACCAACTGAGCCACACAGGCCAGGGCCACTTGGCCTTTTTCCCCCTTGTCTCTATGTTCCACTTTTTAAGGGAGTGGCTAGTGGGGAAAGGGTGTGGGTGATGCAGTGGGGTACCTTTTGGCAGGTGGTCCTGGTCCTTCCTCTCTTTCCTTGTCTCTTCCCTCCATGGGAAGCCTAAATTTAGGGCCAGGCCTATTCCTGGCTTACAATGCCATCTTGGTCATTCTGACCCTGAGGTAATCGAACTGTTTTTTTAGTGGGAGTGGGAAGATTCCTGGGGAGGAAGATGGTTGGGAAGGGAAATGGAAACTTTGTATAACAGTAAAACATTAAATATTGATTATAACTTGAGTTTTAAAAAGTTTTTGTAACCTGCTTTGTTTCTTTTAACAGTGTTTTGTGGTTATGTATAACTTCATGCCCCACTTTTTGTGGTCATGAACTTTTAGTCAAAAGTTTACTATAATTGCAATAGGTGTATTTTTTTCTTCTGCTATAATAAACATTTACTTCTTTATTTAGGATACAGCAGGTCAAGAGAGATTCCATGCATTGGGTCCAATTTACTACAGAGATTCAAATGGAGCTATTTTAGTTTATGATATAACAGATGAAGATTCTTTTCAGAAGGTATTTTATTTACTTATGAATAGATGACTTAATAGAAGAACAACACTGATTTTTCAAGTTTCCGTAACATGCTTTTGTTTACTAATGTGATTAGTCTTGATTTTAAAGGTATAGTTTGTATATAAATTGTGACCACTCATATTTTTTAATGGAGTATTTAATTCATGTTAACAATATGAATACCAGTTATTAATAATTAAAATTACATGACTTTCTTAGACCTTAGGAAAGGGAATCTGAAGTAAAACTTCAGGAAAATATGGGAGCGTTTTATTTTCTTCCTGTTAAAGAAAAATCACATGCATTTCTTGGATTACGTGCATACTGGGCAACTGAAATCTTGGTACAGCTGCATGGGCTTCCTAATTGTGCAGAGGATAAAGGAGAACTAAATCAAATTTAAGCTCTTTCTCCTCACTAAATGTTCTGGAGGATATAATATAACTTTAAAAAGTGTTTATTTTTAAGTTCCTCCATTTTTTTCACCCCTTTTTATTTATTTGTTTATTTTTAATATTTTTATTGATTTTAGAGAGGAAGGGAGAGAAAGATAGAAACATCAGTGATGAAAGAGAATCATTGATCAGCTGCCTCCTGCACACCCCACACTGGGGATCGAGCCTGCAACATTGGCATATGCCCTGACTGGCAATCGAACTGTGGCCTCCTGGTTCATAGGTTGATGCTCAACCACTGAGCCATCCGGGCTTGTACATCAATAATATAGAGTTGGGACTAAAAATGAGTTACCACCATTAAACTTATCTCTGGCCCTAGCCGGCTTGGCTCAGTGGATAGAGCATCAGCCTGCGGACTGAAGGGTCCCAGGTTCCATTCCGGACAAGGCCACATGCCTAGGTTGCGGGCTCGATCCCCAGTAGGGGGTGTGCAGGAGGCAGCCTATCAATGATTCACATCATTGATGTTTTTATCTCTCCTTCTCCTTTCCTCTCTGAGATCAATAAAGAAATCTACACTAATAAAAGAGAAACATGCAAATTAATCATCACACTACACCCACAGCCAATCAGGAGCGAGTATGCAAATTAACCCAACCAAGATGGTGGCGGCCACGGAGCTGGAGCGAGCAGGAGGCTTGGGTTGCCCCCGGCAGTGGAAGAAGCCAAGCTTCCCGGCTGGCCCTGGCCTCCGCTCAAGGCTACAAAGTTTCAATTGTAGACGATAAATAAATCCCAGATACCTGCTTCCAGCCGGCCCTGGCCTCCACTCAAGGAGGCGCTGAAAAAAAAGAAAAAAAGGAAGAGCTGGGAGCCTGGATCGCCGGGGGGGCATGGCCAGCCTGAAAACAGCCCTCAGCTCCTCACCCAGGCTGGCCACACTCCCATGGGGTGAGGGTCCCCGCTGGGGGGCTTGGCCAGCCTGCAAACAGCCATCAGCCCCTCACCCAGGCTGGCCAGGCACCCCAGTGGGGGTCCCCACCCTGAAGGGGGTGTGGCCAGCCTGAAAACAGCCCTCAGTCCCTCACCCCGTCTGTTGGGGTCAGTTGGAGGTAATCAGGACAGCGGGGGGGGGGGGGGCAGTTGGGGGTGAGCAGGCCGGCAGGGGAGGCAGTTGGGGGCGAGCACACTGGCAGGGGGGGGCAGTTGGGGGTGATCAGGCTGGCGGGGGGCAGTTGGGGGCAAGCAGGCCAGCAGGCAGAGTGATTAGGGGCAATCAGGCAGGCAGGCAGGCAGGTGAGTGGTTAGGAGCCAGCAGTCTCGGATTGCGAGAGGGATGTCCAACTGCCAGTTTAGGCCCGATCCCTGTAAACCAGCAGTAGAACATCTTTCAAGGGGTCCCAGATTGGAGAGGGTACAGGCCAAGCTGAGGGACACTCCTCCTCCCTCTCCCCCACCGTGCACAAATTTCGTGCACCAGGCCTCTAGTATATTTATTTAAAAAAAAACACCAAAAAACTTATCTCTGAACTAGGGGCGCCATACATGAATTCGTGCACCTTGAAAGGAACTGTGGGCTGGGAGGATGCGGTGGGCACAAGGGCGGGTCTCGGCCCATCTTCCGCTCCCACCGTGGCCCTTCCCACCACAGTCCCCGGTCTCCTGTCTGTCAGCAGCCCCCCTGCCACTCCCACGGGCTGACGGGCAGCCCCGCTCCTACCGCTCCCATGCGCTGACAACATTGGCCCTACCCACACCTGCTAACAGTGGGGAGCAATTGGGGCAGGTGTGAGTAGGGCCGGCACCATCAGCAGGTGCGAGCGGTGGCTGCTGCCCCCATCATCCCTCAGGAGCAGGAGGAGGTGGAGGAGCCCTCAGGGGCGATTGGGGCCAGCAGCCACTGCTCGCACCTGCTGACGGCGCTGAGAGATCGGGACCAGCACCAGGTGCCAACAGTGAGTTTGAGCAGCGGCTCCGGCAGCGGATGTGAGTGGGGCCGGCACCGGCAGCAGGTGTGCGAGAGCCCATCGGGGGCGGGACTGCAGCACGCGTGAGCAAAGAATTTTCAGTAACCACCAGAGGCTCTCCCCGATGACAGTGACCGGCGCCCCGCCTTGGTCTGGCACGCCTGCTCACCTGCTCCACCATCCCACCACAGCCGATGCCCTCCATGTTCTGCGCTCTGTCGCCTGCTGCCAACTCCCGCCATGTTCCATGTGCGCCCCCTGGTGGTCAGCGTGCAGCATAGTGACCGGTTGTTCCACCATTTGGTCTATTTGCATGTTAGGGTTTTATTTATATAGATTGTCATCACTATTAGGATAGTGACTGATTACTTATTTGACCTTTCCTCTGGAAGCCCCTTTTGGAATTTTTCAAGGGTGTGTAACCAAAAGGGGTAATATCCAAAGCAAAAAGTTATCTTAGCTTGAGTTCTAGTTGTTTCATGTTGAAATTGCTTGCCTTTTTAGTTTTTTTTTTTTTCCTTTTCCTTTATCTCTGAACAATTAGTAACTGATGAAGCAGATACATGTTAGCTCTTAGATCAAGCATGTCAAACTCGCGGCCAACGGGCTGCATGCCTCGTTTAAATAAATGAGGCATGCAGCCAGCCGGCCGCGAGTTTGCCATGCTTGCCTTAGATTATTGATGACATGGAAAAACTTAGTTTAAGGGGTAGGAAAATGAAACAGTTGCAGATTTAAGGATATTTTAAACAGTTACTTTTAAACAGTTATTTTTAGGCTGCTATTTGGTGCTATTTGTTATCCCTTCCTGCCTTTTTAAAATTTTTAATATAATTTTAAAATTTGATCTTAGAGGGAGGGGGAAGGAGGGAGGGAGGGAGGGAGAGAGAGAGAAAGGGAGAGAGGGAGAGAGAGAGAAACATCAATGTGATAGAGAAACATTGATTCGTTGCATTTTGTCCATGCCCTGACTGGGGATGGAACCTGCAACATGGGTATGTGCCCTGAGCAAGAATCGAACCTGCCACCTCTTAGTATACGGGCCGATGCTCCAACCGAGTCACACTGGCCAGAGCCCTTCCTGCCTTTTTACATTTAAAAAAATGGTTTAGGTATCTTCTTGATAAAGAGAAGGTTGAGCCCTGCCTAGTGTTGCTCAGAGTTTAGAGCGTTGGCCTGTGAACCAAAGGTCACAGGTTTGATTCCCGGTCAAGGTGGGTATAGGAGGCAACCAATCCATGTGTCTCTCTCACATTGATGTTTCTCTCTCTCCCCTCCTCGCTCCCTCCCACTCTCCCTCAATGGGGAAAATATCCTCTGGTGAGGATTAACAAAAAGAGAGAGGGAGAGAGAGAAGGTTGAGTCTCTTAGTTGAAAAGTGACCATTTATTTTGCTGCATAGCAAAACTCCTAAAACTTGGTGGTTTAAAATTATTTACTATTTCTCATGATTTTGTGCATCCTCTGCTATATTTGATGTCAGCGGAGTCACTCATGCAATTGCTTTGAACTAGGAGTTTAGCTGGGCTGGAACCATCCAAGGCAGCCTCGTTCTCCTCCATATGGCTTCTCACTCCATTTGGTGTCTCATCTTTTGGTTCTCTCACCACATGCTCTCTCATTATACCATATTCTATCTAGCCTAAGCTTCTTATATGATAACTGGATCCCAAGATTGTAGCTGCCAGTCCTTAAGGCTTAGGTCTGGAACTGGCGTAGCATTATTTCTGTCATGTTCTCTTGGTCAAAGCAAGTTACAAGGCTAGCCCAAATTCAGAGGAAAGGGAAATAGAGTCTGCCTCTTGATAGGAAGATTGGCAAAGAATTTGTGACCATCTTTAACTCACCACAGAATGTATGGGGTAATGAATTGAATGCCTGTGGAGGGAGATCTTATTGGAGGTGTATAACAATTTTTTTAACTGGTTAGATTTGTGATACTATATGTATAGAGAGTAGAGTAATACGTAATTGGATTCTGACATGTTTCCTTTGAAGTGTTTAGGACATTTTATACCAGTACTATCAAATTTTTCTTATGTGAAGTCAACTAGAGGCAGAAATTAAATGCTTTTCTGAAAACTTTATAGACGTGTGAATGAAGCAAAAAGATGGGGCTGTTCTGAGAAAACTGGTTCAGTGCTATTGCAGAGACAAGGTAGTGATATTGATTACCTTTGCTTTTTAAAGATTTTGGGTTTACTAAAGAATTAGTTCCTCTACATTCTTGCAGAGAATAGGAGTATAGTGCTGTTACATTTTTACCATTGGACCAGATGCACAGTAAATGCTTACCATATATTTAATGTAATATTTGTAATTTATAGATATTTGTGTAATTTTTTTGGAAGGTATATAAGTTCTGTGTAATTTGATTGCATACAGAATAAATTCTATTACAAAAAATGAAAGGAGGTATCCAGGTTTGTTTTTTATCTTATTTTGTTGTAGTCAACATCATTAAAATCATGGCTTCAAAAGATTAATTTTCTTAATTCTAGTTTACTCCCAACTGGGCCTACTGCTATGCTTCATCCATAATAAAGTAGCAGCTTGTTACTGGAGTCATTGTATACCAGTGGTTCTCCAGGAGCAGGTGGAAATGTCTGCAAACATCTATGGTTGTCACAACTGGAGGGTGATACTGGCATAGAGTGGTTAGGAGGCCAGGTTTGCTGCTAAACATCATATATTGATTGCATAGAACAGTCCCTCATAACAGAGAATCATCTGAGCCAAAATGTCAATAGTTGCCAAGGTTGAAAAAACCTGTCATATACTAAAGAATGAAAATTTCTTTTGCCAGTCTTTTTGGTGCCCATATATATATATATTTCCCTTTAAGTGTGTGACACAGAAGCTCCTATGCTCTCTATTTCAGAACCAGTTGGGTTAAGTTCTTGTGTTCTGAAGTCCAAAGTGGCTCTATCAAGTACCTGTTATCAGAGGCTGGAGTTGACATGCTTTTGCTCTGGTGAATAGCTTTGCTTGAATCTATAGAAGATTTATGAACATTTGTGATAAGAGGTACTTCTCTCCGTACCTGTATGTAGATACAGAGAGAAATATTTCTATTGGATGTTTGTAATATAACATGGCAATAAATGATCTTACAGTCAATCATTCCTGGTAACAACTAAATATATGGTGGTTAGCCAAATTCTGAGGTATTTAGACACTGTTGAATTTTGGGGTGTTGTAATGGTAGTCTTGTAACAGAATTTGTTTTAATATTAATTCTTTTATATACACAGGTAAAAAACTGGGTCAAAGAATTGCGGAAAATGTTGGGAAATGAAATCTGTTTATGTATAGTTGGTAAGCATCATTACTTTTTAAAAATCTCCTTTGTTTTCTTAATGCTTTCTTAAAGAATAGTAAACTAGTGATTTTCATGTTAAAATTATATGAGAAAAGAAGAATGGCATTTTAATGCATAATGTTTTAGAATAATTTAGTATTTGAAAGTGCTCTTTTAAGAGATTCAAACTCTGTGCTTCACAGAATGCGTTGGGGAACAAATGGGAAGCTAAACATGTAAGGCTTTAAGTCCCCAGCCTTGTTTCAATTTGACTTTTACTTTTTCACCATAAGATTTTATTTAGAAAATAAGTTCAGGAACTAAAATTAAAACCAATTACTAAGCTAGTGTTCTTGATCTCTACATTTAACTATATACATTTTTTAAAATCCTCATCTGAGAGCATGTTTAGAGAGAGGGAGGGAGGGATAGATGCTGCATGTTAGGCTAGATGGCAGGAATGTTTCAGAACTGAACACTGAGATAGTAGGCTATACAGGAGTTTGGGGCCAAAGTTGCAGCTAGTCATTAGTGTGTTTGGCCTGCCTTTGTGTGGTATATGGGACTTGCTGGGGATGAAGTGGCTATGATTATTAACAAATGAATATTTGAGTATTTAGAATTGGGATTATCTCTTGGAAGAGAGAAAGAAATGGTTAATATATTCTCAAAGAAGTCTCAAGAGCTTGTTACTTGACCAAGTTATAAAGTAACATTCTTTAAAAACTAGGTAAATAAGCTTATGAATATTAAGCTTAATTAATGTAAACTGTATATTCTTCATGTTCATATTATAAGAAGGTTTAGGAATATTGTGTCTGGTAGCTTACTACAATTAGGGTAAAATATTCATATTTAATGTCATATACTGTTTATTAATGATTGGTATAAAGTATAAAAAGCTCACTGTCTTTTCTTTCCTATTGGCAAATGTGACATGGGATTTTAATTGTAATTCAGAGTTGGGAGAATTTGGAGAGCCCATTTATCACAAAAGGAAAATTTCACAGTTAATGAAGTCATATCACCAGTACCTTAGAAGCCCCACCTGTGCTGCTTTCTCATCCCCACACTACCCAGCTGCCTTCTCCTCACCATCTCCTACTGCCAAACACTATCTTGACTTTTTACTTAACGTATTAGTTTTGTTTTGAATTTTATATAAATGTAATCATAGATAATGAACTCTTTTGTGTCTGATTTCTTTGGCTTTACATGATGTTTGCAAGATTTCTTTGCATTCTTGTATATAGATGTAGTTCATTTTATTCTCTTTGCTATCTAATACTTTATCCTGTTGAATATTCTACAGTTTATTCTTTTACTATTGATGAACATTTGCATTATTTTTTTTCACCTAGTGTTATTCATTCTATTCTCTGCAGTAGTTCTTTTGTTTTATCATTAAATTCAAAATAATAATACCTCACAAGATTGTGGTGAAGATTAGATATGACTTGGAAAACACTTAGCATACTGAAGGCATTGGACAAATATTTGTTCTTTTTCCTGAACATAAGACAACCTTTCAAACTTTTGAAGCCTGCTTGGAGAGTTCACCTACAGTCTTATATTCTTGGTCTTCATCTTTTTTTATTGGTCTAACTTCCAAACATTTTCATCATCCTAATTATTTTTTATGGGTTTATTTCAATGTATCAGTATGTCTTCTACGCTTAAAATGAACCCTAGAATCAAACATTATTGAGCCAGTGTATACTTACATGGCTCTCTTTTTCTTTTCTTTTTTTTCTTTAAATCTTCACTGTCCTTCTTCCAACATTGCCCAAGATTGTATACACTTGTTAGCCATGTCAGGTCAGTGTCTCTTTTTATGTAGATTATAGGTAACAAAAATCTGAATTCCTTTTTTATAAATATTGCTCTTTTGTCAGTCTTTTCCCATCTTGTTCTTCTATAATTGTTATTTAAGCTTAAGTATAGGAATTTCAACTTATCTTATGTTTCTGAATAGATGTAAATTAGATACTGAGCCTTCTAGGTCTTTATCTAAGCCTCTGATAATGTGTTAACCAATAATAGAGAACCTCATACCTCATTGGCAGAGACTTTTTCCCCCTCTAGGTTTTAATTAATCCATTGATTACCATCCTATTTGCTCTATTTGATAGTATTTTGGTTTTAGTCTGCCAACATTTGTGTGATTGTTAAATATTTATTATTTTTAATTTTACTACTTTTTAAATTTTTTTTTTTAAAGAGAGAGATGAAAGGAGACGGGGAGAGAGAAACATAGATGTGAGAGCAAAACATCAATAGGCTGTCTCTTGCATGCTCCCAACCAGGGTCTAGCCCAGCCGTGGGCAAACTACGGCCCGTGGGCTGGATCTGGCTGTTCTATCCGGTTCTCTTGCTCTCCCCTCCGCTTCTTTACTTTGAATTTATATTAGTTCACACAAACACTTTATCCATGCTTTTGTTCCGGCCCTCTGGTCCAGTTTAAGAACCCATTGTGGCCCTTGAGTCAAAAAGTTTGCCCACCCCTGGTCTAGCCCAAAACTCAGGCATGTGCCCTTACCAGGAATTGAGCCGGCAACCTTTCTATGCATGGATGATACCCAACCAACTGAGCCACACCTGCCAGTGCCAAATATTTATTATAATAAGTTATTTATTGAGTGCCAGGTACTTTCCTAAGAACTACATATTTATTATTTCATTTATGCCTCCTGACAATACTGCAAGGGAGGTATTGTTGCCATTTCTATTTTACACCTGAGGAAATGGGCTTGGAGAGCTTGATACTTTCCAAAATACATAGCTAGTTGGATGTAGACTTGGGATTTTAAGTAGGGTCTGTCTGTTACTTCAAACCCATATCCTTAATCAACATTATATATTGCTTACTGTGTACCAGGCTTTGGGAATTGTGTAGTGAATAAGTAAACAAAATAAATAATGCCTTTGTTTTCTCAGAGTTTATTGTGTAAGGAGAGAGAAAAAACAAGCTATTATATATTACTAGAGGCCCACTGCACGAAATCGTGCACGGGGGTGAGGTCCCCTCAGCCCAGCCTGCACCCTCTCCAATCCGGGACCCCTCAGGGGATGTCCAACTGCCGGTTTAGGCCCGATCCCGGGGATGGGGCCTAAACTGGCAGTCGGACATCCTCTCACAATCCGGGACCACTGGCTCCTAACTGCTCACTGGCCTGCCTGCCTGATCACCCCTAACTGCCTCTGCCTGCTGGCCTGATCGCCCCTAACTGCCTCTGCCTGCTGGCCTGATCTCCGCTAACTGCCCCCCCTGCCAACCTGGTTGCCCCAACTGTTCTCCCCCCCCCCCCGCTGGCCTGGTCACCCCTAACTGCCCCCCCCCCTCAACGGCCTGGTCACCCCTCACTGCCTCTCCCGCCCCCCGCTGGCCTGGTCGCCCTCAACTCCCCCCCCCTCCGCCAGCCTGGTCACCCCCAACTGCCCCCCTTACCTGCCGGCCTGGTTGCCCCCAACTGTCCCACCCCCACCCCCCCGCCGGCCTGGTTGCCCCACGCAGCCTGCTGTTCAGTCGTTTGGTTATTCCTCACTAACCCCCCTGCCGGCCTGGTCACCCCATGCAGTTTGCTGTTTATTCGTTTGGTCATCCCTCACTAACCCCCCTGCCGGCCTGGTCGCCCCACACAGCCTGTTGTTAGGTCATCCATCTGGTTGTCCCTCCGGTGGTTTCGGTCGTGACGGCCTCTGGCTTTTTATATATTAGGATGATAAATGCTATGAAGGGTAGAGTACTACAGAGTGCTGTGATAGTTCAGAAGCAAATCTAACTAAATTTAGGGGGTCAGGGGTTAGGGGAAGATTTCCTAGAGCATTGGGTTAACTAAGTTAGCTAGATGGAGCCAGCAGCGTGGTGGTAGAAAGTATCTGTAATGGGCTTTAACTCTCTCATAACAAGATTGATTTTCCATTTGATCATTCACTGTAATGAATATGGCTAATATTAGTAACTACTCTTTATTGAACATGTATTATATGCTAAGCTTAGTACATACATATATCATATTTTCACATCAGCCCTGCAAAGTTTGTTAATTATATTTGTACAAAGTGAGACTAAGAGAGGTTAACTAATTTGCCTGAAATATTATAGCCATGAAATGAGCCTGGACTTAACAAATTTTCTTCAGATTCAAAAGGCTTTTGAAAGCTTATTACTAGACCAGACACCATCCAATTTAAGCAAAATATGGTTCTAGCTCTGCTCTTAAGTCTAATATGTGTTTTTAAAGAAGATAAAGTTTTTACTATTCTTAACAGGGTGGCTTTTTTTCCTCCCTCTCCAGTAGCTTTAGCCACTTTTTTTTAATCTTTCTAGTACTGTACTTGCAAGTAGGTGTGTTTTATCCTTGTTTTCAGGTGTTTTAAGCCTATTAGACAGTTTCCTGTTAGCTGCACCATCATATTGAAGCAGATATGAGCCTTAAAGCCTTAATCCTTTAGTTGTCTTGCTTTTAAAAGAATATAAGAACTAAAAAGGTTTTGAGTTTTGGAAAGTTATGCGTTGCTAACAGGCAGTTTTCTGTGACTTAGTCTGTGCTTACCCAGTCCATTATGAACACTGATTGTTCAAAGAAATAGTAGTTATTTCATAGAGGGATTTAAAAAGTTTTGTTTAAAATAATAATTAAGTAATTAAAATAGCTATTTTAATAACTGGATTTATTAAAGATAGTTAAGTTTAAAATGTTACTAAATAATAAAACTAATTTCCCCCAAGTAATCATTTGAGGCAGTACGCTTCCTATTCTCATTTTTAAAAAATAGATATTGATAATTAACATGGAATTTGGGGAAAAAAGGGTGGGGGGTGCAAAAAGATCTAGGAAAAAACCCATCTAGGGTTTTAGTTAATTGGAACAAAGGTCTTGCTACCTCTAGGAGGCAATCTTATTTTACCTTTTTGAGAGTGGCAGAATATTGTGCCTTTGTTTGTTGGAGCCACTGGCCACTAGGTGGTGCTTTTTGCATTCTTATAGGATAAATAAAACTTTTCTTTGGTGACTGTTGAATATATTGGCTGTAATATTCAGCAATTTAAAATTTTTATTGAAAAAGTTTAATGTAGGAAATCAGAACTAATATGTATCTTCCTGCTGAGGTAGACAAGTAACTGTTCAAAGGGGAAGAATTCATTACTAAATTTGTTGATACCTACTGAGCTTTAGACTACTTCCCTCCCTCTCAACCTTAGATTATGGAATCAGATAGTTGATTGCAGTTGCTTACAATTAGGTGCTCAGATTATTTGAGGTCCTTTACATGTAGAACCTCTGGGCTTATACTTCTCAGTTCTAAGCATTGCATCTTTCATTAGGTGCTTTTACTTCAATGCTCTTCTAGATTCTCTAGGGCCCTAAGAAAAAGAACTTTATTTACAAGGTTTCCTCCTCGCCTCCCCCCCCCCCAAGTTATAATAGAAAAAATTAAAATATTGTTTGAAGTATCCTTCCTTAGGGTATTTTCCCCCATTCCTATCTGTTATTTCCATTACCTTTAGCACTTGGTGTGTCCAGCCAACTCACTTTTACTTCTATCCTGCATTTAATAAGGAATGTGCATTTTGCAGTGTCTTCACTTTTGTTCTGGTGGCTTTTTACCATAATCTCAGTTTGGTTCCCTTGTTTAAGGAGGGCTAAATTTATTTTCAGTAATTTTAAATTTGTATGATGTGCGCATATATATATTTTTTTCAGTTGCCATTGACATAAAATATATTAGTTTCAGGTGTACAACACAGTGATTAGACATTTATATAACTTAAGAAGTGATCACCTCAATAGGTCTAGTAACCATCTGACACCATACATAGTTATTACAATATTATTGACTATATTCCATGTCCTGTACTTTATATCCCTGTGACTCTTTTTATAACTGGCAATTTGTACATCTTAATCCCTTACACTTTTTCACTCATCCCCCTAACTCCCCACCTATCTGGCAATCATCAATTTTTTTTCTCTGTGTCTGTGAGGTTTTTTTCTCTGTATCTGTCAGTTTGTTTCTGTTTTGTTCAATTATTTTGTGGTTTAGATTTCACATAAGTGAAATCATATGATACTTGTCTTTCTCTTTCTGACTTATTTCACTTAGCCTAATACTCTCTAGGTTATAATGTGCATATACTCTATTAAATCCTCTCATGTTTTTAAAACAAAAAGTATAGTTTCCTCCTTTGTGGTGGTGAAGTGCTTAAAAAGCCATACAGTTAATGCTTTCTTTATCCAGTTTATATCATCCAGGGAACCAAAATACTCTGAGGATCCAAGAGGCTAGCCTAATATAATTTTGTAAACAATATGGTAGCCTTGCTTAATTATTGACTGACTCTAAAGTTGATTGGGGACCATTTACACTTGGCTAAGAAACATAGGTTTATGCCTAGGTTCCCTAGTGATCTTGGTCTCTGTAATACTGTGAAACAAGGAATAGTGACCATCTCTTTGGAAACGTTATTTTCTCTAACAGACTACAGCTTCAGGAATGCTATGTATTGAGCTATTTGAGAGAGGTTGAGGCATTCACCTTGATAGATATGATCAACCCTCATGTCATAAGGGTTATGTTTATAATTTTAAGACATTTAGGAGTCTGATGGGGATTTGTATTACTTTTCCAGGTGATTAAAGTTGTAATTGTGTATTTAAAATTGGCTTAATTTTGTTATAATAATGAATTAATATTAAAGATTGGCATTTACTTTTTCAAATTAGGTAATAAAATAGACTTGGAAAAGGAGAGACATGTGTCCATTCAAGAAGCAGAATCGTAAGTGTTATCCCTGCCATCCTCCCAATGACACCCCTTCCTCCCCCAACAATCACTCCCCAGTAGAAATCTTTCTCTTAGCAGTGTGCTTTACCATTTAGGTATTACTCAAATGTCTGGTTTGTGGTTTTTTAATGTTTTTTTTTTTTTTTAATTGATATCAGAGAGAGGAGGGAAAGGGAGAGAGATAGAAACATCAATGATGAGAAAGAATTATCAATCGGCTGCCTCCTGCATGCTCCCCACTGGGGATCAAACCCACAACGCCAGCATGTACTCTGACCAGGAATCGAACTGTGACTTCCTGATTCATGAGTTGATGCTCAACCACTGGGCCACACCAGCCATGCTCAAATGTCTTAATATAGATTGAACTGTTAGATTCAGTGAAGCATGTTAACATTGGTAAATTTCTAGACTTTTGGCTGTACCATGGTATATAAAGATAATCTACTCTCACATCTCTTTTTGATTTCAGTAAAAAATATAAAATAATGCATAAGAAAACTATCATGATCAAATAGTCAATGTGTCACAAAAACTTTTAAAATATTTGGGTTCCAAGTTAACTTATAAAAATTTTAAATCTTGTTAATTTGTGCTCATTTAAAATTTGGTTCAATGTACAGAGATGTGAAACAGCTATATATAATCTTTTTTATTTTATTATTTTTTTATTATTTAAAAAATATATTTTTTTTAATTGATCTTTAGAGAGAGGGAACAGGAGAGGGAGAGAGAAAGAGAAGCATAGATGTGAGAGTGGAACATCAATCGGCTGCCTGGGTTGCTTCCTGCACGCCCCCCATGGGAGATCGAGGCCAAAACCCAGCCGTGTGCCCTGACCGGAATTGAACAGGCAACCTCTTAGTACATGGGCCAGCTGCTCAACCAACTGAGCCACACCGGCCAGGGCTATAATTTTAATGTTATTAAATCTGGGCTAATTAAAGGTCACTAAATTTGGTACTATGAAAAAATTCACATAGTCGTCATGACAAAAATACGAGAAATATTTTTTACATTGGTCATTGATATTATTTTTTTTTTAAGGTATGCAGAATCTGTGGGAGCAAAACATTATCATACATCAGCCAAACAGAACAAAGGAATTGAGGAACTCTTTCTTGACCTTTGTAAAAGTAGGTATATTCAGATTTAGTATATTTAGAAATGGCTTTTTAAAATATTCATAATATTTCTAAAGTGATATTTTACAATCTCCATTAATGACCACATTGATGATTTGTCATATCTACCATTACTACTATTTACTTAATGTTTTTCTTTAACTCCTTTCTTTCTTTCCTTTTTTCTATTGTCTAAAGTTTTACATGTGTCTCCTTTTTCTCCAGTTGACCCCCCCCCCCAGCCATTTCCACCCCAGGCAAGCCCCCACTGCCCTAGTGTCTGTGTCCATTGAATTCCTTTCTTTTTTATATATATTTTTATTGATTTCAGAGAGAGAGAGAGAGAGAGAGAAGAAACATAAATAAGAGTGAAAATTCTTTTTTTTTAAATTTTTTAAATATATTTTATTGATTTTAGAGAGGAAAGGAGAGGGAGAGAGAGAAACATCAATGATGAAAGAGAATCATTGATTGGCTGCCTCCTGCACGCCCCCTACTGGGGATCGAGCCCGCAACCCAGGCATGTGCCCTTGGCCAGAATCGAACCTGGGACCTTTCAGTCTGCAGGCTGACGCTCTATCGATTGAGCCAAACCAGCTATGGCAAGAGTGAAAATTATTGATCAGCTGCCTCCTACTGGGGATCGAGCCCACAACCCAGGCATGTGCCCTGACCAAGAATCGAACCCTGACATCATTGTTCATAGGTCGATGCTCAACCACTGAGCCACACCAGCTGGGCAAGAGGTTTTACTTGTTTGTTTAATTTTTTTTTTTTTCATAGAGGAAGAGAAAGGGGGGGAGAGAGAGAGAAACATCAGTGATGAGAGAGAATCATTGATCTGCTGCCTCCTCCACACCCCCTACTGGGCATCAAGCCTGTAACCCGGGCATGTGCCCTTGACCGGAATCAAACCCGGGACCCTTCAGTCTGCAGGCCAATGCTCTATCCACTGAGCCAAACCAGCTAGGGCAAGAGTTATTTTTTAACAAGAGTTCTTATCTTTTATAGATCATATTAGAATAATTTATGAATAAAATTATGTATATGGGATTTGATTCAAAATAATGGTAAGGATGCTTTCCAGGTATGGATGAAATTGTGTGATGGACGTACGGATTTTCATTATGCTATTCTTCCCAATTTTATGTATACGTTTGGAATTTTCTATTAAAAAGTTGCTTAAAGAGAGAAAGGAAAATGTTTGTTTATATACACTGAGTGGCCAGATTATTATGATCTCTGAACACATAATAATCTGGCCACTCTGTGTATATCCTCCTATATAATAAAAGGCTAATATGCAAATTGTCCCCTCCACCAGGAGTTCGATCAGCAGGAAGGCCGGCCAACTGCCCATGTCCCCTCCCCCTGGCCAGGCTGGCCGGACCCCACCCATGCACCGGGCCTCTAAAAAATACACACACACGCACGCACCAGATTATTATGTGTTCAAAGATTCACGTAATAATAATCTGGCCACTCAGTGTATACCCTGAAAGTCATTTCTCATATCACCAATAAAATACATATTTTGGAAAACTCAAATCTATGGAATAATAGATTGAAATGATTTTGTTAATTTATATTCCTTGAACTTACAGACATCAGACTCTTTTGAGAATTTGATGAAACTGGTTTTTCTCTGTAGAAAAATGTACATCTACACAAACTTTGAAGTAAATTTCAGTTCTATGAAAACCTGAAAGTCATTCATAATTGTTCTAGAGTAATAATTTTCTAAGTGAAATGCCCTTAGCAGCAGCAGCAGCAACACTTGAGACTGTGTTAGAAATGCTGCAAATTCTTGGGCCCTACCCCAAACCTAATGAATCAAAATCTAAGGAGGTGGTGCCCAGAATCTGTTTTAACAATCCCTCTGTATGGTTCTGATGTACACTAAAATTTGAGAAGCACTGCTGTATATACCAATCCCTTGGAGATCTTACTAAAATGGGTCTGGTGGGATCTGAGCATCTCATTTCTAACCCAACTGGTGATGATGCTGGTCCTCCCTCAAACTGTACTTTGAGTACTACGCTCTTGATCTGACTTATAAATGTTTCAATCACATGTCTTTATAGAAAGTTTTTAACATTCCCCATATGTTTATTTAAAAATACAGAACATACACAAGTATAAATATATTTTGTACATTACAAAACACATAAATAGATAATTTTAAAGCTTGAGGAAAACTAAGTAGAAGTTAGAATTTGTAACGTTTTCTAATTTCATCTCAGTGGATTGTTTCACAACTTCAATTTGGAAACCATTGTTAAAGAGCAGTGTCTTGACCCAAATTTAAGAACCCTTGTTGTGTTTTGAGGATTCCTTCTGTTCGTTCCTTATCTTTTCGGATATATATTTTGCAGTTATTTACTCCTAATCTATGTCTTGTATTTTCATTTTTCTTAACTGTGTCTCTTAAAGAGCAGAAGTTCTAAATTTTAATGAGGTCTGATTTATTAGTTACTCTTATGATTTCTGATTTTTGTGTCTTATATGAGAAATCTTTGCCTAACTCAAGTCACAAAGATTTTCTCCTATAGAGATTTCCTCCTATGTTTTCTTCTAGAAACTTTGTTTTATGTTTTACATTTAGGTCTAGAATTCATTTTTTGTTAATTTAGCATATGGTGAGAGGTATAAATTGAGGTTTATTTTTTTACATATAACTGTCCAGTTCCAGTACTGTTTTCTTGAAAAGATTATCCTTCATTGAATAATCTTGGCACATATGTCAAAAATCAAGTGACCATGGGTCTATATCTGGACTCTGTTCCACTGATCTCTGTATTTCTCCTTTCACTAATATCTGTCTTCATTAGAATAGCTTTCTACTGTATCTTTAAATTAGATAGCGTGAGCTCTCCAGATTTGTTGTTCTTCATGTTAAACTCTTTTATTCTTTCAAATATGCATTACTAGTTGAATAAATCTTGTACCCTAAGTATCACTTGTTCTTAGAACAATTTGGACGTCTTTGACATATTTCTAAGTACATTCTAGTAAGCTGACAGAATGTTTATTATATTTAGTTTCTTTTTTGATTTAAAGTCAGAAATGGCTATCATGGTGGTATACTGAAATTATAGAAAGAAAATTCTAAGATTGTAGTCTTAAATAATTTCTGCTTTCTTCCTCTCTTAGGGATGATAGAAACAGCACAAGTGGAGGAGAGGGCAAAAGGCAATGGCTCCAGTCAACCAGGAGCTGCCAGGCGAGGTGTACAGATTATTGATGATGAACCTCAAGTCCAGAGCAGTGGTGGAGGGTGCTGTTCTTCTGGATAACTGTTCACACCTCAGAAATTAAAACAAACTGTGGATCATTGCCCTCAACATGAAGACTGCCATATTCCAAGTCACATTATTTTACCAATGGAATTATAGAATTAACAGTATTTTAAATTACGTTTATAACACTGCAGAGACCTTAAGTGCTAAACTTAGTGGAGTTTGTGACCAGAGAATTGGCATTTTCTACAAATGTTAACAAAGCAATTACCAATGGCCTTTTTACATATTTTTTTCTTTAATAAGGAATAATATGCATGTAGAAAAGACCTTAAAGGCTTCATTTATATTCTTTTAAATCAAATCTTTATTTAATAACTTATATATGTTGTTGGAATGGTATACATTTTGCAGCCCTTTGTATTTTGTGGTAGTTTGAACTGTATCACTTCCAAACAGTAAACTGTTTTTGTTTTTGTTTTTTTAATTAGCAAATACCCGAAGTACTATTTTTGCAGGGTTTGCACAGGCCCCTATAACTGTCTACTACTTTGATATAATCTATATACATCCTGTATGCTGAGCTGGTAAAATACATTGTAAATTACATATTAGATATTTTATCTGCTTTTACAAGCGCAAGGTGCAAAAATATATACAATAGTCTCATTGATGACTGTAAAGTGATTAACATTTGATGATAATGCCTAAGCTTTCTGACTCTGATATATAAAGATCATAGCTCCCTTCACTTTTGTCTTAACTTGAAAGTGGCGTGTTTAAATTTTCACAAATACTTTACTTGAATTATTGCTGTTGTCACATGTTTTGGCCTCTGTAAGTTCAATTGATGATCGAACAGTGGCATTTGCCTTTTGGTTTGGGTTGTTTTATTTGTGTTGGTTTGTTTGTTTGTTTTTATAGAAGAGATGACTTCTGCCAATTTTGCTTTAGAATGGTTATCTTAGAAGTATTTGAAGGGAGCATGCTGAGTTTCACTTTTTCAATGGCTTTAGTTTTCTCTTCAGCTTCATATGAGAAGGGTTCATTGATGTAAGAAGAGAAAAAGGGGTCCCAGACAATAGCCCCTCCCCAAGACTAATTCATGCAGCATGTTAGTGGTAGTTTATGCTCCTGAGACAGCACTTTTAGATCTTTTGTGAGCAAGTTGTATTTGTTTAATGCTTGCCAGAGATGAACACAGAAAGTTGTTTAATTTTATAAGAGCTGTTCTGAGTTTCTGTGAAGGGAAACATTTCATGTAATGCAGTTACAGAGAACACTGGAAAGATTTATTATAAAATTATATTCTTGTATACTTTGTAAATTAGTCTCTCATTAGATTTTTTTTTCATTAAGCATAGGACTGAACTTAAATTTGTTAATTTTAATATAATCAGGCACTGCTCACAGAAGGAACACAAATGGTAGACATTAACATAAATTGTTCTTGCTCTAATATATATATTTTTCCATTTCTGTCATGCTTGGAAAACTAGTAAATGTTATGTCTAAGATAAAATGGAATGGTCCCTGGATTTACTTCTAATAAGAAGCAGTAGTAATCAATAAAGTTGTTAGCATGCGCAATTAAGAGGATATAAAGAAGTACTACCATATTTTTAAGTTAAAAGCTTAAACTTTCCCAAATGGGTTAAAAGTTGAATGAATTGATTTTATGATGTTAGAATTTTTACTTAGTATTAAGGATTCTGTGAGCCTTCGCTTTACCGATTTTTTCTTTTTAAATCTTTATTGTTGAAAGTATTACATATGTCCCCTTTTTCCCCCATTGACCTCTTCTAGCCCGCCCCTGCCTCCAGTCTCAGGCCTTCACCACCCTATTGCACTTTTTACCTTTTTTAATGATTGTCCTTGCCAAACTCAACAAACACATTGACCTCTGTTGTGTGTGTTTGGAGGGGTGGGGTGGGAAAAAGTCAGGGAGATAAGTTAAAGTTGTCTTCAGTGGCTGTACTCTGTGTAGTTTCTCTGTTTCCTGGGAGTTTGATGTTTATGCAGGGAATTGGGGAAGGTAGGGGGAATCATGAGTATAATAGAGGAAAATTGTTTTGGCTTTCAGGGGTAATAAAGAAAGCCTTGCCATTTCTACTGTAGTAGATGTATATGGGAAGCAAGCTCTTTTCCATTGGAGTGAAATAGGTTTTTTAAAGTAGAGATGAAATTGAGCATTACTCCAAAAAAAATGATGTTATAAAACCTGATAACTGAAGAACTGTGCTCTCAATTTTGACCTTTTAAAGTCCAAATACGAACCTCTGCTCTGGAGTTGCCAGTTAATTATTGGTGGTCCACAACCGCTCTCCCTGTTTTGTTTTGTTTCTTCCCCTACTCCCCTATTCTCCCTTGGCTTCTGTGTAGTTTTCTTAACATCAAGCATTTTATTCTTTCTTAAACTTGTAATTTAAGTTAATCCAATAGCAACAGTATAGTATTCCTGTCCTTGCTCAGAAGCCCCAAAGGTCTTTAGATGGGAATAGCGTGAAAGGGTAATGAAGACAAATCAGTTGTAATGGGTATACAAAGGAAAGGTAAAGAGATGATAGACCAAGGCTGAGGAAGTTTTTCTAATCTTTCTTCACATTTAATACATATTTTGTGTTCCTATCCTTGTAATTGTGCCATTAGGAAGAAGACACAAGTTACCATATGTAGTAAAAATAGATAGGTAGAATCAATATATTTTTCAAATAGTAAGTATATACATTACATTTAGTATATATAATTAAAAATTGGTTTAGTATTGTCATTAAAAATACCTAAATAATGTTAAAAGTATATAATCATTTCTGTAATGATAATGGCTATGCTGCTCCTTGTTTTGCTTTGATTATAGAGGAAGATTATAGTTTTTTAAAAAATGTAGATTGCAGCCCTAGCCGTTTTGGCTCAAGTGGATAAAGTGTTGACCTGCGGCCTGGAGGGTCCCGGGGTTCGATTCTGGTAAAAGGCACATGCCTGGGTTGTGGGCTCGATCGCCAGTGTGGGGCGTGCAGAAGGCAGCTGATCAGTGATTCTCTCTCATCATTGATGTTTCTATCTCTCCCTCTCCCTTCCTCTCTGAAATCAATAAAAATATGTAAAAAAAAAAAAAAAAAAAAGAAGATTGCAACAATCTGGGGGTAAATAGTAATCTGAAAAGAAAAAAGCATCATATTATTGGATAAATATGAGTGAATTTGTTTTGTTCTAGAGGGATGTCTCCTGAAAATACCCTAGATCTGTGGCTGTTACAGCTAAATTAAAATCTTTTTTATATATTAGCCATATATTATTAGTAATTACTTTTAATTTGGCCTTAAAGTGAGAAAAGAGTGATAATCACTTTTAGATTTTCAATAAGAAAATAGAAAATTTGGGAACTAGAGAAGGGGGTAGTGAGGAGTAGATGTGAAACTATAACCTGACAATTTTTAAAAGTATTTTGAAAAATATGTTACTTTTATCACATAGTTCATAAATAAGGCAAGCTGTGCATTGTGCCAAATATTTAGAACATTAAAAAAATGAATTGTGAGGCTATTTCTTTCAATACAGAATTTGCAATTTTCTGTGTTATAAATGCTATCAAGAGTCCAGATCATTTTCCAGATAACAATTCATTGTCCAGATAACAATTTCCCCTTGTAATTACCATTTATCTCTAGAAGTGGTTTGATCTGTGCTTTTACTTTTCAAATTTAACTTCGGTTTGCCGTTATAATTTTCATAGGTTCTTCATAGAAACAGTGGGACAAAGAGGGAATACTTAATTGGAAGTTGTAAGATGTTGGGATCTTCTGCAAGAGTGTAGATAGTAGTGACCAGCAGTAGTCTAACAATAATGTCTAAAGATAGACTGAATAGATTCTTTTTTTTCCTTATATTTCATCAACATTTTTCACATTGATTTGCTTTATTTATTTATTGTTTATTACAAATATAGTACATATGTCTCCTTTTTCCCCCTTGACCTTTTCCCGGCCTCCCCTACCCCTGGCACATACCCTCTTCCCTCCCCCCTCCCCCCAGTGTCTGTGTCCATTGGCTATCCTTTGAATAGATTCTTAAGTATTCTTTTCTAAATAACAAAATGCATTACCTAGATTTTCATAATTAAAAGCTGAGATTCATTAAACATACACATTTACTTGATTTTATAATAGGCATTGATTCTGGTATGTTCTGTAATTTATAATCAACTAAAACAGTAATGTATTTGGTGTTGTGGGCCAAAATTCATGATACATCTGTCTGATTTTGATGGGTTTTCTCTTTTCAAGAAAACAGATTAATCACAACCAGAGAAAATTTTCCTAAATGTAAATAGTTCAGTATTAATCATATGTCATGAAAAAAATTAGCAATATTCTTGAGTTTCCAATATCAAGCAAAAATGCTTCACTTCTAAACAAATACCACTTTAATATCTTCATAGACATTTAGCACACTTGCACTACCTGGGTATATATACAGGGTTCCTCAAATATGCATACATACTTTGAATGATTATGAAGTCAGTGTTTAACATACAGTTCATTTTCAGAATTTTTTTTTAAAATATATTTTATTGATTTTTAACAGAGAGGAAGGGAGAAGGATAGAGAGTTAGAAACATCGATGAGAGAGAAACATCGATCAGCTGCCTCCTGCACACTCCCTACTGGGTAGGTGCCTGCAACCAAGGTACATGCCCTTGGCCGGAATCGAACCTGGGACCCTTGAGTCCACAGGCCCACGCTCTATCCACTGAGCCAAACCAGTTAGGGCTATTTTCAGAATTTAAAAGAATCTACAGAAACGAATAATTTTTTTTGTCAATGCATGTTTTCAAACTGATGACTGTTCATTGCTGCTAATGCAAAGAAATGGAATTGCAAACATTAAGAATTATTTTGTTTGGTACTTGTGTGCCCTCCACTCGTCGACTGTTGTCGGTTTTGTACCGTAAACTTTCATTTAAAAAAGTATAGTGGCACATTAGTATACATTTTCTTCAAAGCTTAGTCTGCCTTCAACCATTATTTCAAATCAGACCTGAAAAGGAGTGAAAACTAAGTGAGTTATCAGCTGTTAAAGTGTGTATACATTTTGGAGGACACCCTATATTATCTCTTTTTCTGAGAAGCTGAGTGTACTTTTGAGTATTAACTTTTCTACTGCAACATTTTCTATGCAGTAGACAAATGAGCATTGCAAGTTAATGTTACACCCAGCAAGAAAGCATCTTACCTTCTTCAGAAGCCTGCACATATTTCCAATGCATCACATTAAAACCAGAAGATGGGCTTGACTACTTAAATTACCTTTATTCCCACTGTATCATTTCTTACCTTGATTTTGATACTTCCTGGCAGCTGTATCATCTCCATTATTAGATGCTCAAGAAAAAGCTAATATGATTTTCTTACATTTGAACTTGTGTAGAGCAATGAGGGATAGGGATAAAGTATGATAGTGTTGAAAAATAGACAACAGTGGTATTCGGTAGCAAGCTATTTTAAGGAAGTCATTATATGTAGTACTTCCTAGAAATGTGAAGTTCTTCAATAAAAATATAGATTATATATATATATATATATATATATATATATATATATATACACACTTTTATGGGGCTTAGAATTTTTACATGAATTGTTCTTACTATGCATATGTTTTGCAACTTGATTTTTTCTTACCAACATGCCTAGGAGCTCTTATCCTATATAACAAAAGGCTAATATGCAAATCAACCAAACGGCGAAACGACCAGTCGCTATGACACGCACTGACCACCAGGAGGCAGACGCTCAGTGCAGGCGCTGCGCCCTGGTGATCAGTGCGCTCCCACAGGGGGAGCACCACTCAGCCACAAGCCAGGCTCATGGCTGGCGAGCGCAGCAGCAGTGGTGGGAGCCTCCCGCCTCCATGGCAGCGCCTGATTGTGGCTTAAGCCCACTCCCTGTGGGAGCAGTCAGTCAGACATCCCCCGAGGGCTCCTGGACTGGTCAAGAGCGCAGGCAGGGCTGAGGGGACACCCCCCCGCCCCCCAGTGCTTAAATGTCATGCAGGGCTGAGGGGACACTCCCCCGCCCCCAGTGCTTAAATGTCATGCACCGGGCCTCTAGTGTTAGTATAACAGACTTTCATTTTATTTTCTCCCATATCTCTTTGGGAATATTGCCTTTTTGAATAACCTCCAAAAAGATACCTGGTTAATTTGGTGGACTTCATTAGAATCATAAAATTTTAATGCAAACCAGTGCTTACTTAGAATCAGTCTCCCTTAAATGTATAAATCAGGAAATTAGAATGGCATCTGCTTACAATTAATTTGAAGTACATTATTTTTGGACTACTTTTGACTGATTAATATAAAAAATTCAGGAGTTAACTTCAGCAGATTCTTTCAGCTTTTATTTGAGGGAAGAGGGAAGTATAATTGATAGGGAAAAAGTACAGGATAAACTAAAGTCTTCATAGAACTTCAAGTAATTATGTCACACAAGACTTCATGTTACCAAAAATTTAAACTTTGATTTTATCTGTGCCTTTAGAGTGAAAAAAAAAATTTTTTTTTAATATATTTTATTGATTTTTTACAGAGAGGAAAGGAGAGGTATAGAGAGTTAGAAACATCGATGAGAGAGAAACTTCGATTCAGCTGCCTCTTGCACACTCCCTACTGGGGATGTGCCCGCAACCAAGGTACATGCCCTTGACCGGAATCGAACCTGGGACCCTTCAGTCCACAGGCCGACCCTCTATCCACTGAGCCAAACGGGTTAGGGCAGAGTGAAAAAATTTTAAGTTCCTTTTCAGATCTCCCTTTCCCTACCATCCTACATTCCTCTTTAAAGGTACCCATTGTTAACAACTTAGGGTGTGTTTGTATCCCTATTATAAATAAACTAGAGGCCCGGTGCACGAAATTCGTGTATGGGGGAGGGGTGTCCCTCAGCCCAGCCTGCACCCTCTCCAATCTGGGACCCCTCGAGGGATGTCTGACTGCCTGTTTAGGCCTGATCCCCCAAACAGGCAGTCGGACATCCCTCTCACAATCCAGAACTGCTGGCTCCCAACTGCTTGGCTGCCTGCCTTCCTGATTGCCCCTAACTGCTTCTGCCTGCCAGCCTGATCACCCCCTAACTGCCCTCCCCTGCAGGCCTGATCACCCCCTAACCACTCCCCTGCCAGGCTGTTTGCCCCTAACTGCCCTCCCCTGCAGGCTTGATCACCCCCACTGCCCTCCCTTGCAGGCCTGGTTCCTCTCAACAGCCCTTTCCTGCTGGCCTGATCGCCCACAACTGCCCTCCCTTGCAGGCCTGGTCCCTCCCAACTGCCCTCCCCTGCTGACCATCTTGTGGTGGCCATCTTGTGTCCACATGGGGGCAGGCTCTTTGACCACATGGGGCAGCCATCTTGTGTGTGGGAGTGATGGTCAATCTGCATATTACTCTTTTTATTAGATAGGATAGAGTCCTGGTGCATGGGTGGGGGCCAGCTAGTTTTCCCTGAAGGGTATCCTGGATCAGGGTGGGGGTTCCCTTGGGGTGTGGGGTGGCCTGGGCGAGGGGCCTGTGGTGGTTTGCAGGCTGGCCACACCCCCCGGCGACCCAAGTGGAGGCCCTGGTGTCTGGGGTTTATTTATCTTCTACAATTGAAACTTTGTAGCCTGGAGTGGAGCCAAGCCTTCTGCTTGCTCCGTGGCAGCAGCCATTTCTGTTGGGATTTATTTATCTTCTATGATTGAAACTTTGTAGCTTTAAGCGGAGGCCAAGGCAGGCCAGGGCTGCAGAAGCTTGGCTTCCTCCATCGCCGGGGGCAACCCTAGCCTCCTGCTCTCTCCAGCTCCGTGGTTGCCGCCATTTCTGTTTGGGTTTATGTATGTTCTATCATTGAAACTTTGTAGCCTGGAGTGGAGGCCTGGGCTGGCAAGGGCAGGCAGAAAGCTTGGCTTCCTCCATTTCCGGGGAAACCGAAGCCTCCCTCCTGCTCTCTGTGGCTGTAGCCATCTTGGTTGGGTTTATTTGAATATTCACACCTGATTGGCTGGAGGGCGTGGCTTGTGGGCGTGGCTTGTTGGTGTAGCGGAGGTACGGTCAATTTGCATATTACTCTTTTACTAGGATGTTTTTATTATACTTGACCTTTATATGTTTCAGTTCCCTGAAAGCAACTTTTACCCTATGTCAGATTCCATCCTCAATCAACAACCAATTTATCAAGAACAAACCAGAATCCCACCTTAACAAAAGTTAAATCAGTGTTGACAGTTCTTTTTTTTTTTTTTAATATATTTTATTGATATTTTACAGAGAGAAAGGGAGAGGGATAGAGAGCCAGAAACATCAATGAGAGAGAAACATTGATCAGCTGCCTCCTGCACACCCCCCACTGGGGATGCGCCCGCAACCAAGGTACATGCCCTTGACCGGAATCGAACCCGGGACCCTTCAGTCCGCAGGCTGACGCTCTATCCACTGAGCCAAACCGGTTTCGGCAGTGTTGACAGTTCTTAAACTTAGAAGTTAACTGACTCTTAAGATGTTTTATTAGTATATTTATGATAAATTAAGCTTAAAGAGTAACCATAGCACTCTGGGAAAGTAAATTTGAATTATTGGTTTCTCCTGTGGAAATATGGCTGAGAAAGAGGAGTGTGCAAGTCCAAGCTCCTTAATACCCAGGTAATTTTGGGTTGGACTCATTCATTCTCTTGGCATACTTTCCTACTTGGGGAGCATTGCAGTGTCCCCAACAATTACTTCAGATACTTCTCTGCACTCTCAAAGCAATAGTTTAGCATATTAGTGCCATGACATAAAGTTAAATGTGTGTGCCCCAGAACAACAATTATTCGAATTTATTCATATTTGATTTTTAATGGAAATAACTCAGCAATTGAAGCACAACTTTCCATGATTTTGTTAAAATGTAAAACACATTCTGCTTTTCATGAGTGTTCTGTCAATTTCACTTATTGAGTATCTGCTGTGTGCCCAGTGTCCTTTATAGTTAGAGCTTAAAATTAGGGAGCCATTGCCCATACTCCAGCATGTAAGTACTTTATCTGTGGATATGAGGTCAACAAACCAGGCATGTTCACATTCTGTATTTGATCATATATGTACCAGTGAAACTTTGGAGGTAATTAGAATAACAGTAGTTGAAGCTGATAGTGAAAGTTGAGGTAAAGCTGAACAGAATGATTTTGAGTCTTGCAAATAATTTTCAAGCCAGATTAAAATAGAATAACTTGTTTTCTAGCTTCAAGGGGGCAATTAAATGATCCTCAAGCCCAAATTGCTTTTCCAAATTTTGTGTTAACAGTGCAGGAAACAGATGCCTTGTGCTTATTTAGACAGCTGCTTTTTTTTTTTAACCTAGAAAAAATACATTTTAAAAAGCAATTATTTTTTATTTTTGCCTTTGACAGATATTTTCTTTGCCTTGTCACCAGACAGTAACCTAGGAAACAATTCATTAATGAGTCATAGTAGGCCTGTTTGGAGAGTGTAACCAAGTGTAATTTGTGAATTTCTAAATACACTTTCCAAATTGGGAGTATAGGACCTCTTTTTCCTACCTGATATTGAAGATAGGCCAGAAAGATAGCTTAATGATTATCTGAATTTTCTGCTAATCTTTTCAATAAGTTTTAATTATATATTTTTAATTATAGTATATTATCAAAGGTAACATCCAGGTCCCTTCTTGACCCTTTTGGGGAGAAAATGAATGACATCATCAGTTTTTTAAAATGATTCTATGAGCCGGTTATCAAGGAATAACTTCTATTTATCTGCATTAATTCATCTGCACTAATTCATAAAAGGTGAATAATTTCCATGATCTAGTGACAGTTCTTCAAAAGGTAAAAGCCTGTAAGGGAAATACAAAATGTTTGGCTGTCTCCAGGGTAATAGGATTATTTTGTACCAAAGCTATATGCAATATAAGCTCCACTCCCACATGAATCCTGTATTGATGTTTTTAAACCTGAAAATGTTCTTTAACTGAAGAAGTGGCTGGCATGAGTAGTTCCTCCCTTCAAAAATTAAAAAAAAATGGCCAACAGTAGTGGCACAAGAAAATCACTTATGAAGGACATAATTTTGGTTGAACTTGAATGAAGATGATCAGATATGGCATTTAATTTACTGAGTACTTCTTTTTGATATGTTGCCTTGAGGTTGACATTTGATAGTCCTGATTTCTCAACATTTTGGTTCACTACTTTGCCTGACTTTAGGAGTGCTGCTGCCTTTTTTTTTTTTTTTTTATATATATATATTTTATTTTTTTTATTTTTAATATATTTTATTGATTTTTTACAGAGAGGAAGGGAGAGGGAGAGAGAGTTAGAAACATCGATGAGAGAGAAACATCGATCAGCTGCCTCCTGCACACCCCCCACTGGGGTTGTGCCCGCAACCAAGGTACGTGCCCTTGACTGGAATCGAACCTGGGACCCTTCAGTCCGCAGGCCGACGCTCTATCCACTGAGCCAAACCGGTTTTGGCAATGCTGCTGCCTTTTCTGATAAAAAAAAATTAAAGAATTACTAACATGATGAAGAATTATTTGTAAAGTTATCACTATATGCCATAAAAGCAGTTCTCATGAAAGCAAACAATCTGTGGACTGTTTGCCATGTATATGATTCATAAAAGTGGGAGGGTGGTCCTTAAATGCAGAACTAAGAGTTAAAGCTTAAGGATACAGTGTTGATTGAGAACTTTATTCAATCTGATAAGTGACTTCTATTTGTCCTGTTTTATTGATAATGAATCCTGGTGGGTATAGTTAAAGAAAAATTGGTTTGTGATTCAGAATATTAAAAGCCAAGAATCCAAAAATAGCCATCCTAATATATAAAAAGCCAGTGGCCATCACGACAGAAACAACTAGATGGACAACTGAACAGCAGGCTGCGTGGGGCTACCAGGCCAACAGGGGAGTTAGTGAGGGATGACCAAATGACTGAACAGCAGGCTGCGTGGGGCAACTAGGCTGGCGGGGAGGGGGGGCAGTTGGGGGTGACCAGGCCACCGGGGGGGCAGTTAGGGGCAACCCAGGCTGGCAGGGGGACAGTTGGGGGCTACCAGGACGGTGCGGGGAGGGCAGTTGGAGGAGAACAGGCTGGCGGGGGGGGCAGTTGGGGGCGACCAGGCCGGCAGGGGGGAGCAGTTGGGGGCAACCAGGCTGGCAGGCAGAGGCAGTTAGGGGTGATCAGGCAGGCAGGCAGGTGAGCAGTTAGGAGCCAGTGGTCCTGGATTGTGAGAGGGATGTCCAACTGCCAGTTTAAGCCCGATCCCAGGGATCGGGCCTAGACCAGCAGTCAGACATCCCCCAAGGGGTCCTGGATTGGAAAGGGTGCAGGGTGGGCTGAGGGGACCCCTCTCCCCGCCTGTGTACGAATTTTGTGTACCGGGCCTCTAGTTAAAAAATATATTGTCGAAGAATCATAGTATTTGTAGTTGTACTAAACAAACAAAAAAAAGGCACCTCTAAGCCAAGCACTGCTTTTTTTAAAAAAGGGGGAAGGGGGAGCTTGTATCCTATATAATAAAACCCTAATATGCAAATCAACTGAATAGCGGAACGACTGGTCGCTATGATGTGCACTGACCACCAGGGCGTGGATAGTCAACACAAGAGCTGCCCCCGTGGTGGTCAGTGTGCTCCCACAGGGGAAGCGCCGCTCAGTTAGAAGCTGGGCTCACGGATGGCGAGCACAGCAGTGGTGGCGGGAGCCTCTTCCGCCTCCGCTGCAGGGGGCAGTAAGGAGCGAGGGGTCCCGGACTGCGAGAGGGCGCAGGCCGGGCTGAGGGACCCCCCACTCCCCGAGTGCATGAATTTCATGCATCGGGCCTCTAGTTTAATGATAAGGAAGTTTGGGGATATCCTTAGCCTAATGATGTCTTATGTTGACATTATTTTAAAGTCAGTTTTAACATCATTAGGGAAGGTTGAGATAGGTTCTATGACCTTTACTTACCAAAGGTAACTAATATCTTTTTCAGAGTCAGCCCTCCCCTCTCCTTCATTTGCCTTTCTCTTTCATCAATAAATTATGCAGACGCTTCCAGCTACCTGGCATTTGTATGATAAATTCCAAATTTTCCATATGTACAATTTTTGCTAATGCTGTCCTGAATTCCCTTACCATCTTTGCTCTCTGTTTTGTTTTGTTTTGTTTTTTAAGATGATTAAGCACTGCCTGTTATCTTTTGGAAACGGTTGAGGTAGAAAACTTGAGTTGAAAGTTCACGATTTTTGTCCTAGTGTTGAAAACTGGGTAGAAGTTAGTGTCCTAAAATTCTTAATCTTGGACAAAAATTTTTAGAAAAATGTATACTATATGTTTTTAGCTCCTTCAGTTTTTCAAGATAATTTTGCTATTTTGTTTTTGCTTTTTGGTTGCTTTGCAATATACTTAATGGGATATTAAAAGTAAATCATTACATTTATATTAACTCAAATGAATTTTTATGCCACTTTAATATATATACCAAGAAATGCTAAAAGGAACTTTTGCAGGTGCCTGATGGTGCACCCCAAATGGGAAACAGTGAATGGACAGGAAAAGATTATAATCTTAACTCATAATCTCCAGTTATACTTAACACTGATGAATCTGTTAATCCAAATTAATAATAAAAAGTAATTGCACTGTTTTAATTTGAGTATTGTGGTCAGGATTCACATCCTATTATTATGAACTCATTGGTTAGACCTTTAAATCTCAGTTATCTGCCTTTGTTGATCTTTGGTGGTAATTTTAAAATATTAGCACATTCAAAATTTTATGCCTCATTTTTTTAGAGTTGGGAGTGTGGTATGTACACAGTCAATGTAAGACCCAGAGGGTATAAGGTGCAATATAAGGCAAAAGAAGAATTAGTTACTGAAGCAGTGAAAGAACCTTCTCATGAGATTTGAGACTAGTGCTCGAGTTAAGCTAGGGGAGTGTCTTCTGGTCCTGTGAGGAAAATCTATAAATATTTAACCATTTTTCTGGGCAGTTTGAAGAGCTGCTTTTTGTTTGTACTTCCCTGAGTTTTCATCTTCTTTCACTTCTAGCACACAATTGTTACTAACTTAACTTCACTTTAGAAAGTTTAACTTAGAAGTTAGAATTTTTACCATGCTTGTAAAAGGCCTGGGGAAGAAACATAGGTTTTATCACATGAAACTTCTGATTTGGCGTAGTATTTTTAAGATGAACACATGACTGATTTATTCTTCCTATGTAGTTAACTGGTGTGGTTTGGAAATATTTTAACATAATATCCTAATGTCAGAAGACTAATTTTCTTATATAGTTTATAGAATGTAATCTGTTTCATACATGTGAACATGTTTAGTTTGGATTTCTCCTCACATTATACTTAATGTGTGTATTTTTAAAATAAAATCATACATAGATTTAGGAAAACTGCTATGAACAATGTATAAGTATCACCAAGACTGTTTAAGCAAATCTGAGACTAAACATTTTAATTTTCCCTGCAATCTCATATGTAAATCTAACGAAAAAAACTTATAAACTAAATGCCTACTTTGTTGTAAAATACATGAGTGACACTTTAAAAGATATCACTGTCAGAGGAGAAAAGAATTAGATGCTATGAATGGGCAGAATTGATTAGTGTCTTTAGAAGAAAATTGGTGGGACCTGGCAAAGTGGTGAATAAAGGAACTGGACAGATTCAGAACTTAGCAGGCACTTGGTGTTTCTATGTTCATGGTAGGGTTTAATCATGAGCCATTCAATGCAGAGCATTTTACTGGTGCTCTAAAAGGGACACAAAATAAACTAGTATAAATTCCTGAACTCAAGGACCTTTAAAATTGAGGGGGAGAATTAGAGTATTCAGAGACATTAGAAGTGGAGGAGATTAATGTAAAATAATCTATAAATGTAATGTGACCCCAATAAAAATATCAGGCTTTTTCAAAACTAGAAAGCTGATTCCAAAGTTCCTTGAGAAGTAAGACTGGCCAGGAAAGCTCTGAAAAAGCAATGATGGTAGACTAGTCTTATGAAATATTAAAATAGAGAACTCTAGTAATTAAAATAGTTTTGTCCTAGCATATGGCTAAACAGATCATTAGAACTCCATTAAAAAGTCAAAAATAGACCCAGATATGGAAATTTAGTACAAGATTAAGATGACATTTCAGTTCAGTGGGGGAAAATATGGCTTACTCATTGAAAGGTGTTAGGATACCTAGGTAGCTTTTTCCAGGAAAAAAATAAAGTTGGATGCATATCTTATATCAAAATAAAATCCAGTTTTAAGTATGAAAACAAATGTTTAAAGTACTTGAAGAAATCATGGGAGAATAGTAAAAGATTTTAGTGTGGTGTGAAGGCTTTTCTAAATTCAATATAAAATCTAGAAATAAAAAAGATTTTCACTATAAAATTATAATGATAAATTATATCACTATGTTAAATAAGTACTTCATGGCAAAAACCATAAACAAAATAAACAAAAATGACAAATTTGGGAAAAATAATTTGCAAATTATATTATGCATTGCTTAATATATAAAAAAGTCCTACAATTCAGTAAGAAAAAAGTTCAATAGCACAAAAGGAAAAAGATCCAAAACTATAGAGTTTTTACAGAAATGGATACTAATGACTCAAGCTGGAAAAAAATTCAACTTCACTGTTAAGAGAAGTACAAAATAAAACTACCCTGAGACAATACTTTTTAAACTTATTTGATCAAGAAAGATTTTTTAAAAATTGATTTTAGAGAAGGAGGAAGGCGGGGATGGGGGAGGAGAGAGAGAAACATCAATATGAGAGAAATACATTGATTGGCTGCCTCCCTTCAGCGCCCCAACCAGGACCAAACCCGAAACTTAGGTATGTGCCCTGACCAGGAATTGGACCCATGACTTCCCAGTGCATGGGACGATGCTCCAACCAACTGAGCCACACCTGGGGAAGATTTTTTTAATTTCATAAAGCATTGTGTTATGTTCTAGATATTATTGATAAGAATTAGGAAGCAAGTGTTTTTACTTGTAGAGGCATATATTGGAACAACCACTCAGGATGGTGAACTACATATTCTGTATTTTGTCAATTGTCAATTTACCTTCCTAAAAGAGGGTGGAAATAAATACATTTACCAGACTTTCGTGTAGCTAGAGTTCTGGAAACCAATTAGATTTTTCTCAACTATGTGTTTTCCACATAAGTTGAGAATAGAAGTGAGGCATAGGCCATCTTCTTGAGGTTCTTGAATGCTGCAATGTTGTGAGAAACCTGTCGCCATGCAGCAGCGATCAAGTGTCCATCCTCCGACTTCAGGATATGGAGTAGTGGTGGTGGTGGCAGTAGCTCCATAATCTGACATATTCCTGAATGGTGGTTATGAGATCTTTCCCAGTTTCCCAGGTGTGAGAGGTTGTGGTGGTGGCCTCTGGCTTCCAGCATGGCTCAGTGATGACCCCAGTAATAAAAGCTCCCCTAGTGAACCAGTTCTGTATCATGGCAGGATTCATTATGGGAGGCTCAACCTAGATCCCTATACCCTATTCCTTTAACTCTCCCAATGACTTTGGAAGCTTCACATTCCCTACAAGTGCCTTCCTGTTTAAGATGCCTGGAATGGTTCTGTTTCCTCCATTGAAAACTGTTCAATTTGGCAATAACAATCAGAATTGTAAATGTATTTCTTTTTGACCTAACACTTTTGCTTCTAGAAATATATCCTGTAAATATGCCTGTATATGACAGAAACAAGTTTGTACAAGTTTTTCAATGCATTGTTTGTAAATTGACATCAGTAGGAGAATTGTAAAATCAAATTACATTGAATGTGTATAATAGAATTCTAAGTAGCTATAAAAAAGAATGAGGGTGTTTTGTGTATTTAAAAGATAGAATCAACAAGATATGTTAAGTTTCTTTAAAAAAAAAACAGGAGGCAGAACTCTGTATGCTGCTTTAAAATTTTTTAATTAGCTTTGTTGAAGAAGAATAGATATAAAATGAAGTACATATAAAGTGTGCAATTTGACAAGTTTGACCTTGAAACTAGCATCACAATGAAGATAATGAACATATCCATCAATCCCAAAAGTTGCCTTATGCTTTATCCTTTTCCCCCATTCCTGCTTTCCTTTACAATAGATTAGCTTGAATTTTCTATAATTTTATATAAATGGATCATACAGTATGTACGCTTTTGAGTCTAGCTTCTTTCACTCTGCATAATTATGTTAAGATTCATCCATGTTATAGTGTTTATTGATAGTTCATTCCTTCTTATTGCTCAGTAATATGCCTTTGTATGGATATAACTGCTTTTTTGTTTATTCATTCACTTGGTGATGGACATTTAAGTGGTTTTCCACTTGTGGTTTTACAAATAAAGCTTCTGTAAACATTTGTGTGCAGAATAACTACCTAGGAGTAAAATGGCTGGCTTATTTGGTAGGTGTATGTTTAACTTTTTAAGTAACTGCCGAAGTGTTTTCCAAAGTAGTTGTACTATTTTACCTTTCCACCAGCAGGATGAAAGTTTCAGTTCTCCCACATCCTTGCCAACACTTGATATGGTCAGGCTTTTAAATTATAACCATTCTAATAGGTATGTATATTATTGTGGTTTCAATCTGCATTTCCCTAATGACAAATAATGTTGAACATTTTTTCATATGCTTAGTTGACTTCTGTATATCTTCTTTTAAAAAAATATTTTTATTGAGTTTGGGAGAGGGAGGAAAGGTGAGGGAGAGAGAGAGAAACATTGGCTGCCTCCTGCATGATCCCTAATCCCTCCCCGGTGATTGAGCCCTGACCCAGAATCAAGCCAGCAACCAAATGAGCCACACCAGCCAGGGCTCTGTGTATCTTCTTGGTGAATGTCTGTTCAAATCTTTTGCCCATATTTTATTGTGATTTTTTAAATTATTTAGTTTGAGAGTTATTTATTTTGGGGGGAGGGTTTTTTAGTTTTTGTTTGTTTTGTTTATCCTCACCAGAGGATATTTTTCCATTGATTTTTAGAGAGAGTAGAAGGAAGAGGGAGAGACAGAGAGAAACATCGATGTGAGAAAGACACATCAATTGGTTGCCTCCTGTACACACCCCTAACAGGGCCGGGGAACCTGCAACCGAGGAATTGGCCCTTGGCCAGAATCAAACCTGGGACCTTTCAGTCTGCAGACAGACACTCTATTCACTGAGCCAAACCGGCTAGGGCTCTTTATATATTTTGAATATAAGTTCTTTAACAGATATATGATTTACAAACATTTTGTTCAGCTTATCTTTTCATTCTCTTCATGTCTTTCAAAGAGCAGAAGTTTTAAATTCTGATGAAGTCTAGCAATCTTTTCCTTTATTGAGTGTGCTTTGGTGTTGTTTCTAAAAACTCTTTGCGCCCTGACGGGTTTGGCTCAGTGGGTAGAGTGTCGGCCTGCAGACTGAAGGGTTCCGGGTTCGATTCCACTCAAGGGCATGTACCTTGGTTGCGGGCACATGTGGGGTGTGCAGGAGGCAGCTGATCGATGTTTCTAGCTCTCTATCCCTCTCCCTTCCTCTCTGTAAAAAAATCAATAAAATATATTTTTTTAAAAATAAAATAAAAAAATAACTCTTTGCTTAGCTCATGGTCCGGTCATAAAGATTTTTCTATCATGCATTCATCTTTGCTTCAAATTTTAAAATTGAATTTATTAGGGTGACATTAGTTAATAAACTTATTATATAGGGCTCAGTTGTACAATTTTATAATATATCTCCCATATAGTGGTATTTTTATAGATGATCTCATTTTTTTCCACAGCATATTGAACAGAATTCTCTCTACTGGCCCTTTTCCTAGAATTAGAAACATGGTCAAGAACCTCACATTTTATGACCGGTGGGTATGGCTCAGTGATTGAGCATCAACCCACGAATCAAGATGTCACCGGTTTGATTCTCAGTCAGGGCACATGTCTGGGTTGCATGCTCCATCCCCAGCAGGGGATGTGTGGGAGGCAGCCACTTGATGATGTGTTTTTCTCATCATGTTTCTCTCTCTCTATCCTTCTCCCTCTCTAAAAATCAATAAAAACATATTAAAAAAGAATCTCCTACTTTAAACAAAGTCCATCCTTAATTATGAGCATTTCATCTTCTTTCCTGTTTTATAATAAAACTAGAGGCCCAGTGCACAAAATTCGTGCATGGGGGTGTGTGTGTCCCTTAGCCCAGCCTGCACCCTCTCCAATCTGGGACCCCTCGAGGGATGTCCGACTGACCGTTTAGGCCCAATCCTGGAGGATTTTTTAAAAAATATATTTTATTGATATTTCACAGAGAGGAAGGGAAAGGGATAGAGAGCTAGAAATATCGATGAGAGAGAAACATCGATCAGCTGCCTCCTGCACAATCCTGGGCCTAAACGGGCAGTCGGACATCCCTCTCACAATCCAGGACTGCTGGCTCCCAACTGCTCACCTGTCTGCCTGCCTGATGACCCCCTAACCACTCCCCTGCCAGCCTGATCGATGCCTAACTGCTCCCCTGCCAGCCCGATTGCCCTTAACTGCCCTCCCCTGCAGGCCTGGTCCCCCCCAACTGCCCTCCCCTGACGGCCATCTTGTGGCAGCCATCTTGTGTCCACATGGGGGCTGCCATCTTGTGTGTTGGAGTGATGGTCAATTTGCATATTACCCCTTTATTATATAGGATTTATTGAAAGTTCACATTGGTACCTCTATCTATGTTCTCCTATTTTCTCTTCATTCTTCAAACTACTGCAATTTTCCTCCTGACCCCATCACTCCACAAAATTGTTTTTACCAAGGCCAAGTATAACTATTTTCAAGGTGTCTCTTCTGTATTTTCTCTTGTGTCCCATGACTTCCCATCCACATTAAAATATAACTTCTTCAACACTTCCTATCCCTTCTAACATATAATTTTTACTTACTTTGTTTATGTCTGTTTTTCCTGGTTAGAAGGTAAAATCAGAGAGTATAAGGATTTTCTCTGCATTCCTAGAACATAGAATCAAGCTGAACATCCTAAGAACTCAATTTGTGTTGAATGAATGCACACTGAATTGTCTTGGTCTTCTACATTAGACCAAGAGCTATTTTGAAGATTGGAAGGATTGTTCTTATCTCTGTATTTGCCACGTTAGCTCAGAGACTGATCCATAAGTGAATGTATGAGGAGTGCATGGGGAGTCACTATGGCACCATTTACCCAATTTGCATTAATGCTTCTGGATATTCCAAGGCCTGAAAAAGTAGTTTTGTGTTTTTTTTTAAATATATTTTATTGATATTTCACAGAGAGGAAGGGAAAGGGATAGAGAGCTAGAAACATCAATGAGAGAGAAACATCGATCAGCTGCCTCCTGCACACCTCCGACTGGGGATGTGCCCACAACCAAGGTACATGCCCTTGACCGGAATCGAACCTGGGACCTTTCAGTCCGCAGGCCAATGCACTATCCATTGAGCCAAACCAGTTTTGGCTGAAAAAGTAGTTTTTAAATGCTACACTGGAACCCTAGATCTCCAATGAATTGATATTAGAATTTTGCAAACAATGGAGATTTTAAAAATATATATATTCTATTGATTTTTTACAGAGAAGAAGGGAGAAGGATAGAGAGTTAGAAACATTGATGAGAGAGAAACACCAATCAGCTGCCTCCTGCACACCTCCTACTGGGGATGTGCCCACAACCAAGGTACATGCCCTTGCCTGGAATCGAACCTGGAACCTTTCAGTCTGCAGGCCAACGCTCTATCCACTGAGACAAACTGGTTAGGGCAACAATGGAGATTTAAGTTGCCTAAAGACACTATTGGTGGTCTCGAAAGAAACAGAACTAACCAGAGATTATCTATTATCTATCATCTATCTATCTATCTATCATCTATCTATCTATCATCTATCTATCACCTGGTTATCTGGAGACTTATTATGAGGAATTGTCTCATGCAATTATGGAGGCAGAGAAGACCCACAATCCTCTGTCTGCAAGTTGGAGACCCAGGGACACCAGTGATGTAATTCAATCCAAGTCTGAAGCCCTGAGAACAGGGGAGCTGAAGATGTAATTCCCAGTCCCAGGGCAAAGAAGATGTGATGAGAGGTCCCAGTTCAAGCAATGAGACAAGAATAAAGGAATAAATTCTTCCTTTCTCAACTTTTGTTCTATTTAGGCCACTAATAGGTTAGATGATGCCCAAACACATTGGGGAGGGCAACTTACTGGGTCCATTAATTCACATACTGATCTCCTTCAGAAACACCCTCAAACCCCTGCCCACACACACTCAGAAATTATGTTTTATTTGTGCACCTTATGGCCACTCAAATTGATACATAAAATTAATCATCACATTGTTTATCCCTTTAATTTGTGTTATTAGGAGTTTTTGAAAATACTTCTGCTGCTCAAGTAAATTTAAACCAAAGACAGGAAGGAAAGAAGTTCAGAGACAAGAACAGAAGATAAAGTTCTCAACTTTGAGTGCACATTTGAATCACTAGGGGAGTTTCTGTACTGATACCTGGACCTCACCCCCAGAAGTATTGGAAAGGTCAAGAACTGAGCATAAACTTTTTTTTAAAATTTTCAGATTATTCTGAACCACTGGAATAAGTAATCCTTGACAAATGGGGCAGGCTACTAGGGAAGATGAAAGACTGCTGAAAGAGGCAAAATGTCTCCAATGGTTGCTTACGGTCCTCTGTAGTAATACTGGGCCATAGACGGAAGTCCCTGTTATTGTTTTCTTGTTGTTGTTTGTAGTCATAACTAGTAATTGGATCCAGACACTTGAGGGGACAAGAGAGCAGACCAAGTGCTTAATTGTTACTTTATAGGACACTAATAGCAACTAAAAAAAAAAAAATCCTTCTTCCTTGAAGCTTCTAAAGGTTAATTATCAACCAGTTCTTTCAACCCTTAAATTACTTTCTGAGAGTGAATTAGAAAGAGGAGCATGAATTCTATTAGGAGATTGTGGTACTAGTGTAGATTAATTCTTCTTATTAAATGGTACCCTGTTGTTCATTTTTCACCACAAAGAGGTTAACTTAATCCTTGTTTCAAGCTTGCATATTGAGCAATTCTTGATAAATGCATGTAGAATGATAATCTTTATAACAAGCACAATCTAATGAGAAAAATTTGTTTTTGGAATGCAATTTCAAATTCATAAAGTGAAATTTAGTATCTTGGAAAGACAGTATATGAGTTTCCTGGTGTATTATTAGTATTCCTAAGGGAAATTTCCAATATTCTGGCATTCAATATAGACTTAGAATAAATATATGCTACTGGCACTACATGAGGCATGCTAACAACTTAACCACGTTAGACTTATTAGCAGATAAGTATGGTCAAAGGTTACATCATTTTGGTCAGAGCTCTCTATGTTTGGTTATTATTCTCTTTATGAAAATACATTTCAATAACAGAAAAACTCTCCATGTAAAGAAGGGCATGTTTTAATTCAGTTCTTTCTAAAGAGTAAGCTATTTTCATAAGAGATATTGAAAGTTTTTCCCTTCAAATTAACTGGGTTTGTTTTTTTTTTGTGTGAGTAAATTTAATGAAATGGTTCACCACAAGAATTGCCTTTTAAATTCCAAAATAAAAGTATTAAAATGAAAGTTGACTTTAACAGAAATGGATATTGCATTACTTCTTCCACAAGTGCCTGTGTTTTTTATTTTGTAATGATTTGTGTTCCCTGATATGCTTTATCTCATGCTTGACTGATTACAAGTGTGAAGGGGGGTTAAATGTATTTGCTATTGGCAATTTATAATTAATTGTAATATGCTGTAATCCAAATTACAATCTGTCATTTCCAGTCAAATTGTGAAGCACTGTAATTGTATTTTAGAGATCCAATGCCATTGATTATAGCTACCTCATTTGTGTTTTAATATACCATGACGAATTTGTGAATGGAAATACAATCTTGTAACAAGCCAGGAAACAAGTATTGTTCTTCCTATTATAACAGCAAGAAAATTATTTCTTAACAAATGAAAAGAGAAGGCAATAGTAAGACAGTAAAGAGAATTCATGTAAGGATGAAAAAGACTTCAATTTTCTAGCAGTGCATAAAGATAAATGAGGCATAAAATTTTAAAAAACATTTTTAAACAAAACATTACAAAAATATTTTTAAATTAACATTGTTTTTGAAATCTAGGCATACTAATATAGATTGCTTTACTTTATTTGTTCAAATTGCATGTAGTATTCCGCAGCTTATTGGAAATTCTCTCTGTGGTGCTTATTCAGGTTTTTTTAAAAAATATATTTTTATTGATTTCGGAGAGAGGAAGGGAGAAGAGAGAGATAGAAACATCAATGATGAGAGAGAATCACTGATCGGCTGCCTCCTGCACGCCCTCTACTGGGATTGAGCCCGCAACCCAGGCATGTGCCCTTGACTGGAATCGAACCTGGGACCCTTCAGTCTGTAGGCCAATGCTCTATCCACTGAGCCAAACCAGCTAGGGCTCATTCAGGTTTTTAATAAGTTTTTACTATTACAAATAATGCTGTAGTATTTATTTTGTACATGACACTTCATACATGTGGAAGATTCACTAGGGAATATGCTTAGAAGTGGGATTTCTAACTTGCAGAATTTGCACAACCTGTATGTTAGTTTTTAAAAATTAAATCTATCCAAGAACACGTAACAGAGATTTACCCTCTGGACAAATTTTTAAGTATACATTGTTGACTAACTACAGTGTTGTACAAGCAAATCTCCAGAGCTTATTCATCTTGTCTAACTGAAACTTATTAGTAACTTCCCAATTACTGCCCCACCCCAATTCGTGGCAACCAGCTTTACTCTTTGATTCTATGAATTTGATTAGTTTAGATACCTCATATAAGCAGAATCATGCAGAATTTATTTTTCTGTGACTGGCTTATTTCACTTCTCATACTGTTCTCAAGGTCCATCCACTTGTCACATATTTCAAATTTCCTTCTTTTTGAAGGCTGAATAGTATTGTATGTATGACTATCATTGGACATTTAGGTTGTGTCCATGTCTTGGCCATTGTAAATAGTGCTGCAATGAACATAGGAATGCTAATATCTATTCAATATCAGGACTGAAATTCTTTAAAATACCAAGAGTAGGAATTCTGGATCATGTGATAGTTCTATTTTTAATTTTTCAGTTTTTTTCCCATTGAGTATGATGTTAGCTGTAAGCTTTTCTATTTTTTAAAATATACTTTTATTGATTGCAGAGAGAAAAGGGGAGGGAGAGAGAAAGAAACAGCAATGATGAGAGAGAATCATTGATTGGCTGCCTCCTGCATGCTCCCTACTGGGGATTGAGGCCACAATTTGGGCATGTGCCCGTGACCGGAATCAAACCTGAGACCCTTCAGTCTGCAGGCTGACACTCTATCCACTGAGCCAAACTGGCTAGGGCTCTCAGGGATTCTTGATTCCTATACCTAGCACATTGTTGGTACTAAGAAAATACAGGATTAGTGAATATTTACATTTTAAAGGGGGAGAACTAAATCAATTACTTAGAAATTCTTACTCTGCTCCATTCTTCAAGTAAAATATTCACATTTATTTGAATAGAATAAATGGAGTGAGGATTTGGGGCTTGAATTCCTCAATTCACCTCATAAATGAATATACAAACAGAATCACCAGGCATAAAGTCTTTAAAATGTTGTGATTATTTGATTATTCTGAAAGTAATCTAGAGTCAGTGTCATGGCGAGGGGGATCTTTCTCTGGGTTCTCTGCATCCTCCGATCTTATGGGAGCCTGTAGAGATTTCCAGAGGAAAAGTCAGTAGGATGGTAGAAACACTGCCCCCACTCCCATAGCTACAGCCTCCAGGAGCTTCACTCTCTGGAGTTGTCCCATGTACGGACTCCAATAATTTATCCGTATTTCTAGTTTGGTCTTCCAACTGGTTTGTGGGGCATCTGTGGTGGTCCCATCTCAGTTAAGCTACCAGACTTCTAATTCAAAGAAAGACAAGTTTAGGAGCTCATGTACCATCACACTTGAAGATTAAACTACTGACAAGCTGAGGGAACAAATTTCAGAATGTTAAATCCTCTTACAGTCCTAGGAGTTTGACGTTTGGTGTAGAATCTACACTGTAGATCCTTAGGGTTTTTTTTTGTTGTTGTTGTTGTTTTTCTATTTTATCCTCTATGCCCATAACAGGTGAGGAAATCAAATAGTTCACTTAAATAGTTGGCTCCAACACATTCTTAAATCCCAATAACAGGTTCCATGTAAACTATACTAGTGTATCTTTTCTTATTGCTTAATATTAATTCAAAGTTGTGGGTATGAAGTCAGGGAAAGTATACTAATTATGGGTGTACATGCTGTTATGCAGGGAATGTTCACATAAAATACTTAAATAACTGTTGTAGAGAAATATACCCCCTCAAACTTTATTTTTTTTAAATATATTTTTATTGATTTCAGAAAGGAAGGGAGAGGGAGAGAGAAAGATAGAGACATCAATGATGAGATGCCCTCCACTGCGGATCAAGCCTGAAACCCGGGCCCTTGACTGGAATCGAATCCAGGACCCTTCAGTGCACAGGCCGACGCTCTATCCAAACCAGCAAGGGTGCCCCACTCAAACTTTAGATGGAATGTTTAGACTGCAACAACTGGTATTTTCAAGTGTTCAATTTATGCAACTATTTGAATTTGCTAGTTTTATTTTCCATTAGCTTCATCAGAGTATGAGAGAGAAATAATGCTGTAGATTTGTGCCAATATAATTTTAAATGATTATTACATTGATATTCCTTTTTCTTACCAAATAGCTTATAAATTTCCTGTTTTCTTTCTTCATTTCATAAACAGTGGGGGGAAAAGCATTTAACATAAAGTTTCATGACATATTAAAGGAGAGAAAAATGTGAGTGGATAAGTAATGAAGCTGAGAAGGAAACATTTGATATGAGGTAATATGTGCCTTGATAGAAGAAAACAAGAATACCTCCTCAGGCTCACCAATAACTCCATTTCTCAATAGTTAGCTATGTTATGATTCAGAGATAAATGGAAACATTTCATGAATAATCAGTAGTTTGGGAAGCTATTTTTTATTATTTGCCCAACAGGTCTTTCATTTCCAAAGCATCGTAGCAATTGGGGGAAAAAACATGTAAAGGCTGTCACTGAGATACAAACAATTGACATTCAAAAACTCCCTGCTTATAACCATGCCTCGGGTTTGAAGTTTTTATTTGTTTTTCAATAGCTCTTCATTGTTTTTCCAGCTCACGCCTACAGTTCTATTAGTAGAGACTCTTTTGCCCACCACTACCAGGATGAGGAATTGTGGAGAAGCTTTCCAAGAGAAAGAGCTGATGTCCTGGCTGAGAAGCCATCTCCTTGTCGAAACGGGTAGGTTTGGTAACGGAAAGCAAGGGGATGCCAGGCTGAAGGGACCTAAGAAGCAAAGGAAGAAATCGCACAGAGTTCAGAGAACCATAAACAGTTTGCAGAGAATGGTAGCAAATAAGCTGAAGGATTAAGTCAAGAAAGGAGCCTGAATTTCATACTGTCAGTATTGATGAAAAATTAATGAATAATTTTAGAAGGTTAATGTTATTATAACTGAAAACAGAAAAAAAGATCACTGTGCTTCATTGGTGAGAAAGGATTAGAAAGCAACAATATTTTAAGCAGGGAGTACAAGGAAGTTGCTGTAGTCTTGCATGGGGAGATAATAGTAGCCTTAGGTATAATGGATAACTTTAGAGCTCTTTTCAAATCCATTAAGAGTTAAAAAAAATTTTCAATCCTGGTTGCACATATGGTATTGTAAACATATAGACTGTCTACCCAATGGCCATTTTCTCTTTCTTCTTTGGTAACTAACTGCTCTTTGGTATTGAGAGCCATAAACTTGAGAGTTCTACTACATTTTGAGCCATACTAATTTAGGAATAAGAATGAGATGCAATTCTGGCCAATAAGATTTGAAAAACTCCCAATGGCTTTTCATTAGTCATGAAAGAGGAACACATGGAGAAGTTATTCATTAATGATACATCTGATAAGGGGGCAATATCCACAATTTATAAAGAACTCATACAACTTACCACCAAAAAAGCAAACAATCCAATAAAAAAATGGGCAAAGGACCTGAATAGACACTTCTCCAAAGAGGACATACAGATGGCCAACAGACATATGAAAAGTTAGGAAACATCACTATTCATCAGAGAAATGTAAATTACAACCACAATGATATATCTTTTCACACCTGTTAGAATGATTATTATCAATAAATCAACAAACAACAAGTATTAGTGAGGATATGAAGAAAAAAGAAACCTTGTATACTGTTGTTGGGATTGCAAATTGGTGCAGCCACTATGGAAAATAATATGGGGGTTCTTGAAAACATTAAAAAAACAGAACTAGCAATATGACCTAGCAATTCCACTTCTGGGTATTTATCCAAATAAATCCAAAACACAGAAGTTATATGCACCTTATGTTCACTGCAGCATTATTTACAATACACAAGATATGGAAATAATCTGAGTGTCCATTGATAGATGATTGAATAAAGATGTGGTACACATGTGCCCATACACACACACACACACACATACACGCACATGCACACACACACACAGTGGAATATTACTCAGCCATAAAAAAGAATAAAATTGTACCATTTGTGACAACATGAATGAACCTAGCAGGCATTATGCTAAGTGAAGTAAGTCAGACAGAGAAATACCATATGATTTCACTTATATGTGGAACCTAAACAAAATAAATAAAAAAGAAACAGACTCATAGATACGGAGAATAAATTGATGGTTGCCAGATGGAAGGGGAATTGGAGCGGGGTGGGGTAGGGAGGTGAAAAAGGTGAAGGGATTAAGAAATAGAAATTGGTGCTTTAGCTAGTTTGGCTCAGTGGATAGAGCGTCGGCCTGCGGACTAAAGGGTCCCGGGTTCGATTCCGGTCAAGGGCATGTACCTTGGTTGCGGGCACATCCCCAGTAGGGGGTGTGCAGGAGGCAGCTGATCGATGTTTCTCTCTCATCTATGTTTCTAACTTTCTATCCCTCTCCCTTCCTGTCTGTAAAAATCAGTAAAATATATTAAAAAAGAAAAAGAAATAGAAATTGGCAGTTACAAAATAGTCACGGGGATGTAAAATACAGCATAGGGAACATAGCCAATAATCCTATCCTATCTAATAAAAGAGTAATATGCAAATTAACCGTCACTCTGTGACAAAATGGCAGCGCCCATAGCCACAAGATGGTGGCGTCCAGTCCTCTTAGCCCGCCGGAGTCCCCCAGTCTGCCCAGCAGTGGCAGTCCGGGGTGTCCGGCTGGGAGGCGCCAGTGCCTGGTGCGATCCCCGGCCACGACGGCAGCCTGGGCTGGGTCTCAGGCCGGCAGGGCTGCGCACCCCTGCCGTGCGATCCCCTGGCCAGCGGCGGCAGGATGGGGTGGGGTCTCAGCCTGGCTGAGGCGCAATCCCCTTCCAGTGGTGGCAGCCTAGGGTCTCAACCACTGAGTCACACCAGCCAGGCAGATATGGAGGAATCTTAAATGTTTCTTTTTAAAAAATATATATTTTATTCATTTTTTACAGAGAGGAAGGGAAAGGGATAGAGAGCTAGAAACATCTATGAGAGAGAAACATCGATCAGCTGCTTCCTGCACACTCCCCACTGGGTATGTGCCCCCAACCAAGGTACATGCCCTTGACCAGAATCGAACCTGGGACCCTTGAGTCCGCAGGCTGATGCTCCATCCACTGAGCCAAACCAGTTAGGGCTGTCCAATATGCTAAAGAAAAAACCCTATCTAATAAAGAAGGAATATGCAGGGGAGAGCATTTGGGGGTGACCAGGTTGTCAGGGGAGGGCAGTTGGGGATGATTGGGCTGGCAGGGGAGCAGTTAGGCATCAATCAGGCTGGCAGGGGAGTGGTTAGGGGCAATCAGGCCGGCAGGCGAGCAGTTGGGAGCCAGCAGTCCTAGACTGTCCGACTGCATCCCCTGAGGGGTCCCAGATTGGAGAGGGTGCAGGTTGGGCTGAGGGACACCCCCCCCCCCAGTGCACAAATTTCGTGCACTGGGCCTCTAGTATTGTAATAACTACGTATGGTGTCAAGTGGGTACTGGACTTATTGGTGGGATCACTTTGTAAATTTTATGAATGTCTATGCTGTGCACCTGAAACTAATCCTATATAGTAAAAGGGTAATATGTAAATTGACCATCACTCCAACACACAAGATGGCTGCCCCCATGTGGTCAAAGATCCTGCCCCCATGTGGACACAAGATGGCCACCACAAGATGGCCAGCAAGGGAGGGCAGATGTGGGCAATCAGGCCTGCAAGAAAGGGCAGTTGTGGGCGATCAGGCCTGCAAGGGAGGACAGTTGGGGGCGAACAGGCCAGCAGGGGAGGGCAATTGGGAGGGACCAGGCCTGCAATGGAGGGCAGTTGGGAGCAATCAGGTCTGCAGGGGAGGGCAGTTATGGGTTACTGGGCCGGCAGAGGAGGGCAGTTGGGGGTGACCAGGCCTGCAGGGGAGGGCAGTTGGGGGGGACAAGGCCTGCAGGGGAGGGCAGTCAGGGGGGGACCAGGCCTGCAGGGGAGGGCAGTTGGGAGGGACAAGGCCTGCAGGGGAGGGCAGTTAGGGGTGACCAGGCTGTCAGAGGAGGGTAGTTGGGGGGGACCAGGCCTCCAGGGGAGGGCAGTTGGGGGCAACCATGCCTGCAGGGGAGGGCAGTTAGGGGTGACCAGGCCAGCAGGGGAGGGCAGTTAGGGGCAATCAGGCTGGCAGGGGAGTGGTTAGGGAGTGATCAGGCTGGCAGGCAGAAGCAATTAGGGCCAATCAGGCAGGCAGGCAGGCGAGAGGTTGGGAGCCAGCAGTCCTGGATTGTGGGAGGACTGTTGGGCATCTCTCAAGCCGTCCCAGATTGGAGACTGTGCAGGCTGGGCTGAGGGACACTCCCTCCCCACCCCCTCCCGTGCACGAAATTCATGCACCGGGCCTCTAGTCCTATATAATAAAGAGGTAATATGCAAATTGACCCTCATGCCATAACACCATCACAAGATGGTTCCCCTGCCCAGCCCCTCCCCTGGCCCAACCCCTGATCAGCCTCTTCCACCCAATTGAGGGTGGGGCAGCTAGCCAACCCCCCACTCCCCCATGACCCCTCACCCAGGCTGGCCATGCCCCCACACTTTCCCGGGGATGGGGGTACCCCAGGCCAGCTGCAGGCTTGGCATTCATCAGAGACAAAGGTCTTGGCTGTCCCTGGCCTAGAGAGTCCAGAAAACCTCAGCAGTGACCAAAGACCAAGACTGAGTGGAAAGGTCCCTGCCGGCACTTATGGCTCAAAGTGCCAGGAGGAGGCAGAGCGTCTTGAACCTGCAACCCTGGTGTCTGCACACCAAACCTTGGGGCACACCATGCCAGTGGCGCCTGTGGGTGAAAGGGGGAGAGCAGGAAACTGGGGTGTGGAGCTGGGAGGGGCCTAGAGTCTTCAGGAGCAGCCCGCCTGCCGAGGTTGCTGTGACCTGCACACTTGGGCTTGGTGAAAGCCCCTGGTCAGCTCTGCCGCTTGCCTTCCAGGTGCGGCTAGTCCTGAGCCGGCTGGCATTGCCCTCAGAGAAGCAGCTGTCACTAGGCTCAGTTAAATAAGAGAAATCAAAGAGCTGAGAGTAAATATCCTTCCAGCCCCTTCCTATGCCCCCAGGTGAGGAGGGCTGGGGATGGAGGTAATGGAAAACGCTGCTGCTTTGCATTTTATAATGAAAAGACTCCTGCTATGTAGAGAGGAGAGCTGATTCGTTTCCAGAAACACCTGGCATGTTCCCTGCCCCAGCCCTGAAGCCTGACAGCACCTAGCAAAGGTGTGTCTGCACAGCCATGTTGGCCTGGCTCCTGGAACGTTGGGAGCAAGTTTGAGCTGCATTGATTTAAAAAAAAAAAAAGGTAAAGATTGAAAAACACTTTTGTACTCAAATGGCACTATGAAATGCAGATTACAGCATCTGATTTTGTCTTCTGTGTTGATTTTGAGGCAGAGCACAAATAGGTTCATGGGAAAGGCAGAAAAAAACAAAGGGAAAGGGAGAGGATTCTGCTGTCCACAGCACTGAACGTTGTTTTTTGTTTTTTTGTTGTTGTTATTTTTCCTTCTGTTCTTCAAGTCAGTATATGCCATTTTGCTTTCTCTATTAAGAGCAAGCAGCAGAGCCTTTCATATGAGTCACATACATTTAATCCATTCAAATGGAACATACTGAGTGGAGAGAATGGTATGTGTCATATAAAGAACTTGGCATTATGATGCTACCTTGCTGAAGATCTTACTTATTTTGCAATTTAGAGAACGTAGACAAATCAGGCATTGAAAATGAATGTGCATGCTTAAGTGCATGACTTTATTTTCATCCATAATGACCAAACGACTGGTCACCAGGAGGTGCATTTACGAGGCGCAGCAGGTCTGGGTGAGGCTGCGTGGCATGGGCCAGGGCCGGGGTATCTGAGGCTGTGCCCCCCACCCCAGCACCAGGGCTGGGGGACCTGAGGCCACAACCCCCCCCACCCCGGCACTGGGACGTGAGGCTGCGTCCCCCGCCCGGCAGGGCTTGATGGGGGTGGGGCCAGCTGGGTCTTGGTGTCGCCCAATGGGGGTGGGGCCGGCTGGACACTTCTATTATAGAGAAAGGGCAAATAGCAATATTAAAATATTTCCTCTAATTAATTCCCTTTTAATGTGCATGAATTTTGTGCACCGGGCCACTATTCTATATATATAAAAGCCTAAGCAACCATTACAACACAATGACTGGAACAACCGGTTGCTATAACATGCAATGACCACCAGGGGGCAGTCGCTCAATGCAGGAGCTGCCCCCAGCCCACAGGCCCCGATTGCCGATGGGGCCTGCTGGCCAACCTCCCAGTCCTTCCCCCTGGCCAGCAGGCCCCAGTCACCTGATTGGGGCTGGGCCCCCAGGCTGGGACGGGGAACAAGGTGTGGGTGGTGGTGGATGCGGGCGGTGAGGGAAGGAGGAGGCGGGGAGGTGGGGAGGTGGGGAACCTGATCGGCCCTGATCGCTGGCCAGGCCTAGGGACCCCATCTGTGCACGTATTTCATGCACTGGGCCTCTAGTATAAAATAATATTGAATGTCAACTGTAATTGGAAAAAAACGGAACCCATGTAAGGAACTTCCTCTCTTCCAGCCTTTGCACATTTTTGTAGGAGGGTAGGATTGATGGGGCTGCTGCAGTCATTTTGCAACCATGGGGACTATTTTAGGACAAAAACATTCTGGAAATGAAAGAACAGAAATATTTCAAGAAGCAGAGTGTTCAATGACCATGTTGAAGTGGTGAATTAATTAACCCCAAACTGCCCTATCTCTTGAATTTTTGTTGAGACAAATCAAAATCTACTTATTTAATACATTTTTATTTGGATTGTCTGCTACTTACATTCAAAGGCATCCTAACTGGTACTTAGGTGAAAATATGTAACTGAATTGAAAAATATCCTATACACATATGAACTGTGGAAAGTTGTCCCCCAAAATGTACAGGGAGGACTCATACATCTTTCACACCTTTTTTTTCCCCTATGGTAACATCTTACACAATGACTAGAGGCCCAGTGCATGAAATTTGTGCACTGTGGGGAGGGGGGCGGTCCTTCAGCCCTGCCTGAGCTCTCTTGCAGTATGGGAGCCCTCGGAGGATGTCCGACTGGTGGATTAGGCCCACTCCCCATCAGTCGGATATCCTTAGCACTGCCTGCCACCGCAGCTGCACTCACCAGCCATGAGCCTAGCTCAGGGCTTCTGGTTGAGCAGCGCTCCCCCTCTGGGAGCGCACTGACCACTAGGGGGCAGCTCCTGCATGAAGCGTCTGCCCCCTGGTGGTCAGTGCATGTCATAGCGACCAGTTGTTCTGCTGTTGGGTCGATTTGCACATTAGCTTTTTATTATATAGGATAGTATAACATCAAAATCCAGAACCTTAGAATATGTTACCTTACACAGCAAAGGTACTTTGTTGAAGGAATTAAAGGTATGGACCTTGAGATGGGGACATTGTTGTGAATTATACAGGTAAACCCAATCTAATTGTATGAGTCCTTAAGTGGGGAACCTTTCAGGAAAAGATGTGACTGACAAAGAAGGATCAAAGATGCAGATATTTCAGAGAGATGGAATATTGCTAGCATTGAAGATGAAGATAGGGACCATGAGCCAATGAATGAATGCAAATGACCACTGGAAAAGAAATAAACTCTCTTCTAAAAGCCTCCAGAAAAGAAAACAGCCCTGCTGACAGCTTGATCCTTAACTAGGCTCGTGAGACCTGTTTTTGACATATGATGGTAAGAAAATAAAAATGTGTGTTTTTTTTCCCCACAACTAAGTTTGGGGTTGCAGCAAGAGAAAATTAATGTAGTGCTTTTTACCCATTTTTAATTGGATTAAGTGTTTCTTTAATGTTGAGCTTTGAGACTTCTCTATATATTCTAGTGATTAGTTCTTTGCTGGATATGTGGTTTGCACATGTTTTACCCTAGTCTGTAGTTTGTTTTTTCATCCTTTTCATGAAGACTTTTGAAAAGCAAAGGTTTTTAACTTTCATAAAGTACAATTTATCAACTTTCTTTATGGATCATGATTTTGATGTTAAGTCTAATTTTCTCCTATTTTTTCTAATTATGTTTAAAATTGTGGCAAAAATGTAACAAAAATTTACCATTTTAGCCATTTTTAAGTGTATACATCAGTGGCATTAAGTACATTCACATTTTTGTGCAATCATCACTGCTCTCCATTTTCAGAATTTTTCATCATCCCAAACTGAAACTCTACACTCATTAAACAATGACTGATTCTCCCCTGTCCTCCCTCCTGCCTCTGGATCACTATTCTACTGTCGCTATGAATATAGTTGTTCTAGGTACCTCATATAAAAAGAATCATATGTACTTGACATTTTGTGTCTGGCTTATTTCATTTACCATGTTTTCAAAGTTCATCCATGTTGTAGCATGTATCAGAATTGTATTCCTTTTTAAGGCTGAATAACATTTCATTGTATGTATATATCACCTTTTGTTTATCAATTCACTTGTTGATGGATTTTGGGGTTTCAACCTTTCCTCCCTTGTGAATAATACTCCTAGAAATATTGGTGTGCAAATACCTTTCTCTGCTTTCAATTCTTTTGGATACATACCTAGAAGTGAAATTGCTGGATCATATGAAAATTCTGCTTATATTTTTAGGAAATGCCATACTGTTTTCCACAGTGGCTGCACCATTTCACATCAGGAATATTCTGAACATTCTCTTTTGTATCATACCCCTTGTGTCTGTTTCCCATTTTCTAGATTCTGTATGGTCCTCCCTCATAATTAACTGCCTTGTTTTGGTGTCACACAGCCACCAGTTGCTTCCTGAGAAAGGGTGCATAAGAGATACAATTTTTTTTTTTAACTTGCATGTCTGAAAATGCATTGTTTTACTCTCACACTTGATTATTTGGTTGGGTATTTTGTTCTAGGTAAAAAATATTTTCAAAGGCTTTCCTTCATTGAGTTATAGCTTCCAGTATTCCTAACTAGCAAGGTCAAAGAAATATTTATTCTCATCCTTTTCATGTAACCTATTTTCTTTTTGCCCTTCATCAAAATTTTTACTATCTTTTTTTGACTCCCATTCTTCTGCAATTTCACAATTATGTCCTTCGTTGTTGATCTTTTTAATCCATTCTGCTGGGCACTTGGTGGGCTGATTGAATTTGAAAATTCATGCCTGGCATTTCTGGGGAATTTTTTCCTTTTAAAAAGTGTTCTTATAATTTATTTAAAATTACAGTTGGTGTACAATATTATAGTTTCCGGTGTACAAACCTGTGATTAGACATTTATATAACTTATGAAGTGATCACCTTAATAAATCTAGTACCCATCTGACACTATATATAGTTATTACAATACTAGTGACCAGGTGCACAAAATTCATGCACATTAAAAGGGGATTAATTAGAGGAAATAATTTAATATTGCTATTTGCCCTTTCTCTATAATAGAAGTGTCAGAGATGAAAGAAAATTAGTAAAATGTATATGAAAACCTTCCTCCTGTCAGAGTTTGGGGCTCACCACGGGACCCAGAGTTAAGTCCCGCCCACCCACATGTACCTCAAAATCGCATGAGACCCAGACCCAGCCGCCCCCCCCACCCCACATTGGGCTAGTTCCAGACCCAGCCAGTCCCAACCTTGTCAAGCTGTGCCAGGCAGGGGGCATGGCCTGAGGTCCCCCGTCAAGCCCTGCTGGGCAAAGGGTGTGGTCTGAGGTCCCCCAGCTTGGTGCTGGGGTAGGGGGTGTGGCCTAAAGTCCCCTGTCAAGCCACACCTGGTGGGGGGCACAGCCTGAGGTCCCCTGTCAAGCCCTGCCAGGTGGGGGGCGTGGCCTTAGGTCTCCTGTCAAGACCCACAGGGGTGCGGGAGGGCGTAGCCTCAGGTCCCTGCTGATTGCTTTTAAGGATCCTTATGGGAACTTGGCCTTAGCTGTGGGTGAATCCATCTTTGTGATGGAGTGACAGTCAATTAGTATATTCCCTCTTTATTAGATAGGATTATTGACTATATTCTTTATGTTGTACTTTTATATTCCCATGACTATTCTGTAACTACCAATTAGACCCATCACTTTTTAATTTTTTTTTAAATATATTTTATTGATTCTTCACAGAGAGGAAGGGAGAGGGACGGAGAGCTAGAAACATCGATGAGAGAGAAACATCGATCAGCTGCCTCCTGCACACCCCCTACTGGGGATGTGCCCGCAACCAAGGTACATGCCCTTGACCGGAATCGAACCTGGGACCCTTCAGTCCACAGGCCGACGCTCTATCCACTGAGCCAAACCGGTTTCGGCACCTTTTAATTTTTTATTTTAAAATATGTGTTTATTGATTTCAGAGAGAAAGAGAGAGGGGGAGAGAGAGAAACATCAATGTGAGATTGATCTGCTGCCTCCTGCATGCCCCGCACTGGTGTATCGAGCCCAAAACCCAGGCTTGTGCCCTGATCCAGAATCAAACCATGACCTCCTGGTTCTTAGGTTAATGCTCAACCACTGAGCAACACTGGCTGGGACCTTCACCTTTTTTTTTAAACATATTTTATTGATATTTTACAGAGAGGAAGGGAGAGGGATAGAGAGCTAGAAACATCGATGAGAGAGAAACATCGATCAGCTGCCTCCTGTACACCCCCCACTGGAAATGTGCCCGCAACCCAGGTACATGCCCTTGACCGGAATCGAACCCAGGACCCCTCAGTCCGCAGGCCGACGCTCTATCCACTGAGCCAAACCGGTTTTGGCAGACCTTCACCTTTTTAACTCATTTCCCCAATCCCTCTCCCATCTGGCAACTGTCAAAATGTTATCTGTATCTATGTCTGTTTCTCTTCTGTTTGTTTATTTTGTTTTTTAGATTTTATATATAAGTTAAATTATCTGGCATTTGTCTTTCTGTGACTGACTTATTTCACTCAGCACAATATCTTCTAGGTCCACCATGCTATTGTAGACGGTAAGATTTCCTTATTTTTTTATGAGTCATATTTCTTTGTATGTATGCATATATGCACAACTTTTCTTTATCCGTTAATCTATTGATGGACACTTAGGTTGCTTCCATATCTTGGCTGTTGTAAATAATGCTGCAATGAATATATGGATGTATATATTTTTTGATTTAGTGTTTTGGGTTTCTTTGGATTAATACCCGGAAGTGGAGTTGCTGGATCCTTCTTCATTTCTTATTGTAGCCTTTATTTTAAAGTCTATTTTGTCTGGTATAAGAACTGATACTCCAGCTGTTTTGTTTTGTTTTCATTTTCATAAAATATCTTTTTCCACCCCTTTACTTTCAGTTTGTGTGTGTCTTTTGATCTGAAGTGAGTCTCTTGTAGACAGCATATGTAAGGGTCTTGTTTTGTTATCCATTCAGTCACCATATATCTTTTGATTGGGGCATTTAATCCATTTTAATTTAAAGTAATTGTTGATAGATATATATGTATTGCCATTTTATTTTTCATATTTTTCTCTCCTCTTCCTTCTTCTTTTGTTGTTATTGTTCTTGTTAATCCTCTCTCAAGGATATTTTCCCACTGATTTTTTTCTTTAAACAGAAAATGGGAGGGGGAAGAAACAGAAAGAGAAACATTGACGTGAGAGAGACACATCGACTGATTGCTTTCTGCACGGCCCCCACAGGGCTGGTTTTGAGCCTGCAAGGGAGGTATGCGCCCCTGACCAGAATTGAACCTGAGACCAATCAGTCCATGGGCCAATGCTCTAACCACTGAGAAAACCAGCTAGGGCTTCCTTCCTCTTCTTAAAGAGGACCTTTTAACATTTCTTTAATACTGAGAAGCTCTTTATCTGTCATTCAATTCTAAATGATACCTTTGCTGGATAATCTTTCTTGTAGGTACTTGCATTTTATTTCTTTGAGTGGTTCATGCCAATTCCTCTGGTCTGAAAAGTTTCTGTTGAAAAGTCATCTGAAAGTCTTATGGGGCTCCCTTGTAGGTAGCTAATCACTTTCTTTTTTGCTGGTTTAAGATTCTCTCTTTGTCTTTAACCTTTTACATTTTATTTATGATGTGTCTTTGAGGACTGGCTGTGACTACAGTAAATGAGCTGCTGTGTAGGGGCAGACCCCAAGGAGCAGGACTTGCTTCATTGGAGCTTTGGTGCCCAATGAGTCCACCTCATGGATGAGTCTGTCACTCATGGATGTGGTTGAGTTGTAACCCATTGTGGTATGAAGCTGTCCACTGGGTGTGCTGGCTCTGGGACCTCCCAGAAAATGAAAGGTCATCCACGACCTGTGCCCTGCCTGGGGCTACCCAGCATGAGCTACAGAGCGATCTGCAGATGACTGCTACTTGTGCTGGGCTTGGATATGCCCAGGAGAGACCAAGCTGCAAACTGAGACTGGCTGCTGCTAGCGCTAGGCCTGGGGTCCAATGCAAGAGGTACAGGATAAGCACAGGACAAATGCTGCTTGTTTGAGAGATTTTATTTATTATTACTATTGTTTTTAAAAATATATCTTTATTGATTTCAGAGAGGAAGGGAGAGGGAGAGAGAAATAGAAACATCAATGATGAGAGAGAATCATTGATCAGCTGCCTCCTGCATGCCCCCTATGAGGGATCGAGCCCGCAACCCAGGCATGTGCCCTTGACTGGAATCGAACCTGTGACTCTTCAGTCCACAGGCTGACACTCTATCCATTGAGCCAAACCGGTGAGGGCTGTTTGAGAGATTTTAGGAAAATCTGAAGTATGAGCCAAGACAGGCCATTTGTATGGAAAAGGCACTGGAAACTGGGTAGGCCTACAAGTTGGGTGCGGAAGGATCTCTGGGAATCACCAGGGCTAGGTGAACAGTGTTCACTAGGTTGATGGAGACTCAGATATGGTGCCACCTGCTGGCTCTGTGGAACAATGGCCTCTGCTAGCACTTTAAAAAAAATTCTTTATTGTTTAAAGTATTACATTGAAGCATAGCAATCCCTCCTTGGGAAAAACTGCTGTTTGAAATTGCTGTTTGAACTACTCTGTTATTATTAGTCTCTTATTCTGTAAGTCAACTCTGTTTTTAGCTTGAATAATAGAAAAGATAAACTTAATTGTCTGACCTTGCAAGCTAGCCATCTAACTGATACACTGATATTGATGCCAGGTGCCTGTATAGATATGATACTCAAGGTTACAGGTGTCTGTTAGATATGATATGTACTCAAGGTTACAAATTGTCGGTAAAAATAACTTACACAAGGACCTAAAAAAGATATAAAAAGAGAATGCTTCCTCCTTTGGGTGTTCAGAATTTGACAGAGGTAATCTGCTCTGAACCTGCGCGCATTAAAGATGACTCCTAACTAATTGGTTCACTGAGGCGTCTTGTCCAGCTCGCTGATTTGCGATGTAACAATATATGTGTCTCCTTTTTCCCCCACTGACCTCTCCCCGATCGTTCTCCCCCCGCAGCACATGCCCTCACCCCCCTACTGTCTGTGTCCATGGGTTATACTTATATGAATGCATACAAGTCCTTTGATTGATCTCTCACTCCCCCTCCCCTGCCTTCCCAAAGCTGCCCCACCTGCCCTCATCCTGAAGCCAGATAATTCAGTTCCTTCCCGTATGTCCCTGATGTGACTTTTTGAGCTGCTGCCCCAATGCTGGGGCTCAGAGCAAGTGAGTACAAGTAATTTAGTGTATGGGTCCTTTAAGAGGAATGCCTGGTGCTCCAGGACCTGTCCCCACTGGTTTTTATAGCCAGAAGTCATGGGGCCTTCTCTTCCTGGCACTGGAAACCCGTGGTGGGGAGCCTGATGTGGGCTGGGACTCCTCTCTCCTTAGGTGGTACCTCTGCAGCCCAGATTTCCACCACACATGGGTGTGACATCAGCCCTTTTCAGGCCTCTGACCCTCCTACACGTCTCATGTGGCATTTTTGTTATCTCCTTGGTTGTAAGACTTCTGTTCAACTAGTTTTGGCATTCTGAATGATGGTTGTCCTTTAACTGAGTTGTAATTTTAATGTGGTTGTGGTGAGAAGGCTAAAAGGCTAATTCCAATGTAACCCTGATGTTTGGGGTGGAGAGGGGGGCTAGCAATCTGAATCTGTGCTTTTCAGAATGTACATTCTTGATAACCTATAATTAAGTCACTGCCCCTTTCTCCACAATCTGGTCTTGCAAGACCTGTTACCTAAATGCTCACATTTTACAGAGGCCATAAACCATGAACAATACACAACCCCCAGAGGAGGTTTTCAGCGCTGGTGCCAGGCCAGGCCCTTAGATATGGTCTCAAAGCCCCATCCCAACACACGGGGCTTTTTGCAAAGCCCACGAAAGGTCCGGAAGTCCCATCCATATTTGGGGGACAAAAAAACCAAAGGGGATAAAAGAAGAGCTTCTACCATATTGGTTTGCTCAGACTTTGGAGGCAACTCCTCTGAGACCACCGGCATAATAAAGCTGTGTAACTCCATTTCTCTAAGGGTTTTGGGTTTCTTCGGTCTTCTGCAACATCGGGAGGTTCTGCATACCGTGTTTACCTATGCCACTATCTTGACTGGTACTCCCCCATTTCTGGGAAATTTAAAAAAAATATTTGTTTGATAATTTTCTTTTCTCCATATTCTCTGCTCTCTCTCTCATTTGGATATTGTATAACTTGTAATCCATTACTTTTCTTAACTTTTCTCTCTTCCAGGGCTTTGCCTGTTTGTTTTAATTTCTGGGATATTTCCTCAGCATATCTTCCAATCCACTTACAGGTTTTTAAAAATTTATGTTATCATTTTTTAACTTCTAACAGTTCATTTTGCTTTCCTGAATATTTCTTTACCAGGCCTTTTATTTTTGTTTCATGAATGCAAAATCTTATCTCTCAAAAGGTATTTATTATAATTAAAAATGTTTTTTCTGTTCTCGGTTGTCTTGAATTACTTTTTGTTGGTTTTTTCATTTTGGTCTCTGCCTTTCAGCTTAAAGGTTTTCTTCAAATGTGGAGTGATCCACGATTATCTGTTTATAGTTTAGGGTCCAGAAACAAAAGCTGACTGGAATTTTTAGGTATATATGTAGAGGCTGTTGGTTTTTGTTCTACACTGTAGGATAATGTGGCTGGGTCATTTCAATGAAGACCCCCAACTGCAGTATCCATAGGTCTGATTTCATCAGCTGGTTAATTTATCTAGAGAGAAATCCTGTAATCTCTTGGCTGTGAGCAAAGTCTGTGCTCTTTTCATAGTACTATCTTGTATAGTTGAGCACTAAAAATTTTAGTCTAACTGGTGTAAGAGTTCAGGAAAGAGAGATCAATGAGAAGTGGCAAAGTTGGGGAAAATCTTATTAGATGATGGGATAAACTCTCAAAGTAAAATAGGTTAGTCAGCAACTGAGTTGAGAGAGCATCAAATTGAATAGGTAATTAGATGCTGCAGTGATCACTTTAGTGTAGCACAGCTAACTAAGACATGTATCTATAATGATGTCTCTATTCAGTCATAAAAGCAGCTTGTGACTTGGGTAAATCATTGATCTCTAAGAGACTTAATTTTTTCAACTGAAAAAATCTGGGGAGACTATCTCTGAAGTCCTGCCTAGGTCTAAAGTTTCTTTAAGGTACTTATTAAGATTCTTTTATATCATATGACTTTTTGAGTGATGTTGTAACTAGTAAATGACTCTATAGTTCATGGGCGTGAACTTAAGAACTATAAAATTACTCACTCCCATGAAAACAGTAATTATTTTAAGTTATAAGAAACTCAATGACTTTTTTTTTACTTTAAATTCATATGCATGCTGCTTTAAAACACCTGTCCACTTGTTATATGTAAGTGTACTATGATTATTTTCCTTCTAATATACAGAGGATATCATTGAATAAGGAAAATGGTCTCTTTCCTCTTGGAAGTGAAGTCTAACTATGCCATTTCTAAATGGAAATTGATTTAAATGAACCCTCAGTTAATGTCTACTATGGATTAGGCATTTATGTCAGATGTGGTGGTCACGATGTGAAAAGTATACAGACTCCCTGCCTTCCAATAGTTCATAGCCTATTAAGGGAAAGGAAATCAATGCAGTAAGTAACCACGTGTTTTGTAGTCTGATACCATGGGAATGTAGAAATGGAACCTCTGTAACTGATGTCTGCTTTGGCTTACGCAGCAGTCACCCCCCTTTCTTCTGGAATGGTTCCTAAATTTTTCTTTGGGAATTACCCTTCCTCCCATTTCATGTACTTTGACTGAAGCTATGGGCAAATCAGGCTAATCAGAACATCATAGACTTTGGGTCACAGAGATTGCCTCAGGGATGATCCCATGAGCCAAGCCAAGCCAAGCCAATCTGCTACAGTCAGAAGCAATCTAGGGACACAGCATGGTACATTCAGGAAACATTCAGATTAGGCTATGGTTGGAGAATTGGATCTGAATGGGGAAAGTTGGGAGATAAAGCTAAAATGGTGGGCAGGAACAGTTTATGAAGGACCTTGTATGCTATGCTGGAGGATTGGAACTCTTTCCTGAAGAGGTGGCACAGCTATTAACAGATTTTAAGCATGGAGTTCACATGATCACATTTATGATTTAGGAGAATTAACCTGACAGGGATATGAATTATGGGTTAGGAAGAAGGTGAAGCAGAAAGCAAGGGAAGAATTAAGATGCCACAGTAATCGTCCAAACCAGGGGTAATGAGAGACCTGAATGTGGGACTGGGAGTGGAGTGGGGGCAGGAAAGATAGACATTGTGGGGGTATTTCCTAGGACCTCTCCAGAGAAAAACATCAGAAAGGGGAAACATGATTGCAAGACTCTCCTGGAGAAATTGTGTTCTGACTGTATTTCTAGTTCAGCAAATGGTAGTAATTTTCAGAAAACAAAAGCAAAATATTAATATAAATTAGTTTAAAACTATGTTTCTCAAAGCTTAAAGTGAACACAAATCACTGTAGGATCTTGTTAAGATGTAGATTTTGATTCAGGGTGGGACCTGAGAGCCTGCATTTCTAACAAGCTGCCAAGTGATACTGGTGCTGCTGGATTGCAGACTACACTTTGAACAGCAAAAATTTAGGACTTTTTTTAGGTGTCAGTGGTTCATTCAAATAAAAACGTCCAGCAGGCTGTTAACATAAAAACATTCAAACCTGTAAAGAATTTTTGAGAGTTTATTTGAGCCAAATTGTCGTCAATAGCTGGGAAGCAGAATCTCAACAGACTGAGGTAATGCTCCTGAGAATGGCGGGTTACATCTATATTTATACACTGCAATCAAAGGAAGGGACATGTAGGAGTCATAATAATACACACAACATATGTATCTTTCTGATGGAGTAATTTGATAAGAGATAAAGCATAGAAAGTCTTTGTGGCTGATTATCTATACCTTAAACTAACTTTCAATATGATAAGCAAGGTATTTTAAACTCAGATTTTGATTTATATATGTTGATGATTTCTAGTTAGAAATAGCAATTGTGGAAAGTTCATCCACATTAGATCCAAGTATTTAACTGGAAAGTTTGACATTTTGTTCTGAAAACTAGAGCCTATTGTTATTTGAATAGTTGGAGAATTATAAGTGGGTTTCCATATAAGTGGATTTCCAGGATTATCTGCAAGCAATAATAGAGTATTTTTACCCGCTACATTTCAAACAATTGTAATGGGAACTATTTAAGTAAGTGGCAAATCTGACAAAATGAGAATTTTTTGAGTTTTCATAGACTAGAGAGGCGGGAGAAAGCAAAGTGGGGAAATCCCTGGGATTGGATTAAAAAGTAAAATGATAGACACATACTTAGGTGGGTGCAGGAACAATGAACATGATAACAATGAAGGAATTTGTGGTATCTGTCCTGGTGCCCAGGCACATTAGGTTGTGCCCCAAGGGGTCCAGAAAAATGGAAGTTACAAGTTACCCAGACATTTCAAGGGTATGTTATCATAGGTGCAAAAAGACAGATAGGCTCAGTTAAGGTAAAGGTTGACCTTGTCAGTGAAGATACCGGCCTAGGATGTAACTGTCCACCATAACTGCTTTTAGTTAAAGTTTAATTTCAGACCATCCTTTGTGGTTACTTTAGGTCTTTGAGTTTGCAAGACTGCCATGTGGGCCGTCCCTGAGATTGTCAGGTTTGCATGTGGCCCTTTCGTCCACAAGGCAGTCAGTGTAGGTGCTAGACTTTAGGAAAGAAAGAGACTTGGGCTCCAGGTGAAAGACCCCTGGAGGGAGACCCTCACTCTGTCCCACGGATCGACGGTGACCCCAATCAACCGCAGGAGGCGTCACTTGATGCAAACAGCAAGAGGATTTATTCCAGCGCGCTGGGGCTCGACTCGTAACTCACACTAGAGCAGCGAAGACGAGCCCCGAGCAGAAAATTTTATAGGCTTATAAAGGCAAAAATCACACATTGGGAGGGGTCACACATGTGAGGGAGGAAGAGAGGACAAAGCCGCCGGGAAATTCCAACAGGGCTCGTTAATAACATGTTTAATGACAGGGCTTAAGTTTTCAGTCAACAGTCCCATCTGGTGATCTCATATCTTATCTGTCAGAGCACTATTTGCTCTGTCTGGGGCTGTTTCCTGGGACAGCTTTAAGGGTCTCGTTCCCATTGTCAGAGCACTATTTGCTCTGTCTGCTCTTTACTCGGGGCTTGAAAAAGAAAAAATGTTTTATTCTTTCACAGGTATTTGGGAGTCATCAGCACATAGGTGGTGGTAATACTGGAATGTGAAGATAATGGCCCAAGGATAGTGTTTGGGAAAAAAGTAAAGGAAATGCAAGGATAGGTCATGGGTAGCATCAGCATTTAAAGGGAAGTTGTTGGGTGAGGGTTAAGAATATGAAGAAGTAGCAGATAAATCTAGGGTGCCAAATTTTCAATAAGAAGCTTTTAATGGCCGAAACCGGTTTGGCTCAGTGGATAGAGCATCGGCCTGCGGACTGAAGGGTCCCAGGTTCAATTCCGGTCAAGGGCATGTACCTTGGTTGCGGGCACATCCCCAGTGGGGGGGTGTGCAGGAGGCAGCTGATCGATGTTTCTCTCTCATCGATGTTTCTAGCTCTCTATCCCTCTCCCTTCCTCTCTGTAAAATATCAATAAAATATATTAAAAAAAAAAGAAGCTTTTAATGCCCAAACTTATTATGTAAATAATAGGTACCATTGTAAGTATTCTATTCCTGGCATTCAACTTTTCTCCAAAACAAAGGTTTAAGAAATGTTGTATTAAAACTAGAGGCCTGGTGCACAAAATTCATGCACGGGAGAGGAGTCCCCTCAGCCCAGCCTGCACCTTCTTCAATCCAGGACCCCTTGGGGGATGTCCAACTGCTGGTTTAGGCCCGATCCCAGCAGTTGGACAACCCTCTAACAATCCTGGACTGCTGGCTCCTAATCACTCACCTGCCTGCCTGCCTGGTTGTCCCTAAATGCCCCTCCCCCCCCCCTGCCGGCCTGACCACCCCTAATTGCCCCCCCTGCTGGCCTGGTCGCCCCCAACTGCCCCTCCCCCCCCGCCAGCCTGGTCGCCCCACGCAGCCTGCTTGTTCAGTCGTTTGGTCGTTCCTCACTAAGCCCCCTGCCGGCCTGGTCGTAGGCAGCCATCTTGTGAGGGTGTGAGGGTTAATTGCATATTATCTCTTTATTATATAGGCTTTTTCCCACCCAACTGGCATGGCTCATGGTTGTAATCAGACAATCAATGGGTCTGTGCTGCCTGTTACTACTTGAGCCAATTAAACAGAGACAGGGTTGAATCATATGAATGTTTATTAAAATAATGCTAGCAGCATGGGAGAGCAGCGGGTCATCCACAAAAATCTGCTCTGCAGCCCCCCATAGGCCTGCTGTTTATATAGGGTAGGACAAAGATTACATGGGGAAGTAGGGGTTACAGGCATAGGGAAGTAGGCAATGCAGGCTCTGGTGGACTCCATTGTTTAGACAACAAGATTGTTAATCTTTCCATGATAATATGCAGTTCTTAAATGAGAATGAACCACATTCTAAGGTTGAATCCCAGGTCCTGGGAGCGTACAACTCCCATCCAGGTCAGAATGTCCTTTCTTTAACCAACACAAGGAAATCATGGGTAACAGAGCATAATTAATATTTCCCATTGTGGACAAAAGGGGCCACATGCTGACCTGACAAGCTCAGGGGAGGCCTGCATGGCAGTCTTGCAAACTCAGAGACTTAAAGTAACCGCAAAGGATGGTCTGAAATTAAACTTTAACTAAAAGCAGTTATGGTGGGTAGTTATATCCTAGGCCGGTGTAGGAACCCCTTTCACGTCCCGCGTGGTTCAGGGTTCCGGTTCAGGGTTTGGGTTCTGGAGAAGGCCGCACACAAATGAAAAAAGACTAGAAAAGTATTAATTTGGGAATATTGGGGGCCAGGCGGGAGCCCACCTCTAGTGGGAGGACTACACACTGCTCTGGCCTTGCTATCCCTTCTATTGAGACTATGGGATACACCCATAGCCCTTAGGCAGGAAACTCCAATAACAGAAATTTACATAAGACAAACAGAGGTAGAGGCTGCTTCAGCTAACAATGCTTCAACTAAACAGTGAGTGATTAGAGCAATTAAGGTTGTTGACCAGCCTTCCGGGTTTCCTGTCCACATCTTTCTATTAGTGAGACAATGATCAGTTTCCGGTTTCCAGCAGGCCCGTATCTTCACTGACAAGGTCAACCTTTACCTTAACTGAGCCTATTGTCTTTTTGCATCTATGATAACATACCCTTGAAATGTCTGGGTAACTTGTAACTTCCCTTTTTCTGGACCCCTTAGGCACAACCTAATGTGCTGGGTGCCAGGACAGATACTGTGTTTCCCCGAAAATAAGACAGTGTCTTATATTAATTTTTGCCCCCAAAGACATGCTAGGTCTTATTTTCAGGGGATGTCTTATTTTTCCATGAAGAAGAATACGGTGCACATTTATTGTTAAATGAAAATAAAGGAAATTTATTACCTATATACGGTACGGTAGTACGGTAGTTGTCAACACAAACCAGACAAACTGTGAATCCTACAGTATCAAGAATTTACTCATTTATTCAATGACAATCATGTCGTCATCTTCTGGAACATCATCATAACAATCCAATTCCTGAATTTCCTGGTGAATTTCTTGTGACTCCATTTCTTTCAGAATCAGTGGACCAAATCTCTCATGTTTAGCAATAGCACTGTCTTTAAATGAGTACTTCTTGTCAAGGTAGCCTGCTCGCAGTGCATTTGCAATGCAACTGTCAGTGCTCTTCTCCCATGAATTCCTCACCCAAGTCACAACTTCTTGCAGTTTAGGTTTCACAAAGTTTCCACGCTGATTTCTCTCCATTCTATTTTCAATGTAGTCATTAATTTCCATGCGCAAATTGTCTTTGAATGGCTTATTGCAATATCAAGAGTCTGGAGATAGGCCGCCATTCCCGCGGGAATCATTATCTGATCTATTTTTCTTTCGTGAAGAAATGTTTTCATGTCTTTAGCGCAGTGAGTGCTGGCTGCATCCCAGACTAGCAGACCTCTTTGGCTCCCTCGCATAACAAGCGGCAGCATTAAATCGACCCACTTCCTTATAACTGCTTGTGTGGCCCAGGCTTTTTCAGTTTCAAGAACAAAAACGCCCAAAACACGTTCAATCTTTTCCTTCTTGCCCTTAGAAATGATTAAAGGTGGGATTTTAGTGCCATCCAGATGAATTGCCAAAATACAGGAAACACGTGCACTTTCGTAAGCAGTGGAGGGAATGTACGCCAAGGAGGCACCCCGCTGTTCAATTGTTGTTTGAGATGATTGGCCCATAAACACTGCAGTTTAGAAGTCAGCATCATCAATAAAGGACTTGAATGCAAGTGCTCGCTTAATAACTTGAGTATCTTCCAACCTAAACAATGTTGTAGATCTTCTTAAAGACAGTTCACTTCGCTGAAGGAAATTATCCAGCCAGTGTTGTGATGCTTTGAAGTCTTCGGGGGCTATGTCAAACTGTGGTGCCATTGCAAGGGCAAATTCTTGAATCTGAGCCCTATTCACAACCAAAGCCTTTGCTCTCCTGTCAACAACCCATTCACAGATCAGGTCTTCCAGCTCAGAAAATAATGGTTGCCGACCTGATCCACACTTGCGCTTTTTAGCATTTCCCTTGTCCACTTGTTCAATGAGGTTACCATACTCTGCTCGCCATTTTCGGACCAATCAGATACTCAACATCTTCTCTTTGCAGAAAGCAGTAAGATTTTGGCCCCAAGAGTCTTCCACGATTCCTTTCTTGTACTCCATGGAGTAGCTTTTTCTTTTTGCGCTCATTTCTAGGGGTAAAAAAAAGGAATTGGGGTATCAAGGTGGGGGGAGGGGGATCACTCAAAATGACACAGGGGGGATCAGAGGGGGGAATCAAAATGGCACAGGAGAATCAGAGGGGGGATTATCATTTTAGTAACCCCTTTTGATCCTCCTGTGTCATTTTGATTGTCCCCTCTGATCCTCCTGTGTCATTTTGATTGCCCCCTCTGATCCTCCTGTGTCATTTTAAGTGATCCCCCTCCCCCCACCCCTGTGCCACTGAACATCTTCACCAGACATCCCACCTACCCCTTTATCAGACATTTATCCCCTGGGGCCTGCCTGGGGACTGTCACTGGGCTTGCTGGGGCCTGGATCTGGGCTGGAGCAGGGTCTGCCACTGACTGAGAACCTTCAGTTATCATGAAGGTGGCTGCGAGCATCAGGTAGTGTCACCAGAGACAGACCAGCACTCACCACCTTCGCCGCGTCCTGTCCGCTCTAAACCTCCTGTTCTTCTACACACATCTGCAAAAGTCTCCTCCTCTCTCCCGCCCCGCGCTCACCGCTCACTCCGACCTCCGCTCCGCCTCCACACAGCAGTGACGTCAGGACTCCGCGTAACGTCACTGGTTGCTAGACGCCAGTCGGGGCGGCCCTAGCGACCAGTTTACGGTAAATTAATTTTCATTCTGAGAGAGCCTGGGGCCTTATTTTCGGGGGATGCCTTATATTTCACTCAGAAGGAAACCTGTAAGTAGGTCTTATTTTCGGAGGATGTTTTATTTTCGGGGAAGCACGGTACCACAAATTCCTTCATTATCATGTTAATTGTTCTTGCACCCACCTAAGTATGTGTCCATCATTTTACTTTTTATCCAATCCCAGGGGTTTCCCGACTTTGCTTTATCCCACCTCCTTAATCTATCACCAATGGATTTCATGTAACCCACCTACATCCCTTCTTTTGATTGCAATGTATAAATACAGATGTAACCCACCATTCTCTGGAGCATTATCTCAGTTCATTGAGGTTCTGCTTCCCAGCATGTGTCGACAGTTTAGCTCAAATAAACTCATAAAAATTCTTTACAAGTTTCAATGGTTTTTACATCAACCCCATAACCATAGCTAGTTCTCAATATTCTATTTTTGCCCTTAACGAGGTCATGCATGGTTCGATTCTGGTTGCACATGCCTGAGTTGCAGGCTCAATCCCCAGTGTGGGGCGTGCAGGAGGCAGCCAATCAATGAGTCGCTCTCATCATTGATGTTTCTATCTCTGTATCCCTCTCCGTTTCTCTCTGAAATAAATAAAAATATATTAAAAAATCTTTTTTCTCTAATCATACCCCATTACTCTGAGCTGGTGGAAAATTTAATCTGGGTCACTTTAAGAGGTCTACAAACCACACCCAGGATTGTATGAAGGTCAAGGGGTCTTAGTCCAGTACATTTGGGGAAGGTCCTCAAGTCTTCACTCAATGTTGGTTACTATTAACATGCACATTTCCCCAGCTCACTTATGCCTTATAGATGAGCTGCTTTGCTGATTCAGTCAGTGCAAGCTTGGGCATGGGTGTTGGCCATAGATAGAATCTCTGAGGTCCACAGTGCAGCCTCCCTAATGGTGCTTCACATCCATTCTCATGTAAGGTCTTGCCACCTCCCTCACCCATTAGGTTCCCAATAGGCAGAGGACCTGAAACCCACCTTTTCTGTTACTCCCATTGGTTGCCACTTATCCAACCAACCTCAAAAGCCTCTAATCTTTCTCCACTGTGTGAAGAGAGAAGTATCTCAATGAACTCAAAAGGCCCTTTTATTATGCTCTGGGACCAGGGAAGTCCCACACCTTGTGCCTGAGCTGTCAGGGGAGTTTCCAGTCATTCTCTAGCGTTCTTTCATAGCTCGGAGAAGAAAACAAATTAATACCTTACTATCTTGACAAACCATCTTACCACACATGCATTGTCCCAGGAGATTCCTACAACCACTCCATGGGTAATTCTCATTTTACATACTGAAGCTTGGTTGAGTTCAGAAACTTGTTTCAAGTCGCACAGTTATTAAGTAACTGTGTAGGACCTATGAGCTATGTACGTTGGACTCTGTAACAGTGAGGGTGTGGTATGTTACTGAAGTTCTTATCAAAACACCTTGCTCAACATCAAGTGTGATTGGCAGTGACCAAACTGAAATTCGGACACTTCACATACAGAGGGGAAAGGCACTGTGTGTGCGCCTCAGATAGAGGGCCAGGATTCCTTGAATCTTCACCACAGCTCCATCATCTCAATGTTACAGATGAGAAACTGAGGCTGAAGCGGAAGGAGGAAGTGACTTGCTTACAGCCACAAACCCAGGACTACGTTCGCTGGCTCCCAAAGTGGTGTTCTCACCGAAATGAATTGGCAGGCGATTGGCTGAGTCTCACTCCTCCGCAAACCCCAAGGCAAAACCAAGTCAATTCAGCTTCCCTCTTAGAAAAACACACAGACACATGCGCAGTGTGCACCAGAGACTCCACCCTAGCTGCCTCCGAGCCCTACTCACCACGCATGCGTCAGACGGCTCCTCCCGCCCCTCCCCTTCACGTCGCGCCGTTCCGTCTACTTCCCGCCCCTTTCCCTCCCGGAAATCAGCCTAGTTTTGACGGATGTTGTTGTGAGTCCGAGAGACACGTGGGGCGCTGCTACGTCATCACAGGCCCGCGCAGGAAACATGGCGGTGGCGGGTGTAGTGAGCGGGAAGGTAAGTAACGGCCACGGGAAACGCCTCGCCTTTTTCTGTAATGGGGGATGCTTTTGCTGCTTGGAGGCCGGCCGGGGAGGGATGCGAGGGCTTTTCTGTACCAGGAACAGCCCGTGGCGGGTGTGGGAGAAGAGGACTTGGCGGTGTCAGCTGTTTTCTCGGGAATGCCGGCTCAGTCGGGGAATTAGACGCCTGGTTCCCGCTCCAAGGCCAGCTAGGCCTCGGCACTGTGGTGGTCTATTCCACCCCGGGGTGGGGAGCTGTTATTTGTATTACTTTTCCTTAGGGACAGGTGGTTGCCCAGTTCCTTTCTTTTTTCCGGCTCACTTTTTTAGTTCTCCATGTTTGCTCTTTTGACTCCTGCGGCTTCCTCTCTTTGAGGCCTTAATCTCGTTTGCCCTTGCCTTTCTCTGCTTTACTCGTGGTGAAGGCCCTTAGAGAGGAGCTGAAAACAGGTGCCGTGCAGCAGTTGCGCACGGAAGAAAACAGTGTGTTCGATCCATTTTACCAGACTGCTGAGTTGGTTGGTGCTTGTGAGCAAAAGGGCGTGCTTCTATCCCACGCTTGCCTACGAAGGTGTTAGGTATTTATTCCCTAGACGTCTCTTTGCTGTTACTCTGGAAGTATCTTTGGTGCTTTTTTAAGGAGGCGGTCAGTGCCCCCCGCCTAGTTCGTTAGGAACTAGGGAGATTTCATTTTGTAGTGCCTGTTGACGTTGCGAAAGCACACCTGATTTCTTCAAATTAGCTTGTTATTTAGGACTATCACGACATACCCCTGGCAGCATTTCCCGTTGCGGGAGTATTTTGTACACAGTTGGGTCTGGTGATGACTCATCCCACACTAAGGACTCTTTACTTGTAGATAGCTTCCTCTGTTCTTTGCGTTTCACTCATTTTCCCTGTGCTGACCTCCCCACCCCATTTTGAATTATTTGGCAGCACTTGTGGTTTGTACTAGACTACATCGCGGAATAATATCTATGGTCGTGGCTTTACTGATAATCTGAAATGTGACCTTGGGGAATTGAGCAAGCATGACCTCTGTATTGTTTATCTCTAAAATGGAGGTGATGTCAATCATTTTTTGTATTGTAGTCATTAGGATTACATGAAATAACAAAAGCATTAAACATTACTTAATTCTGCATACTGGCTTTTTAAATGGTCATCAATTGGGATTATTCACGCTCTTTGGTTTCTTGTCATTGTCAGTTTTGTCTTAAGGGTGGGTGCTGATCTACTTGACTCATTACATACAGAATGGGGCAAAAGTAGTTTTATAGTTGTTCGTATGGAAAATAATACAACTAATAAGTAAAAATACAAGAATAAACTGTTTCACTTATTCTTCACAGCTGTAAAGCCGTGTATATGAAGGTTATCCCATTTGATTTTCCATCTGGACTTGATTCACTCTAAGACTTTTCAAGAGGGAGAATTTCCTCTTTCAGGTGTGGATTGATTTTGAAAGAACCCCTGAGATGATGAAACAGCTGTGAAATGTAAGACTTTTTTCACCCTGCCTCCCAGGCTATTCACAACTATAAAATTAATATAGTTATATAAAATAAACTAGAGGGAAAAAGGCAAAAGGAAAGTAAATAAAGGTAGGGAAGGTAGATGAAACTGAAGTATGACTATTAATTAATCGAACTGCCTCCTAGCTACTTACCTTTCCTAATCTGACTTCTTAAAATTAGTCTATTTCATAACTCTATCACCATTTGTTCTCATTGCATATTCACACCCATTCCCATCACTTCTATAAACTATATTTTCATGCCAAAAACTACCCCTCTTCCAAATAATACTATCATGATCCACAAAAGTCACTTATTCTCTCAGTGAGCTCAGATTTAGTTTCATGGCAGCATCATTCACCTGTATGCATGTAAAACAAACTTGGAGATGTCCATTTCTATAACAGTGTTTAATCAATAACCAAGTCCTAGCCGTTTTACCGTAATGATGTTTCTTAAATTTGCTGCATCCTCTTCATTCTCAATGTTTAGTTCATTCAGTCCTTTCGTTTACCTGTAGTTATGAGTTCTTAGCTAACTTTTTTCCTCTCCCTGTCTGCAGTCTCTTTGCCCACAGTCACCTCTCTACACCACCACTGGAGTTATTTTTCTAATGCACAAATCTGATCCTCTCTTGCTTTAAGAAACAAACTATTTTTTTTTTATTTTGTTACTGTCACCATTAAAATAGTCCTCAAGGCATAAAAACCCACATTATCTTTTGGGAAAGGGGAGTTGGGGGGAAATATATATACATATATATGAGAGGTTGTGTACGTGTGTGTCTCTATTTACCTCCTCCAGCCATCCCTCCCTCCAAAAATGTTTAGCTAAGTCCTGTCTATTTTAGAAACCTAGGGCAGGGGATGTTAACCAATGTTCACAAGAAATCACATGTGGTACCTTTAAAAGATACAGATGCTGCCCAGCCGGTGTGGGTCAGTGGTTGAACATCAACCTGTGAACCAAGATCAGTGGTTGAGTGTCAGCCTGTGAACCAAGAGGTCACTGGTTTGATTACTGTTCAGGGCACAAGCCCCCAGGTTGTGGGCTTGATCTCTAGTAGGGGGCATGCAGGAGGCAGCCTATTTAATGTTTCTCTCTTCCTAAAATCAATAAAAACATTAAAAAAAATACAGATCCTGGGCTACAACCCCACTCTATTGAAATAGAATCTCTCAGTGTTGAGCTCTGAGATGTAGAGTAACTTTTCTAATGAGTATACTTTGCTTGTTTTGAACTTTTTTAAATAAAATAAATCTTTATTGTTCAGATTATTAGTTGTTTCTCTTTTTTCCCCCCCATAGCTCCCCTCCACCCGGTTCTCACCCCACCCCCTTCCCTTACCCCGCCACTGTCCTCATCCATAGGTGTATGATTTTTGTCCAGTCTCTTCCCTCACCCCCCACACCCCCTTCCCCCCGAGAATTGTCAGTCCACTCCCTTCTATGCCCCTGATTCTATTATATTCACCAGTTTATTCTGTTCATCAGATTTTTTTATTCACTTGATTTTTAGATTCACTTGTTGATAGATATGTATTTGTTGTCACTTTGTTGTTCATAATTTTTATTTTTACCTTTTTCTTCCTTTTTAAAAAAAATATATTTTATTGATTTTTTACAGATAGGAAGGGAGAGGGATAGAGAGTTAGAATCATCGATGAGAGAGAAACATCGATCAGCTGCCTCCTGCACACCCCCTACTGGGGATGTGCCCGCAACCAAGGTACATGTCCTTGACCGGAATCGAACCAGGGACCCTTCAGTCTGCAGGCCAATGCTCTATCCACTGAGCCAAACCAGCTAGGACTCTTCTTCCTTTTCTTAAAGAATACCTTTAAGCATTTCATATAATACTGGTTTGGCGGTGATGAACTCCTTTAGCTTTTTCTTATCTGTGCAGCTCTTTATCTGACCTTCAATTCTAAATGATAGCTTTGCTGGGTAGAATAATCTTGGTTGTAGGTTCTTGCTATTCATCACTTTGAATATTTCTTGCTACTCCCTTCTGGTCTGTATAGTTTCTGTTGAGAAATCAGCTATCGTGTGGTACTCCCTTGTAGGTAACTGTTTTTCTCTTGCTGCTTTTAATATTCTTTCTTTGTCTTTTGTCCTTGGCATTTTAATTATGATGTGTCTTGGTGTGGTCCTCTTTGGATTCCTTTTGTTTGGGGTTCTGTGCGCTTCCTGGACTTGTAAGTCTATTTCTTTCACCAGGTGGGGGAAGTTTTCAGTCATTATTTCTTCAAATAGGTTTTCAGTATCTTGCTCTCTTTACTTCTGGCACCCCCATAATTCGGATGTTGGTACACTTGAAGTTGTCCCAGAGGCTCCTTACACTATCTTCATATTTTTGGATTCTTTTTTCTTTTTGCTTTTCCTGTTGGGTGTTTTTTGCTTCTTTGTATTTCAAATCTTTGACTTGATTCTTGGGATTCTCTAGTCCGCTGTTGGATCTCTGTATATTATTCTTTATTTCAGTCAGTGTATGCTTAATTTCTAGTTGGTCCGTTTTCATATCCTTGAAGGTCTCACTAAATTTCTCGGAGGTTTCTAGAAGATTCTTGAGTAACCTTATAACCGTGGTTTTGAACTCTATATCCAGTCGTTTGCTTTCCTCCATTTCTTTCATTTGTGACCTGTTTGTCTCCGCAATTTGGCTGCTTCCCTGTATTGATAGAATAGCTTTGTGTGCTAGGTGTCCTATAGGGCCCAGTGGCTCAGCCTCCCTAATTACCTGAGGTGGACACTCCTGGTGCACCCCTTTGTGGGCTGTGTGCAAAGTCTTGTTGTAGTTCCAGGGGTCCTCAAACTTTTTAAACAGGGGGCCAGTTCACTGTCCCTCAGACCATTGGAGGGCCGGAGTATAGCTTAAAAAAAAAACTATGAACAAATTCCTATGCGCACTGCGGGCCCGGGACGAGTCGGCTGCTAAGCAGGACAGGCAGCGGCACCCGGCGGGCCAGATAAATGTCCTCGGCGGGCCGCAGTTTGAGGAGGTCTGAGTTAAGCCTTGATTGCTGTTGGTATGGTATCACTGGGAGGAATTGACCTCCAGGCCAATTGACTGTGAAGATCAGTTGTGTCTACAATGGGAGAACTTTTGTGCTGGAGACACCCTTATGAGGCAAGACTTGCTTCAATGGGGCTTTGGAGCTCACTGAGTCTGCCCCCTGAGCGTGTCTCTTATGGATGTGAAGAGTTGTAATCTGGATGGTCTCACTCTGACCACTTGGTACACTGGCTCTTGGATTTCCAAGGAGGTGCAAAGTCAGCCACCCCCTGAGGCCACCCAGCAGGAGCTACAGAGACATCTGCAGATTCCTCCTCTTTGGGGTTTGGAGGTGCCCAGATGAGGCCCAGCTGTGAAGCAGTGCAAGTTGCTGTCCAGCTTTGGGCCTTCTTCTTTGGAGGCTCTGTGGCTCTCTGACCCAGCTGCAGTATGTTAGGTTTTAGATTGCAAAAGGCCAGGCCATTCATATGCAAAAGCCTCTGCTCACAGCTTGGGTGGGGTTGTAAATTGGGTCTCAGGGAATCACCAGGGCGGAGCAAACAGCAATGGCTGACCGTCAGCCCTGCCCCGAAGAGGTCCCTGGGTCTCTGTGTCCCTTGGCACTGTGCAGGAACAATGATCGCTGCAAGCACCTCTGAGAGAAAGCTGCCCTCATGTTCTGGCCGTTTGCCAGACAGTCCAGTTTCTCTCCGTACGAGTCTGGGTCCCCAGAGTCTCGCCTGGAACTGGAGTTCAGAGCAGTCAGGAGCTTGTATCTCCCTCCCAATAGAAAGACAACAGCGTACTCAGTTGCCAGCCCTTTTCGCACGCGTGTGCCTCTGCACTTCACTTCCACACCTCCTCCCAGTCTCAGTGTGCTTTTCTCTTTCCTTCTAGTTGTATAAATTTCACTCAGCCAGCCTTCCCGTGGTTCTGGGTGATATCCTTTTTGTCTTTTAGTTGTAGTTTTGAAGTGGTTGTGCGAGGCAGCAAGTTCAGGTGTTTACCTATGCCACCATCTTGGTTCCTCTCTCGCTTGCTTTGAACTTTTAATGTAGGAAGTGATGGATGCAGGAAGTTAATCTGTCATATGGAGAAGCAGTGTAAGATAAGAGGTAAGAGCTTGACTTTAGAGCCAAGCTAGTTTCAAAAACTATTTTTACACTTATTACTGACTTCAGTCAAATTAACCTCTGTACTTCAGTCTCCTCACCTGTATATGGGAATGACAATAGTACCTACTTTATGGGATTGTTAGCATTAACAAGAAGATATACTAGAGCAGTGGTCGGCAAACTGTGGCTCGCGAGCCACATGCGGCTCTTTGGCCCCTTGAGTGTGGCTCTTCCACAAAATACCACGGCCTGGGCGAGTCTATTTTGAAGAAGTGGCGTTAGAAGAAGTTTAAGTTTAAAAATTTTGGCTCTCAAAAGAAATTTCAATCGTTGTACTGTTGATATTTGGCTCTGTTGACTAATGAGTTTGCCGACCACTGTACTAGAGCAAAGCCTGGCACATAGTAAATGCTCTGTAGGTGTTATTCATCATCTTAATTTCCCTGCAAGTCATTGGTTAGGTATGGAATTTTAAAGATTAAGAATATGGTTTTAGTATGTCTGTGAATTTCCTTTTTTTTTTTCCAAAAAATATATTTTACTGATTTTTTACAGAGAGGAAGGGAGAGGGATAGAGAGTTAGAAACATCGATGAGAGAGAAACATGGATCAGCTGCCTCTTGCACACCCCCTACTGGGGATGTGCCCGCAACCAAGGTACATGCCCTTGACCAGAATCAAACCTGGGACCCTTCCGTCCGCAGGCCGACGCTCTATCCACTGAGCCAAACCGGTTTCGGCTCCTTTTTTCCCCTAATATATTTTTACTGATTTCAGAGAGGAAGGGAGAGGGAGAGAAAAAAAAACAACCATCAATGATGAGAGAGAATCATTGATTGGCTGCCTCCTGCATGCCCTCCACTGGAGACTGAGCCTGCAACCCAGGCATATGCCCTTGGTCAGAATCGAACCCGGGACACTTAGTCCTCAGGCCGAAGCTCTATCCACTGAGCAAAACTGGCTGGGGCTGAATTGCATTTAAAAAAAGATAATATGATGGTCTGATAACTGGGAATAATTTTAATACTTGGCTTAATTTTAGGCATTAGGGGAAGTATCTGGTGAGTAAGCTATCTATTTTTTTTAGAGAGAGGAAGGGGAGGGAGGAAAGGAGGTGGGGGAGAGAGAGGGAGAGAAAGAGAAAGAGAAATATCAATGTGAGAGGGAAACATCAATTGGTTGCCTCCTGACTGGGACTAGAACCTGAAACCTAGGTGTGTGCCCTGACTGGGACTCGAACTGCCACCTACGGGATGATGCTTCAACTAACTGAGTCACTCCATCTAGTGCTGAATTTCATTTTTGAAGTTAACCTCTAGTTCTAATTCTCATTGTTATTTTGGGAATTGAGAAATACCGTGTTTTTAGGAATCATGTAGTTTTGATGAATGAAAAAAATCACAGTAGGGCAGTGTTTAAAGAGATGGAGCCTAATGGCCTAGGTCAGTGGTCAGCAAACTCAATAGTCAACAGCCGCAGTTTGCCAACCACTGGCCCAGGTTTAAACCCTCCATTGCTTTATACCTGTGTTACTTTGGGCAAATTTCTTAACTTTCTTGTGCCCCATTTTTCTCATTTGTAAATTGGGAATAATAATTATATTGTATTTCCATCATGGAATTGTAGAGAGGATTAAATGAGTTAATGTTTGCCTAACATTTAGAATAATGTCTGGCATCAAGTGCTCAGTAAAGGTTGGCTGCCATTTTTATTATTGTTAAGGAAGCTATTTCAGACTTTCTTAAGATAGTCAGGTTATTTTTGGTTTGGAAATAATTGAATGTTTATTTTTGCTGCTGTTTTGTGCCAAGATAAAGACTCTTCACAAATGTGAAATTAATAATAGTTATGTAAAATAAACTAGAGGGGAAAAGGAGGCAAAAGGAAAGTAAATAAAGGTATGGAAGGTAGATGAAACTGAAGTACAACTATTAAACTGTATGCTTTAGTGAGCTCTAGTTTGGCTGTAAGTTTTCTAGCAGCCAAAGTAAAGAGGGGAACCTGATCAGTTGTAAGAATTATAGGATCTATGATAAAATAAGACCAAAAGTAAAAATCCCAAAAACTAGTTTCTGAAGGTTAGACCAGAGTATAAAGTCTTCTGTAGATTCTTTATAGCAGTGGTCGCCAACCGGTAGTTGCAAGGTCCAAAAGGTTGGTGACCGCTGCTTTATAGTATGTAATATTATGAATGTGATTGTATGGTGTTTTGTATCCTTAGGACCCTGTATTGCCCCTTAGTATGCTGTTGGTTTTTTGCCAATGGGTAGTTCAGTAACTCAGTGAATACAGGGTACTAGTTTGATGTTTTCAATTCTCTGATTTGACTTAAGTCAAGGGTAGGTTTTTTTTTTTTTTTTTTTTTTTTTTTTTTTTTTTTTGCATCATGAGTGTATGGATTGTTTTCTTATATATGGTTTTTCTTAGCTTTTGAAAGTGGGTTTGAGTTTGATAATAAACCCTGATTTTTGGAGTTCAGCTATTCTTCATTGCTATGTATGTGCAGAACCATACATAGGTGTTAACCAAATGGAAGGAGTGACATCCTCTTGTGAATAATGAGGGAAGATATGGGGACAAGGCCATTCTGCTTCATTTTTTACAGGTGAACAGAGTTGAATTAGTGGAATGAGTTGAATTTACAGAGAAGGTAGGAGACAGGAGATAGCTTAAAATAGATTTTGCTCTTATGCCCAATGCCTTTGTTGGTTACAGTTTAATTTTTAAGCAAATATTTATTAAGCACCTAATTTGTTCCAGTCACTATATTAGGCATTGGGGATACAAATAGCCCCTTACCTTGGAGCTTGTACACTTCAGTTCTTCAGAAGGAACACATTAGCTAACAACCACCCTTTTACCATGTCTAAATAAGAAATGTAATATAATTTTAAAGTCCTTGAAGTTGCTGTATTTCTAGTGAATATTTGTATTCTGAAGGCCTGTAGACTAAATAATTGTATTGTGAATTTTTGTAATCTGAAGACCTGTAGACATCATGAGGGCAGGGCCTGCAGTATTTCACCTGCATCTAGCATAGATTCTGGCACATAGGTAGTCAGTGAAGAGGAACCTACAAGAAGGTAGAGAAAATTAGGGAGAACTAGAGTGAGAGAGATGGGCTCACTAATGATAGCACTCTTGTCTTGAAGTTAAAAAGTCCTATGTTTTTATACCCTTACATTTTACTCTAGGTCTGTGTTTTTTACTGTGGTTGTATTAGAATTTGTTTCTATTGAAAATAACTTGAAACAAGTGGGAAATCAGTTGTTATTTTTTCTTAGAATTTGTGGCATTCTGAGTAAGAACTTATTTTGTAGCTTAAATTTGACCGCTTCCAATTTCTTTTAGATGTGCTTATAGTGTGTGAAACCCTTGTGCTTAAGAAAGATAAAGGAGCCGAAACCGGTTTGGCTCAGTGGATAGAGCGTCGGCCTGCGGACTGAAGGGTCCCAGGTTCGATTCCGGTCAAGGGCACGTACCTTGGTTGCGGGCACATCCCCAGTGGGAGGTGTGCAGGAGGCAGCTGATCGATGTTTCTCTCTCATCGATGTTTCTGACTCTCTGTCCCTTTCTCTTCCTCTCTGTTAAAAAATCAATAAAATATATTAAAAAAAAAAAAGAAAGATAAAGGATATTCTTGGTACTTAGTAGATTTTCCCAGAGACTATTTCTTTTCCTAGAATAGATCTTATAACATGGTAGTACTTTGCTGGTACAGGATACAATATGAGTATGCCATTTTTTTTTTTTTTTTTTTTTTTTTTTGGAGTTCTTTAGTTTAACGAACATTTGAGTATCTTTGTGTGTTGAGTTCTTTGGATACAAGAATGGCTAAACACAGACTTCTCATTCTTGACACAGTACAGTTAAATTAAGCAATTTTAACAATTTACTTCAATATGAATTAATAAAAAACATGACTTTTTGACAAAGTTCAAATGTCAAGTCTTTCCTTTGGACATAGCTGCTGGGACTAAATGAAAAATTATAATGCAACCTTTTCATTTTCACTTTTTGCCGGAAGCCAGTTCCAGCATGTCATAATTGCAAGAGTTTCATCAAAAGGTTGATGGAACTTGGGGACTCAACAAGGGCTGAGTCACATATGTTATCGCCTGTTGGGAATGGCTAAAGGCATTTCCCCAAACCTGAAAAGGATGATTGTTTGCTGCCAGACAGCTCGGGCATCTTAATCTACATGTTATTGCCTCCTGTTGGGCAAACACCTGAACAGCCGAAGGCAGTTCCCCAACCTGACAATGGACTCTGTAGGCCTTTTCAGGCCTTTGATGTGTGTCGTTCCACCTTGCCTTAGGACAAATTGTGTTAATAAAAAGCAAGGGATCCTGAGACAAGGAGAACTTGGTTTCTTCAGCCAAGCTCCTCTGCCCCCCCATATGCCTTTCAAAATTATGTTTTGTTTCTAGACTCTTATTTATGCACAGTCCCTTCTCCAGGTTTCCTGAAACCTTCTAGATGCTGGATCAAGACCACCGGCATTAAATGACGCCCTATGTCTGGCACTTTTTTGTGGAAGGAAATCCTTATGAAATCTATTAACAATCTCGTATTCTGCAATTGCGTGTGTGTGTGTGTGTGTGTGTGTGTGTGTGTGTGTAAAATAAAGCCCTAATATGCAAATAGACCGAACGGCAAAACAACCAGTTGCTATGACGTGCGCTGACCACCAGGCGGCGCGCGTGGAACATGGCGTGCGTCGGCAGCAGGTGGCAGAGCGCAGAACATGGTGGGCGTTGGCTGCAGTGGGATGGTGGAGCAGGTGAGCAGGGGCTCCAGTTGTTGTCATCGGGGCGAGCCTCTGGTGGTTACTGAAAATTCTTTGCTCCTGTGTGCCGCGGTCCTGCCAGGTGCTCGCACCTGCTGCCGGCCCTGCTTGCACCTGCTGGTGGTGCCTGGCGCTGGTCCTGATTGCTCGGCGCCATCAGTGCGTGCGAGCGGTGGCTGCTGGCCCCAATCACCCCTGAGGGCTCCTCCATCTCCCCCTGCTCCTGAGGGGTCATTGGGGCAGCAGCTGCTGCTTGCACCTGCTGATGGCTCTGGCCCCGCTTGTACCTGCTGCTGTTGCAGGCCCCAGTCTCTCTGTGCCGTCAGTGGGTGTGAATGGGGCCGGCGCTGTCAGCGTGTGGGAGTGGCAGTGGTGGCGGAAGTGGGGGCTGTTGGCAGAAGGGACTGGGGGCCGTGGTGGGAGGGGCCGGGTCGGGGAGCAGAGGATGGCCCAAGACTCGCCCCTGTGCTCACCGCAGCCTCGCGGCCCACAGTTCCTTTCAAGGTGCACAAATTTGTGCACTGGGCCCCTAGTAATGTATATAGAGTTGTTAGTATAAGATAAGTCATTCACTTAGTCCTTGTTATAGCTCTCCGGACTGCTAAATTATTTCTGCCCTCCTGTCTGATATTGTTTGGCACACTAATGTCCTTAAAAAGCAATACTAATTCAGAATTTCTGTGGTTTGTTACCCTTAAAATCATCCTATGTTCTACATTTATTTAGTTCCACAGTCATTACTGATTAACGTGTCCTAAAGAACACTCATCGTTTACTTCTGTATACCCTACTTACCTCATCTACTCAGTTTTGTCCTTGACTCTTATCCCCTTCACCTCCCACATCTGATCAGTCATGTAGTCCTAACATTTTACCTTTTTAAATAACTTTCTAGGCCTTCTGCCTTTCCTCATCCCCACTGCTGCTGCCTTAGTTCAAGCCACCATGAGTCTCTCCCTCCCTGGATTACTGCAGCTGTTTATTCTTGGCTTTACAGCCAGGGTGTTAGAATAAGGCAAGTCTGACTATGGCATTCCCAGGAGTCTAATGACTCTTTAGTGGCAAAGATTCTCTTCTGGATAAATTACAAACTCCCTAATTCTTGAGAATAGCTTATAAAACCCTTTGTGATCTGATCTCTACTCTTGTCTCTCAACACTAGCTTCTATTCTGATCTGGGTTATAACCATATTCTGAATTTCTGCTCTTTGTATAGAACATAAATCCTCTTCTAGTTAAAATTGCCATTCTTCAGGTCTCAGCTTATATGTCACTCTGGTTAAGTCTTCCTTATTTCTCATCCTGTTTGAGCCTCTTAAGTCTAGGTTATGTATCATTTATTTGTGGTAGCTTATTTATACTTCTCTTATATGCTGTGATTACTTGTTATCTTAATCTCTAATTAGATTGTAAGTGCTATGAAGGCAATGACTGAATCTTATTTATACCTTCTAAGCTTACTTTATGCTGGGCATATTGTAGGTAGACGCTAAATATTTATCGAAGAAATAACAAATTGACATTCTGCTATGACCATAGAGTTACTGGTTTATATGACATTACCAGTTTAGTCAGACACTTTTTTCAGTGTGTGTGTTTTTCCACCAACACCTTTTATTTCCTAGCAACTAGTTGGATCTCAATAAATTTGAGTGTATGAATGAAGGAACTTCTAAATCAGATTAGGTGGAATGGGGGTTGTTGGAAGAGTTTGGAGAAGCTATTGCTTGTGCTCTTTTGCAGGATTTAGTAGAAGTTATTTGCAGAAACAAATTGTAAAAGGGTGTTCTAGGTACACTGAACACATTGCACACCAAAATGGCACAAGGCTTTGAGGGAAGAGGTGAGTTCAGAGTGGGCCGAGGCAGGAAGTTTGTATATATTCGTTGGGGAATGTCAGGTAAGACTCATAGGGTTTCAGTTTGCATTTCCCTAATAACTAATGGTGTTTAGTATCTTTTCATGTTATTATATGCCGATCCTGTATCTTAGGTAGTGTCTGTTTAAACCTTTTGCCCATTTTATTTTAAACTGTTGTTCATTTGCCTGTTAATGATTTTTGAGAGTTCTTTTTATGTTTTGGATACAAACCCTTTATTAGATATGTGATTTGCAAATATATTTTCCCTTCCTGATCCGGGGCTTTTCATTTGCTTAAGTGTCTTTTGAAGATAAAACGAATTCAATTTTGATGATTTAGCAATATTTTATGCTTTTTGGTGTCATTTCTAAAAATTTTCTGAACCCAAGGCCAGAAATACCCATTTTAAAGTTTAAGCACTATTTGTTGAAAAGACTATCCTCTATTTGCTGAGTTGCTTTTGTACCTTTGTCTAAAACAAACTTTATATGTCTATAAAATTTGTTTCTGAAATCTATTCTGTACTATCAATCCATTTGTTTCTCTTCAGTGCCGCACTTTCTTGATTACTATATAGACTTATACTGAATCTTATAGTCAGGTATGTTAGTGCTCCACTGTTACTCTTTTTCAAGGCTGATTTGGTTATTCTAGGTCATTTGAATATTCATACCAATTTTAGAATCAGCTTTTGTTATTGTCTTCAAAAGAGCCCGCTGGGATTTTGATTGACATTGCAGTCAATCTAGAGATCAATTTGGAGAGAATGGACATCTTAACCACATTGATTCATCTGAGCCATGAACATGGTATATTTCTTTTTTTTTAAAAAAAACTAAATTATTTTCATTTTTTATTTTTACTGATTTCAGAGAGGAAGGGAGAGGGAGAGAAAGATAGAAACATCAATATGAGAATCATTGATCAACTGCCTCCTTCATGCCCCCCACTGGGGATCGAACCTGCAACCTGGGCATGTGCCCTTGAATTGAAACCGGGACCCTTCAGTTTGCAGGCCAATGATACTAGGTTCACTGAGCCAAACCAGTTAGGGCTGGTGTATTTCTTATTTAATTTAGGTTTGTCTTTCATTTTTCTCAGATGTTTTATAATTTTCAGTTTAGAAGTCTTGCACATCTGTCAGATTTATTATACTGGAGTATTTCATATTTTTGATGTTATTTAAATGCTATATTTGAAAATCCCACTTTGATTGTTCATTGGTATTTATAAAAACATAGTAACTGATTTTTGTATATTGACCTGAGTCTTGGATCCTTGCTAAATAAAGTCACTTAGTTATAGTAGTTTTTATGTAGATTTCATTCAATTTTTCTACATAGACACTCATGTCATCTGCCAATAAGTTGTTTTACTTCTTTCCAATCTAGATGTCTTTATTTACTTATTTTTCTTTATTGCAGTATCTAAAACCTCAAGTATAGCATTGAGTAGAAGTAGTAAGAGTGAACATACTTATCTTGTTCCTCATCTTAGGAGAAAACATTCAGTGTTTTAAGTATATGATGTCAGCTGTAGTGTTTTCATAGATGCTTTTTTATATGGCTGAGGACATTTTCTTCGATTCCTAGTTTACTGAGAGTTTTTGTCAGAAATGGATGTTAGATTTTGTGGAATGCTTTTTCTGTGTCCTTTAAGATGATCATGTTTTTTGTTTGAAATTTTTTTCACAATGATGAATTACAGTGATTGATTTTTGAATATTAAACCAAACCCAAGTAGGGTAAGCCCCCTTTGGTCAGGAAGTATTTTTCTGTTTACATATTGTTGGATTCAGTTTGCTAAATTTTTGTTTCAATTTTTAGTGGCTAAGTTCATGAGATATTGGTCTATAGTTTTATTTTCTTAGAATATTTTTGTCTGAGTTTGGTCTTAGGGTAATGTTGGCTTCATAGACTAAATTGGGAAGTATTCCTTTCATTTTTCTGGACGAGTTTATGTTGGATTGTTATTACTTCTTTCTTAAATATTTGGCAGAACTCATCAGTAAAACTATCTGCTTGGAATTTTCTTTGTGGGAAGGTTTTAATGACAAATTCAATTTTCTTAATTCATAATGGGCCACTAAGGTTATCTTTTTCATCTTGAGCGAGCTTGGGTAGTTGGGTCTCTTAACTGTTTTGTCTAAGTTGTCAAATTAGTCTAAATTGTGTATTCTTTTTTTTCTTTTTTTTTCTTTTTTAAAATATATTTTATTGATTTTCACAGAGAGGAAGGAAGAGTGATAGACAGTCAGAAACATCGCTGAGAGAGAAACATCGACCAGCTGCCTCCTGCACACCTCCCACTGGGGATGTGCCCGCAACCAAGTTACATGCCCTTGACCGGAATCGAACCTGGGACCTTTCAGTCCGCAGGCTGACGCTCTATCCACTGAGCCAAACCGGTTTTGGCTAAATTGTGTATTCTTTTTAGTGTCTTTTTAAAAAATACTTTCATTGATTTCACAGAGGAAGAGAGAGGGAGAGACAGAAACATCAGTGATAAGAATCATTGATCAATTGCTTCCTTCACGTCCCACACTGGGGATTGAGCCCACAACCCAGGCATTTGCCTTGACTGGGAATTGAACCGTGACTTCCTGGTTCATGGGTCCATGCTCAACCACTGAGCCATGCCTGCCGGGCAGTATCTTTTTATATGTGTAAATCTATAGTGATGTTTATGCTCTAATTCTGATATTGGTAATTTGTGTTTCTTGTGTTTTCCTTCTAAATCTGGCTAGAGATTTATCAGGTCTTTTTTAAAGTTTTTTCTTGATTTCAGAGAGGAAGGGAGAGGGAGGGAGAGAGAGAAACATCAGTGATGAGAGAGAATCATTGATTGGCTGCCTCCTGCACACCCCCTACTGGAGATGGAGCCTGCAACCCAGACATGTGCCCTTGGCCGGAGTCGAACCGAGGACCCGAGGACCCTTCAGTCTGCAGGCTGACGCTCTATCCACTGAGTCAAACCAGCTGGGACTAGAGCTTTTATCAGTTTTATTCTCAAGGAACTAAGCTTTTGGTTTCATTGACCCCACCCCCATTTTTTTTTTTAATTTATTGACTTTTCCTCTAATCTTTCTTTTCAGCTTACTTTGGGTTTAATTTGCACTTTTCTAGTTTCTTAAAGTAGAAGTTGATGTCATTTACTTGAAGCTTTTTTTCTTTTCTAATAAAGCATTCAGTGTTACATATTTCCTACTAAGCACTGTTTGGTGGCACTGCACTAATTTTGATATGATGTGTTTGAATTTTCAGTTAGTTCAAATACTTTTTAATTTCTCTTTTGATGCTTCTTTGATCCTTGGGTTACTTAGAAATATGTTACTAACTTCTAGATAAGTGGGAATGTTCTAATGATACTTCTATTACTGATCTATAAGTTAATTTCACTGTGATCACAGCATATACCTGAATTCTTTTGAATTTACTAAATTTTGTTTTATGGCCCAAAGTATGATATGTCTTGGTGAATGTTTTGTGCACACTTGAAAGAAGGTATATTTTGTATTTGTTGGTGGAGTGTTCTGTAAGTGCCACTTAGGTCAAGTTGGTTGATAGTGTTACTCAAGTTTTTTTTTTATATTACTGACTTTCTACTTTATCAGTTATGGTAGACAGATAATGAAATCTCTTGACTATAATTGTGGGTTTGCTATTTCTTCTTACATTTCTATCAGTTTAAATTTTGTAAAGGTCTGTTATTAGGTGTATAAACATTTAGGATTATTAAGTTATCCTGATGCATTGGCCTTTTTTTCTTCATGAAATTACTAGAGGCCCAGTGCACAAATTTGTGCATGGGTGGGGTCCCTTGGCCTGGCCGGCGATTAGAGCTGATTGGGGCCTCCTCACCCAGTCCCACTCGGGCTGATCTGGGCCGGCTGGCCGTGGGGAGGGACCACGGGAGGTTGGCTGTAGGAGTGCACTGACCACCAGGGGGCAGCTCCTGCGTTGAGCATCAGCCCCCTGGTGGTCAGCGCTTGTCATAGCTACAGGCTGGTTGTCTGGTAGTTCCGATTGTTCACCGTAATGGTTGCTTAGGCTTTTATATATATAGATTTTTGTATCTGGTTATATTTTTTTGCTTTGAAATTTACTTTTGTTGCATATTAATATAGCCATTCTAGCTTTTCTTTTTCATTACTCCATGTTTATTTTCTCTATTGGTTTATTAGTTATAACTTATTTTAGTGATTGCTTTAGGACTTAAGAGTATACATCTTTTACTTACCACACTTATCTTTAAGTGTTATACTACTTCACATGAAGTATAATAATCTAGAACAATATATTCCACTAGAGGCCCGGTGCATGAAATTCATGCACGGGGGGTTGGGGGTGTCCCTCAGCCCAGCCTGCATCCTCTCCAATCTGGGACCCCTTGAGGGATGTCCGACTGCCTGTTAAACGGGCAGTCGGACATCCCTCTCACAATCCAGGACTGCTGGCTCCCAACTGCTCACCTGCCTGCCTTCCTGATTGCCCCTAACCGCTTCTGCCTGCCAGCCTGATCACCCCCTAACCACTCCCCTGCCAACCTGATTGATGCCTAACTGCTCCCCTGCCAGCCTGTTTTCCCCTAACTGCCCTCCCCTGCAGGCCTGGTCACCCCTAACTGCCCTTCCCTGCAGGCCTGGGTCCCTCCCAACTGCCTTTCCCTGCAGGCCTGGTCGCCCCCAACTTCCCTCCTCTGCCGGCTTGCTCACCCCTAACTGCCCGCCTCTGCAGGCTTGATCGCCCCCAACTGCCCTCCCTTGCAGGTCTGGTCCCTCCCAACTGCCCTCCCTTGCTGGCCATCTTATGGTGGCCATCTTGTGTCCACATGGGGGCAGCCATCTTGTGTGTTGGAGTGATGGTCAATCTGCATATTACTCTTTTATTAGATAGGATTTCTTTTCTCCTGGCTTTTATGCTATTTTTGTTGTTTTACTTTTGTATGTGTTACAAATCCTATCAAACAAACATATATTTACTTATGCTTTTTAGTTCTCTCTCTCCTGCGTTGATTTAAAGGCACAAAATACAACACAACAAGGTACAACTCACAAGGCACTGAACACAAATGTATTCACGATATTAATAACCCCAAATAAAGGTGACCACCAGAAAAAGGCAAATTAGAGAATAGGAGAGAATGAAGAAGAGGAGAAAAAAGGAGTGCAAAAATGAAAGTGGGAAAAGGAAAAAAAATAAGAGAGAAAAGAGAGAGAATAAGAAAGAAGAGGGGGGAAAAAACTATATGGGGAGAAAACGTCAATAGAACAGCCACTAATCCCAACAAATGCCAGCAACGAGTACCTGGAGGTGAATGCAAACTACAAACAACAACTAATATCAAGCAAGGCGAGGGAAAACAGAAGCAAAAAACAAACACAAAACAAAAATAACAAAAAGAAAAAGCAAAACAATCTCACAAACAAGCATAAAAAATCGATATAATCAACAGTCAAACAACAAAAGGACAGAAAGAAAAAAATTTTGGATAGTGAAGAAAGAGCAGAGAGAGGTGTGTATGGACTTGGAGCAGGGGATTGGAAATCTTTCTAATAAAAGAGTAATATGCAAATTAACCATCACTCTGCTATACCCACCAGCCACGCCCACCAGCCACGCCCACCAGCCAATCAGGAGCAAATATGCAAATAAACCCAACCAAGATGGCTACCGCCACAGAGAGCAGGAGGGAGGCATGGGTTTCCCCGGCAATGGAGGAAGCCAAGCTTTCCGCCTGCCCTTGCCGGCCTAGGACTCCACTCAAGGCTACAAAGTTTCAATGATAGAAGATACATAAACCCAAACAGAAATGGCGGCAGCCACTGAGCTGGAGAGAGCAGGAGGGTAGGGTTGCCCGCGGTGATGGAGGAAGCCAAGCTTCTGCAGCCCTGGCCGGCCCAGGCCTCCGCTTAAGGCTACAAAGTTTCAATTATAGAAGATATATAAATCCCCCCAAAAATGGCTGCTGCCACGGAGCAAGCAGAAGGCTTGGCTCTGCTCCAGGCTACAAAGCTTCAATTGTAGAAGATAAATAAACCTTAGATACCAGGGCCTCCGCTTGGGTTGCCAGGGGGCGTGGCCGGCCTGCAAACCACCACAGGCCCCTCACCCAGGCCACCCCACGCCCCAATGGAACCCCCACCCTGATCCGGGACACCCTTCAGGACAAACCATCTGGCCCCCACCCATCCACCAGGCCTCTATCCTATCTAATAAAAGAGTAATATGCAGATTGACCATCACTCCAACACACAAGATGGCTGCCCCCATGTGGTCAAAGATCCTATCCCCATGTGGACACAAGATGGCCATCAGGGGAGGGCAGTTGGGAGGGACCAGGCCTGCAGGGGAGGGCAGTTGGGGGGGACCCAGGCCTGCAGGGGAGGGCAGTTAGGGGTGACCAGGCCTGCAGGGGAGGGCAGTTAGGGGAAAACAGGCTGGCAGGGGAGCAGTTAGGCATCAATCAGGCTGGCAGGGGAGTGGTTAGGGGGTGATCAGGCTGGCAGGCAGAAGCGGTTAGGGGCAATCAGGAAGGCAGGCAGGCGAGCAGTTGGGAGCCAGCAGTCTTGGATTGTGAGAGGGATGTCCGACTGCCCGTTTGGATTGTGAGAGGGATGTCCGACGGGCAGTTGGACATCCCTCGAGGGGTCCCAGATTGGAGAGGGTGCAGGCTGGGCTGAGGGCCCCCCCCCCATGCATGAATTTCGTGCACCGGGCCTCTAGTTGGATATATAAGTAGGGTGAAATTTTAACAGGGTAAAAAGGAATAGGAAAAATCTAAAGCAGAAATAGGGTAAGAGAAACAGGACAACAAAAGGGGGAAAGTGAAAGAGTGTTGGCATAAAGATAAAGTTGAGATAGAGTGAAATGATGCTAAAGGAAAGATGAAAATAGAATGTGGAAGACTAATCCCAAAGTAAAATCAAGAGAAAATAAAATGACACTTTAAAAAGAAAAGGTAAAATAGTAGTAGTAATAATACTGGTTGAAAATAAAAATGTAATGATTAAAAAGGTAAAATCAAGTGAGGAAAAAAAAAGTTAAGTAAAAGATGAAAAAAATAAAAATAAAAATGTGCAGTAGTAAAGGCCATTCACTTCCTCTACTGTTCTGTTTGGCACGCGTGTTTCCTAGTCAGGAGTTTTGAAGGTCCCTACGTTCCGCTGCTCCTCAGTGTGTAAGCCAGTCCTGATTTTTAAGCAGGCAGTACGTTTTTCTATTTCATATTTTCCTTTATTTGTTTTTACACAAGAGTCAGTTTGTGATTCAACCCCTGGGTGGCAGTGTTTCCGGATTGACCTCCCGGTCTATAGGACCTCTCTAGCTAGTGTTTCGATTTGTTTTCCCTGTGGCACTTAATACTGGTTTGGTGGAGTGGGTTGCCCCAGAGCTGGTTCTCTGATGGTTATTCCCTGCTCTGATCCCCAGGTTCCACAAAAACAACTTTCCCCTGCAGTCTCTTAGAGTGACCCCAATTAGGTAATCCTAAGTATTGGCCTTAGTAATCAGAAGCAAAGATTTAAAGAGGAAAAGAAAAAAAAAAAAAAAGAGCCAGAGTAAGTGTGTGAACTCCGGGTCTGTGCGCAAGTCTCTGCAGTCTTTTTTCCCCTTGGGTCTAAGCAGCCGGCACACTTTTAAAATTTTTAGGCTGTCCTTTTGCGCGCAGATCAAAATGGGTTGCTTTTTAGAGTTTCCTTCTGTTAGCAGCTCTGCGGAACCCCTCCACATTCACGGATCACGCCAGCCCCAACAGCCACGGATTTTCCTAGGCGCAGACTTCCCCCGGTCCTCCAGCTCCCGCCATGCGCATGTTTCTCTCTCCTGCCGGGACCAGAGATCTCACCTTCTCCCAGGAGAAATCTGACTCTTCCGTGGTGGAGTGTAGAGCTCCTCTGAATCCGCGTGCTTGCGCCACTCAGGGACCAATGTTCTCAGGTTCGCAGCTGTTTGGTGGGTGCTGTAGTTGTAGATTTTTCCGGCTTCCGATAACATCCACTTTCCCCTTCAAGATGGTGCGGTCTCCGCGTCTGAGCCGGTCGCTCTGGGAGGGAACCCAGCAGCAGTGGGGGCTGCCTGGTCAGGGGAGCCCCGTCCAGCAGTCCCCCACTGTCTCCTGGAGTATAGCTGTCCCTCAACTCACCAACAAACACTCTCTGTGCGACCACACACTCTCCCTTTGTTTTCTCACTCACACAGTGTCTTGCAGTATGCCTTTCCGTCGGCAGCCATCTTCTTTCCCCAATCTATTTATGCTTTTTAAACAAAGATTTGTTTAATGAGAAATGAAATATATTTATACCCAGTTACCATTTTGGGTGGCTTTCATTTTTTTTTTTTAATATATTTTATTGATTTTTTTTACAGAGAGGAAGGGAGAGGGATAGAGAGTTAGAAACATCGATGAGAGAGAAACATCGATAAACTTATCCCCATATGTCTCCCTTTTCCCCCCATTGATCCCTTCTAGCTCACCCCCATCCATCACCCTGATTCTTGCTGTTTAAATCGGTGGGTTTATAGTCTTCATCAAATTTGGAAAAATCTCTGCAATTATCTTTTTTTAAGTTATTTTTTGATTCTCCTGTCCATCATCTCCTTGAGGTACTTCAGTTATCTGTGTACTAGACCACTTGAAGTTTTCCTGCAACTGATTGATGCTCTGTTCACCTTTTCTCAGTCTTTCCCCCTTTATGTTTTGTATAGTTTAATTGCTGTAACTTCAAATTCAGTATTTTTTTTGCAATGTCTAATCTACCATTATTCTATTCAGTGTATTTTCATATGAGACATTGTATTTTTCATCTCTAGAAGATTAATTGGGTCTTTGTAATATTTTTGATGAGCTCTAACTTTTCTCTAGTGTCTTGAATAATATGAGATTCAGTTATAATAATGTTTTAATATCTGTCTCTAATCCTATTATTTGTGTCTTTTGGATCTTATTTTTTTGGTTGATTTTCTTCTCTCATTATGGGTCATGTTTCTCTGTTAGCATGCTTGGTAAAATTTTTATTTTATTTCATGCACCGGGTGTGTGTGTGTGTGTGTGTGTGTGTCCCTCAGCCCAGCCTGCACCCTCTCCAATCTGGGACCCCTTGAGGGATGTCTGACAGCCCGTCTAGGCCCAATCCTGGATCTATTTTTGTTCATCAGTTTATCTTGGTCATTATATTCCACACATGAGTGAGATCATGTGATATTTACCTTTCTCCGACTGGCTTATTTCCCTTAGCATAATGCTCTCCAGGTCCATCCATGCTGTTGCAAATAGTAAGAGCTTTCTTTTTTATAACAGCATGGTATTCCATTGTGTAGATGTGCCACAGTTTTTTAATCTACTCATCTGCTGATGGGCACTTAGGCTGTTTCCAAATCTTAGCTATTGTAACTTGTGCTGCTATGAACATAGGGGTGCGTATATTCTTTCTGATTGGTTTCTGATTTCTTGGGATATATTCCTAGAAGTGGGATTACTGGGTCAAATGGGAGCTCCATTTTTAATTTTTTGGGGAAACTCCATACTGTTCTCCACAGTGGCTGCACCAGTCTGCATTCCCACCAGCAGTGCACAAGGGTTTCTTATTCTCCACATCCTTGCCAGCACTTGTCGTTTGTGGATTTGTTGATGATAGCCATTCTGACAGGTGTGAGATGGTACCTCATTGTCGTTTTCATTTGCATCTCTTGGGATGATTAGTGACTTTGAGCATGTTTTCATATGTCTCTTGGCCTTCCTTATGTCCTCTTTTGATAAGTATATATTTAGGTTCTTTGCCCATTTTTTGATTGGATTGTTTATATTCCTTTTGTTAAGTTATATGAGTTCTCTATAAATTTTGGAGATTAAACCCTTATCGGATGTAACATTGAGAAATATGTTCTCCCATGCAGTGGGCTTTCTTGTTGTTTTATTGATGATTTCTTTTGCTGTGCAGAAACTTTTTATTTTGATGTAGTCCCACTTGTTTAATTTTCTCCTTAGTTTCCATTGTCCTAGGAGCTTTATTGGTAAAGATATTGCTACGACATAGGTTTGATATATTGCTGCCTATGGATTCTTCTAAGATTTTTATGGTTTCCCGTCTTACATTTAAGTCTTTTATCCATTTGGAGTTTATTTGTGTGTATGGTTAAGTTGGTGATCTAGTTTCATTTTTTTGCATATATCTGTCTAATTTTCCCAATACCATTTATTGAAGAGACTATCTTGACTCCATTGTATACTCTTGCCTCCTTTGTCAAATATTAATTGAGCATAATGGCTTGAGTTGATTTCTGGGTTCTCTGTTCTGTTTCATTGGTCTATATGTCTGTTCTTGTTCCAGTACCAGGCAATTTTGAGAACCGTGGCTTTGTCATATAGCTTGATATCTGGTATTGTGATCCCTCCAACTTTGTTCTTTCTCAGGATTTCTGCAGCTATTGGGGGTCATTTTAAGAAAAAAAAATATTCTTGTTAATTTCACAGAGGAAGGTAGAGAGAGAGAGAAACATCAATGATGAGAAAGAATCATTGATCCGCTGCCTCCTGCATTCCCCCTACTGGGGATCAAGCCCGCAACTTGGACATGTGCCCTTGACCAGAATCGAACCTGGGACCCTCCAGTCTGCAGCCCGATGTTTTATCCACTGAGCTTAAACCAGCTAAGGCGGGTCTTTTTTTTTTTAAAATACCATATAAATTTTTGGATAGTTTGTTCTAGGTCTGTGAAATATGCCATAGGTATTTTAATGGGGATTGCACCGAATCTATAGATTGCATTGGGTAATATGGACATTTTAATGGTGTTGATTCTACCAAGCTATGAACATGGTATATTCTTCCACTTGTTTATGTCTTCCTCTATCTCTTTTTTCAACGTCCTGTAGTTTTACGCATACAGGTCTTTTACCTCCTTAGTTAACTTTATTCCTGGGTACCTGAATTTTTTTGGTGCGGTGTAAATGGAATTTTTTTTTTTTAGTTTCTCTTTCTGTGGGTTCATTATTGCTGTCTAAAATTGCCATACGTTTCTGGGTGTTAATTTTGTATCCTGCTATGTTGCTGAATTCATTTATTAAATCTAGTAGTTTTTTTATGGAGTCTCCAGGGTTTTCTATGTACAATATGTCATCTTCGAATAAAGAATTTTACTTCTCCTTTTCCAATTTGGATGCCTTTTATTTCTTCTTCTTGTCTGATCACTGTGGCTAGCACTTCCAATACTCTGTCGAACAGGAGTGGTGAAAGTGGGCATCTTTTTCTTGTTCCTGTTGTTAGGGGAAATGGTTTTAATATTTGTCCATTGAGTATAATATTTCATCTAGTCTTACTCTTGAATATTTTCAGTTTGCTTAACATTTGCTAAAAACATACCTAAGTGAAATTTGAATATTGATACACAGCAGTTATCCTGATATCTTTGTTTATGGAGTAGATCAACCAAAGGACTTGTATGCATGCATATAAGCCTAACCAATAGACACAGACACTAGCAGGGTGAGGGCATGAGTGGGGGGGCGGGGAGCAATGGGGAGATAAGGACACCTATGTAATGCCTTAATCAATAAAGAAAAAAATTAAAAAAAAAAGATTGTGATAATCACGAAATTAAAAACTTTCATGCATAACAAAACAAATTCCAGTTTATCTTTCTTTGAAGTACTCTTAATTTTAAGTGCTATTTTTTATGTTTTTTATCATAGTCTTTTAAAAGAATCTTTATTGTTGAGAGTATTACAGATGCCCCCCACCCCCCCATGGTCCTCTTCCACCCAGTTCCTGCCCCGCTCTGCCCCGCTCCAGGCCTTCATCACCCTATTGTCTGTGTCCTTAGGTAATGCATATATGAGTGTAAGATCTTCGGTTAATCTCCTCCCACACACCCCCTCACCCCTTCCTTCTGAGATTCATCAGTCTGTTTCATGTTTCCATGCCTCTGACTCTATTCAGTTTAGTTTATTAGATTTCTTATTAGTTTACTTTTATTTTCAATTATTGATATGCATTTATTGCCATCTTGTTAATTTAATTTAATTTTGTCTATTAATCTTTATTGAAAGTGTTACATAGGTCCTCCTTTTCCCCCCATTAACCTCTTCCGGTCAGCTCCCATCCTCCCTCCTACCCCCAGGCCCTTACCACCCCATTGTCTGTGTCCACAGGTTACGCATATATGCATACCAGTTCATTGGTTGATCTAATATTTTTTAACCTTCTTCTTCTTTCTTCCTTCTTATTTCTTCTTTCTCCTTCCCTCCTCCTCTATTTCTCTCCTTCTCTTCCTCCTCCTCCTCCTTCTCCTTCTTCTTCAAGCTAATATTTTTTAACTCTTCTTCATTATTATTATTATTATTATTATTAAAGAACTAGTGGCCCAGTGCATAATATTCGTGTGTATGGGATTGTCCCTCAGCCTGGCCTGCACCTTCTCCAATCTGGGACCCCTGGGGATGTCCAACTGCCGCTGACTCCTAACTGCTCGCCTGCCTGCCTGCCTGATTGCCTGTATCCATGTTGCCTGCCGGCCTAATCGCCCCCAAATGCCCCCCTCTGCCAGCCTGCTTGCCCCCAACTCCGCCCCCCCCCCCCCCCCCACCGGCCTGCTCGCCCCAACTTCCCCCCTGCTGGCCTGCTTGCCCCCAACTGCCCCCCCCCCCCCGGCTGCTGGCCTGATTGCCTGAACTCCCCCCCCCCTCGCCGGCCTGCTTGCTCTCAACTGTCCCACCCTGCCGGCCTGCTTGCCCCCAACTGTCCCACCCCGCCAGCCTGCTCACCCCCAACTTACCCCCCCTGCTGGCCTGCTCACCACCAACTGTCCCCCCCTGCTTGCCTGATAGCCCCCACCTGCCCCGCCCCCGCCAGCATGCTCGCCCCCAACTGCCCCCCCCCCCCTTTCCGGCCTGATCGCTCCCAACTGCCCTCCCCTGCCGGCCTGATCGCCCCTAACCGCCTCTGCCTCGGCCCCGCCACCATGGCTTTGTCTGGAAGGTCTCCTGTAGGTCTCTCGGTCTAATTAGCATATTACCCTTTTATTAGTACAGATACCCTTCAATATTTCATGTAATGCTGGTTTGGTGGTGATGAGCTCCTTTAGCTTTTTTTTTGGTCTGTGTAACTCTTTATCTGACCTTCAATTCTAATTTATAGCTTTACTGGGTACAGTAATCTTGGTCATTGGTCCTTGCTACTTATCACTTTGAATATTTCTTGCCATTTCCTTCTGTCCTGCAAAGTTTTGTTGAGAAATTAGCTGACAGTTGTATGGGCACTCCCTTTTAGGTAACTGATTTTCTCTTGCTGCTTTTAAGATTCTCTCTTTGTCTTTAACCCTTAGATTTTAATTATGATGTTTCTTGGTGTGGGCCTCTTAGGGTTCTTCTTCTTTCAGACTCTCTGTGCTTCCTGGACTCTGTGCTTTCTTTCACGAGGTAGGGGGAATTTTCTGTCATTATTTCTTCAAATAGGTTTTCAATTCTTCACGCTCTCTCTTCATCTTCTGGTTCCCCCATAATGCGAATGTTGGTATGTTTGACGTTGTCCCAGAGTCTCCTTATACTATCTTCATATTTTTGGATTTTTTTTCTTTTTGTTCTTCTGATCGGGTGATTTTTGCTTCCTCATATTCCAAATTGTTGATTTGATTCTTGGAATCCTCTACTCTACTGTTGAATACCTGTAAATTATTCTTTATTTTAGTTAGTGTATGCTTAGTTTCTGACTGTTCCTTTCTTTGACATTCTCACTAAGATCCTTGAAAGTCTCATTAAGTCCCTTGATGCTCTCATTAAGATCTTTGAAACCTTATAACCATTGTTTTGAACTCTGTATCCAGTAGTTTGCTTGCTTCCATTTCTTTCATTTGTGACATGTTTCTTTGTCTCTACATTTTGGCTACTTCCCTGAGTTTGTTTCCATGTATTAGGTAGAGCTCTTATGTCTCCTAGAATTGGTAGAGTGGTCTTGTGTAGTAGGTGTCCTGTAGGGCCCAGTGGCTCAACCTCCCCAGTCACCTGAGCTGTGCACTCTAGGTGTGCCCCTTTATGGCCTGGGTGCACAGTCTTGTGCTTGAGCCTTGATTGCTGCTGGCATCACTGGCAGGAATTGACTTCTAGGTCTGTTGGCTGTGAGGACCAGCTATGTCTACAATGGAAGAGTTGCTATGCAGGTGACATACCTATGCAGCAGGACTTGATTCAGTGGGGTTTTGGTGTTCACTGAGTCTGCCCCTTGAGTTTGTTGCTTGTGGATGTGTAGAGTTGTAATATGCTATGGTCTGAAGCTCTTCACTGGGTGTACTGGCTCTGGGGCTTCCAAGGAGGTGCAAAGTCAGCCACTGCCTGGGGCCACCTGGCATGAACTACAGTGAGATATACAGATGACTGCTTACTTCTATTGGACTAGGAAGTGCCCAGGTGAGGCCACGCTGTAGAAGCAAGGCAGGCTGGTGCTAGTGTAGGGTCTTGAGCCTTTTTTTTTTTTTTTTTTTTTTAATATATTTTATTGATATTTCACAGAGAGGAAGGGAGAGGGATAGAGAGCCAGAAACATCGATGAGAGAGAAACATCGATCAGCTGCCTCCTGCACACCTCCCACTGAGGATGTGCCCGCAACCAAGGTACATGCCCTTGACCGGAATCGAACCCGGGACCCCTCAGTCCGCAGGCCGACGCTCTATCCACTGAGCCAAACTGGTTTCGGCAGGGTCTTGAGCCTTTTATTGATAGGTTTGATGCCAGCTGCTGCTTGAGAGATTTTAGGAAATCTGAAGCCTGAGCCAGGGCAGGCCATTCATATGAAAAAGCCAAGGGTGGTTTCTCAGGGAATCATCAGGGTGGAACAAACAATATTGGCCATGCGTACAGAAACTCACATATGGCTGCCAGTCAGCTCTGCATTGGGGAGGGCCCAGCACAGGAACAATGACCCCAGCTAACATTCCTGTTTGGGAGAAAGCTGCCCATGAGTTTCTGCCCTGATGCCAGACAGTTCAGTTCCTCCCTGTATGTCCCTGGATTCCCCAAACCTGCTGCCTGGTACTGGAGCTTAGAGGAAGCAGGACCTTAAAAGGTCGTGGAACACCTGGTACTTCAGCAGCTTCCATGTCACTCAGCCACAATCCTTGCTGGTTTTTACAGCCTGAAGTTACAAGGACTTCTTTTCCCAGCTCTGGAAACCTCGTGGGGGGCTGCGACCCCCTGCTTCTCAGGGGAGGTCTTGGAGATATTCCTCCCGATTAAAAAGTCACATGTGGGTGTTGGACCAGCCCATTCCATGCCTCTTCCCCTCCTACTAGTCTCAGTGTGCTTTCTTCTTTATTTCTGTGGTTGTAGAACTTCCTTTCAGCCAGTTTTCAGTCAGTTCTGAGTGATGGTTGTTTGGTATTTTCTTGTAATTTTGATGTGGTTGTGGGAGGCAACAAGTACTGGTGTTTACCTACACCTCCATCTTGGTTCTCTCATCACAGTCGGTTCCTGATAATACATTTACGTTTGAAATAACCAGAAACTTGGTTCAGGCATTATAGGGAAACATCTCTTTAATTTTTTTAAACTGATGTTGAAATAGTATTGAATAAAAATAGTGTGATTAATCTTATTTTTGCTGTTCCAGGTTATATATGAACAGGAAGGTGTCTATATTCACTCGTCTTATGGAAAGAGCAATGACCAAGACAGCTTGATTTCAGGAATATTACGTGTTTTAGAGAAGGTATGTTTCCAGTAAATAATTTTATTTAATAATTAATTGTTCATGGTAGTGGCTAATCTTTGGGGCATTATCAGCAAGTTTGGATTCTATGTGTAAGATAAAGATATGTAATCGAATAGTAGTTATAAATTAAACATTAAATGATATTAGAAATAAAATACTTTAGATAAGTCAGTAAAATGGCATGGAATACTTAAAAACTTATTATGTAGAAGTTGCAGTAACACATCCTATCTAATAAAGAGGGAATATACAAATTGACCGTCATGCCATCACAAAGATGGCGGCGCCCACAGTGGAGGCGGGGTTTCCGTAACACAAGATGGCTGCACCCACAGTGGAGGCTGAGTTCCCTTAACGAGCAGTCAGCAGGGACCTGAGGCTGCGTGGCCCTGGGCTGGGGCAGAGGACCTGAGGCTGTGCCTCCCGCCCGGTGGGGCTTGACAGGGACCTCAGGCCGCGACCCCTGCCTAGTAGGTCTTGGCGGAGGACCTCAGGCTGTGCCCCCTGCCCAGCGGGGCTTGACAGGGGACCTCAGACTGTGCCCCCCGCCCTGGCACTGGGCCAGGAGACCTCCGCTGTGCCCCCCGCCCGGTGGGGCTTGAAAGGGGACCCAAGGTGTGCCCCCCACCCTAGTGCTGGGCCGGGGGACCTCAGGCTGCTCCCCCCGCCCCAGCGCCGGGGAACCTGAGGCTGCGCCCCTGCCTGGCGGGGCTTGACGGGAGACCTGAGGCTGTGCCCCCCAGCCAACGGGGCTTGATGGGGGACCTGAGGTTATGCCCCCCTGCCCGGCGCCAGGCCAGAGGACCTGTGGCTACGTCCCCTGCCTGGTGGGGCTTGACAAGGGTGGGGCAGGCCGCGTCTGGATCTCGCCCAATGCAGTTTGGGCTGGCTGTGTCCTGGATGTCACGCGATTTTGAGGTGCTGTGGGTGGGTGGGGACTTGACTCTGGGTCCGCGGTTCGCCCCAGACTCTTGACAGGAGGAAGATTTTCATATACATTTTACTAATTTTCTTTCATCTCTTGACACTTCTGTTATAGAGAAAGGGCAAATAGCAATATTAAAATATTTCCTCTAATTAACCCCCTTTTAATGTGCATGAATTTCATGCATTGGGTCACTAGTTTCTTATAATAAAATGTGAGCAGAGTTTTAAAATCTACATTATATTGGTTGTCCAGTAGTAGTTTATATATGATATCGCATATTTAAAGTGCTAGTATTTAGGAGGTTAACTTATTTTGGGTTCATGGGATTAAAAATAATGTAAGAATGTAATAATGACTAAGAATGTAAGATATTGCTGAATAGTAAATGTAGTTCATAATTTTTTTCTCTAGGATGCTGAAGTTATAGTGGATTGGAGACCATTGGATGATGCTTTAGATTCTTCGAGTATTCTCTATGCTGGAAAGGTATTTAAAAAAAATATGACTCAGGAAAGTTAGGGCATTAAAAAAATAGCTTTATTGAGATATAATTCATATACCATAAAACTCTTTTAAAGTGTATAATTCAGTGGTTTTAGTAAATTTACAGTTTTGTGCAACCATTGCCAATATTTAATTTTAGAATATTTAATCACTCCCAAAAAAGAAACAACCTTATTGGTTGGTCACTCCTTAATCTCCTCTTCTTCCAGTCCCTGGCAACCACTAATCTACTTTGTCTCTGAATTTGTCTGTTGTGGACATTTTCATACAATGTGTGGTCTTTTGTGACTGGCTTCTTTCGCTTAGCATAATGTATCAAGGTTTATGCATGATGTAGCATCTATTGATATTTTCTTTTTCCCCCCTGAATAATACTGCATTTATGGATATACCACATTTTGTTTTTTCATTATTTGATGGACTTTTTATTTTTTTTTACTTTTAGACTAATATAAATAATGCTGCTATGAACATTCATGTACAAGTTTTTGTGTGAGCATATATTTTCTCTTGAAAACCTAAGAGTAGAATCATTGGGTTTTTATGATAACTTGTCTTTAACATTTGTATCATGTGTTGACTTCTCACTGTGGTAGGTAGAGATTTAACTCTGTCTTATCTCTATTTCACCTTCACCTTGAAACTCTGGCTCAGCTGTCCACATTTCTTCTCTTAAGTATTTAATCATGTACATGATCTTCTAATTTCATCTTCATGGAGACATTTCTTCCAGAGTCTTACATGCTTCATTTTGAACTAGCTGCCCCCTGGGTTTTCTGTGCAGCAGTTATCCTGGGGATTCTTTTAGCCTCTTTCCCATATTTTATTCCCTCCCCCCCTTTTATTTTATTTTATTTTTTTATTTAACCAGCAAATGCTTATTGAGCAGTAGCATACTATAGTCACTGTGTTATGATAGCTGCTTGAGGTTATACAGTGAATGAGATCTAGTCCAAGATAAGAAAAGGCTTTTCATCTCATTACGTCATTAAATGGGTTCCAAATTTAAAGTTAAACATTTATTAGTCACTTTATAAAGTCACTTCATACATATTACTTCTTGTGATGTTCACAACCACCTTGTGTCTTTTTTTTTTTTTAAATCTTTATTCAGATTATTATAATTGTTTCTCCTTTTCCCCCCCATAGCTCCCCTCCACCTGGTTCCCACCCCACCTTCTGCCCTTACCTCCCCCCTACTGTCCTCATCCATAGGTGTATGATTTTTGTCCAGTCTCTTCCTGCACCTCCCACACCCCTTTTCCCCCGAGAATTGTCAGTCCACTCCCTTTCTGTGCCCCTGATTCTATTATATTCACCAGATTATTCTGTTCCTCAGGTTTTTAATTCACTTGATTTTTAGATTCACTTGTTGGTAGGTATGTATTTGTTGTTCATAATTTTTATCTTTACCCTTTTCTTCTTCCTCTTCTTTAAGAGTACCTTTCAGCATTTCATATAATACTGGTTTGGTGGTGATGAACTCCTTTAGCTTTTTCTTATCTGTGAAGCTCTTTATCGGACCTTCAATTTTGAATGATAGCTTTTCTGGGTAGAGTAATCTTGGTTGTAGGTTCTTGCTATTCATCACTTTGAAAATTTCTTGCCACTCCCTTCTGGCCTGCATAGTTTCTGTTGAGAAATCAGCTGACAGTCGTATGGGTGCTCCCTTGTAGGTAATTAACTGTTTTTCTCTTGCTGCTTTTAATATTCTCTCTTTGTCTTTTGCTCTTGGCATTTTAATTATGATGTGTCTTGGTGTGGTCCTCTTTGGATTCCTTTTGTTTGGGGTTCTGTGGGCTTCCTGGACTTGTAAGTCTATTTCTTTCACCAGGTGGAGGAAGTTTTCAGTCATTATTTCTTCAAATAGGTTTTCATTATCTTGCTCTCTCTCTTCTTCTGGTGTTGGTACGCTTGAAGTTGTCCCAGAGTCTTTTTACACTATCTTCAACTTTTTGGATTTTTTTTTCTTTTTGCTTTTTCGGTTGAGTGTTTTTTGCTTCTTTGTATTTCAATTCTTTGACTTGATTCTTGTGTTCCTCTAGTCCAGCCGTGGGCAAACTACGGCCCGCGGGCTGAATCTGGCCCGTTCGGCTGTTCTATCTGGCCCGCGGAGCCGAAAGAGCGGAGGGTTCTCTTGCTCTCCCCTCTGCTCCTTTACTTCGAATTTATATTAGTTCACACAAACACTCCATCCATGCTTTTGTTCTGGCCCTCCGGTCCAGTTTAAGAACCCATTGTGGCCCTCAAGTCAAAAAGTTTGCCCACCCCTGCTCTAGTCTGTTGTTGGGTCTCTGTATAATATTTTTTATTTCAGTCAGTGTATGTTTAATTTCTAGTTGGTCCTTTTTCATATCTTAGAGGGTCTCGTTATATTTATCGGCCTTTTCTAGGATATTCTTGAAAAGCCTTATAACCGTGGTTTTGAATTCTATATCCAGTTGTTTGTTTTCCTCCATTTCTTTTGTTTGTGATCTGTTTCTTTGTCTTCGCATATTCACTGCTTCCCTGAGTTGGTAGGGTAGATTTGTGTGCTAGGTTTCCTATATGGCCCAGTGGGTTGGCCTCTCCAGTTAACATGAGGTGGACACTCTTGGTGCACCCCTTTGTGGACTGTGTGTACAGCCTTGTTGTAGTTAAGTCTTGATTGTTGTTGGTATCACTGGGATGAATTGACCTCCAGGCCAGTTGGCTGTGAGGATCAGCTGTGTCTACACTGGGAGAAGTTCGGTGCTGGAGACAGCCTTATAGGATTAGACTTGCCAAATTGCAAAAGCCTCTGTGCTCAGCTTGGATGGGGTGGAGTCTCAGGGCGGAGCAGACAGTCTTGGCTTCCAGTCAGCCTTTCCCTTGTGCGCGTGCCCGCACCTCCAGACCTCTGCCTTCCCCGGCTCCTGAGACAAGAGTCCAGATTCCCCCTGCAAGAGCGTGGGTCCCCAGGGGCTCGCCTGGAACTGGGGCTCAGTGCAGGTAGGAGCTTCTGACTCCCTTCTGTTAGGGAAAGCCTGTGGCAACCTCCACAGCCTTTGTGCACACTGGTGCGTGCACCTCCAGACCCCTGCCCGCCGGGGCTCTCCCAGGTCTCCCCCCGGGTCTCCGGGTGTTTTTCTCTCTACCTGACAGTCCAGACTCCCCCTGTATGAGCCTGGGTCCACGGGGTTTCGCCTGGAACTGGGGTTCAGTGCAGTCGGGGGCTTCCTTCCCCCTCCCGCCAGAGAAAGTCAGCCAGGCTCTCAGCCGCCCTTCCTCTCTGCGTGCACAAAGACCCTTTGCCGTACCTCCAATTCTCTGTGAGCTTTTCTCTTTCCTTCTAGTTGTAGAATTTCCACTCAGCCAGCTTTCCTGTGGTTCTGGATGGTGTCCGTTCTGTCTTTTAGTTGTAGTTTTGAGATTGTTGTGCGAGGCAGCAGTTTAGGTGCTTACCTATGCTGCCATCTTGGTTTCTCCCCTCCCTGGCCCCTTTTAAAAAAATCCTATGCTGTTATCTACCTATTTGGGTTTACTCCCTTGTTTTGGGTTTACTCCCAAGTTCCAGTGCTTCCTAAGGAAATAAAAGGCGCATGGGAACAAAAACAAATTTTTTTAAAGACTTTTTTATTCTTATTCTGGATTGGATAGCTTGGCTGGCATAGAATTACAGCTTGAAAATAATTTTTCCCACACATTTTTGAAAGTTAACATCCTAGGTTTGTCTAGTTTTCTTTATTGATGTTAGGTTGAATGCATTCTAATCCCCTATCCTTTGTTTGTATTTTTCTTCTTTAGAATCTTTTAGGATGTCCTGGTAATGAGCCTTTGTAGTCTTTTTTATTTTTTGTGCTGAGTACTTGATGGTCCTGTTTAATATGGAAACTTGAGTCTTTTATTTCTTAGGAGATATTTTTGAGTTATTTCCTCTACAGTTTTCCTTTTCTTTCCTTAGGAAACTCTTTAGACCTTCTGGACTGGTCCTGTAATTTTTTTTTTAATACTTTGTTTCCTATTTTCTAATTCATTGTGTATATGTGTATTCTATATTCTGGCAAATTGCTTCAATTTTAAAAAATTTTTTAATATTTTATTGATTTCTTACAGAGAGGAAAGGGAGAGGATAGATAGTTAGAAACATCGATGAGAGAGAAACATCGATCAGCTGCCTCCTGCACACCTCCCAGTGGGTATGTGCCCGCAACCCAGCTACATGCCCCTGACCGGAATCGAACCCGGGACTCTTCAGTCCACAGGCCGACGCTCTATCCACTGAGCCAAACCGGTCAGGTAAAATTGCTTCAATTTTATCTTTTAGTTATTTTATTGCCTTTTTCATTTTTGTTATATTTTTAAAAAATATTTTTTCAAAATATGTTTTTATTGATTTCAGAGAGGAAGGGAGGGGAAGAGAGATAGGAACATCTGTGATGAGAGAGAATCATTGAATGGCACCTACTGCACGTCCTCTACTGGGGATCAAGCCCACAGCCCAGGCATGTGCCCTGAACAGAAATTGAATTGTGACCTCCTGGTTCATAGGTTGATGCTCAACTACTGAGCCACACAGGCCATGCTATTATAGTTTTAATTCTTACTGTTACCAGACAGGGGACCTGGCCCTGAGTGGGTCTGCCTAGGGCCAGCTAGTAGTGTGTGAGTTCTTGACTTTGTGCAGGAAAAATTTCACAGGAGTCCAGATGATTATGAGGGAATGTTATTAAAGCTGGGGACAGTAAAACAAGAAGGGGGTTAGCATAGAAGAAGCAACAGGAGAGCCTAGGCTGGGCTGTCCTAGCTCTCTGGGAAGTAAGCTAAAAGGGGGCCTTGGAAACAGGTTCAGGGATTAGCTTGGGACGAGCTTCCACTGCCCATTGCTCCTCTGGTTGCAAGTCTCATGGCGTCCCTTGGTGTGTAGGAGATGCCTTCCTGTGGTGGAGGAAGAGGGGAAAGGAAATGGTGGGGGCTGCTCCCCAGAGGGAAAGCTGAATTCTTCTTTTTTTTTTTTTTAAATATATTTTATTGATTTTCACAGAGAGGAAGGGAGAGGGATAGAGAGCCAGAAACATCGATGAGAGAGAAACATCAATCAGCTGCCTCCTGCACACCTCCTACTGGGGATGTGCCCGCAACCAAGGTACATGCCCTTGACCGGAATCGAACCTGGGACCCTTCAGTCCGCAGGCCGACGCTCTATCCACTGAGCCAAACCGGTTTCGGCTGAATTCTTTTCTTGCTGGCAGGAATCTTAGGGGAGGTCTTGGGGAGAGGAGGGTTGTTTTTAGCAGAATATTCATCAGCTTTCTAGATGGGCTCCTTCAGGGTCATGGTCTTCACTGATTGGTCATTGTCAGGGCAGGGGGTCGTTAGTCATTGCAACTAATCCTAGTGTTGCCCACTTGGTTTAGCTACTTTTCTGGGACTGGACCTGAAATACGACTGGGGCTTAGATGTTATTTCTAGGGAGGTGACCTTCTGTACCTGCTAAAAATTGCTCTGCCAGTTTGTTCAGCTATCTGTCTGTTTCTCTGTTCCACTTATCCTGGCTCACTGGCTTGCCTCACCCTGTTTTTAAACACAGCATCCTGTTCTTAGTGGATATAATATCCTTATTTCTAAGGTGTTTAAGGATAGTTTTTTTTTAGATGCTTTCATTTCTGTATATAGTCTACTTCCTCTAATTGACTTTCTTTTTCTTGTTTCATTTAGACTTTGTCTTCTGTATAGACACTTGCCTGAAGTTTGGTGATCTTCATAGTGCTCGTATTAAACAGCACTCACAGAAAAGTGACTATAATCTCTCTAGGTTTGAGTAAGTTTGCTCATAGTTGGGACTCAGGGTGACCTGGCTAGTCTGCTTCCTTGAGAATCCTTGGTGTTGAAATTTAGGGCTACTCATTCTTCAGAGAACAATTTGCAGATTCCCGGCTGGAAAGGTTAAGCCTGGATTCCAGTGTTATGGGAACTGAGTAGAGGAAGAGAGCTAGGAACCTTGCCAACTTATTGTAGAGATGGACTTTTAGGTAATTCTCTTGTTTTTAGTGTATTATCCTTTTCCTGAGTGTGCTTGGTTTCTCCTAATCCAGAGATAACCTGTTAGTTTTTTTAATGAGTAAACCTCTAGCCTCTGGACTTTGTTAGTAGTCCTGTTTTTAGCTTGACCTTTATCCTGATATCCAAAAGTACTTGATGTACCTATTCCAAGCCTTTGTGTGAGGTGAGGGTTCTGTAGATGCTTTTTAGCTTTCTCCACTAGAGATGGTAGAGTTGGTAATGATGGTGGTAAAGGCTGCATTCTCCCTCCCCCCCAATGGTGTTTTTATTATTTTATTTCTCATTTTTGTTGTTAATGCTATCCCAAGGATATTTTTCCATTGATATTTAGAAATAGTGGAAGTGATGGGGAGAGACAATGAGAGAGAAACATTGAAGTGAGAGAGACACATCCATTGGTTGCCTCCCTCACATGCCCAGACCAGGGCCATGGATGGAGCCTGCAACCAAGGTGTGTGCCATTGCCCAGAATCAAACCTGAGACCCTTCAGTCCGAGTGCCTACGCTCTATCCACTGAGCCAAACTGGCTAGGGCAGGGGGCTGCATTTTTTAAATTGGGTAACCATGGGTGGGGGCTCCCAAGGAAGGACCTGAAAGAAAAAACACTCCACTTTATAATTTCATTCAGTCACTCCCCAATTTTCAGTCTGTATCTGTTCTTATTACTTAATTTTCTTGTGTCTTTATAATACCTCCTATTCCTACAAATTTCCTTTTTCCCTTTTTAAAAATAAAAGAATGATATTATCAATATATGAATACATTCTTGTAAAAATTCAAATAATGGAAAGTTTAAGTCCTATTTGATTATAGCCCTGTTCCTCATCTGTCCATTAGTGTATGTCTTTCAAGAATTTATCTGTACAGTTTCCCTATCTATTTATCCATTCCTAGTTTTCCCCTGTGCATTTCTAATTACATATTTACATGTAGTTGTTATACTGCACATATTATCACAGCATTTTTATTTACTGTATGTATTGAACATAGATAAATATTAACATATTATCAGTCTAAACTATTGGCTAATATTTCATTGGCTACTCCCTAGTTTATTATTTACTCATTTCTTCATTGATAAATATTAGGAATTTCTAATTTTTTCACTTTTACAAACAATGCTGTTATGAAAATTCTTGTATATGCCTCTTTATACATGTGTTAGTATTTTTTGGGGGGTAGCTGATGAAAAGAGAGTTGTTGTGGTAAAACACATGCCTATTTTGAATTTTAACAAGGTAGGCTGAACTGCCTTTTTGGAATAAGTACTGTCATCACAGTATGGGGATAGCATTTTCTCATACTGTCTTTCCTGTTTTTATTTTTTAATTGAATAGGGCAGTGGTCGGCAAACTCATTAGTCAACAGAGCCAAATATCAACAGTACAATGATTGATGTTTCTTTTGAGAGCCAAATTTTTTAAACTTAAACTTCTAACGCCACTTCTTCAAAATAGACTCGCCCAGGCCGTGGTATTTTGTGGAAGGAGCCACACTCAAGGGCCAAAGAACCGCATGTGGCTCGTGAGCCGCAGTTTGCTGACCACGGGAATAGGGCAAAGTAATTGAAATTCATCTTAACTTGCTTTTCTTTGATTGTTTCTGAAGTTGGATATCCTCCTATATGTTTGGCACTTTATATTTTTTCTTTGACTTGCTTGTTGACAGCATTTGCTTTTTCTCTTTTGATATATATTGATTTTGAAATAAATTGGTAGGAGTTGTTTTTGTATTCTGGATGTTTTTATTTATTTATTTATTTATTTTTTAAATAAATATTTATTCAGATTATTACAATTGTTTCTCCTTTTTCCCCCCATAGCTCCCCTCCACCCGGTACCCACCCCACCTTCTGCCCTTACCTCCCCCCCACTATCCTCAACCATAGGTGTATGATTTTTGTCCAGTATCTTCCTGAACCCCCCATACCACTTTCCCCCTGAGAATTATCATTCCACTCCCTTTCTATGCCCCTGATCTTCTTCCTCTTCTTTAAGAATACCTTTCAGCATTTCATATAATACTGGTTTGGTGGTGATGAACTCCTTTAGCTTTTTCTTATCTGTGAAGCTCTTTATCGGACCTTCAATTTTGAATGATAGCTTTTCTGGGTAGAGTAATCTTGGTTGTAGGTTCTTGCTATTCATCACTTTGAAAATTTCTTGCCACTCCCTTCTGGCCTGCATAGTTTCTGTTGAGAAATCAGCTGACAGTCGTATGGGTGCTCCCTTGTAGGTAATTAACTGTTTTTCTCTTGCTGCTTTTAATATTCTCTCTTTGTCTTTTGCTCTTGGCATTTTAATTATGATGTGTCTTGGTGTGGTCCTCTTTGGATTCCTTTTGTTTGGGGTTCTGTGGGCTTCCTGGACTTGTAAGTCTATTTCTTTCACCAGGTGGAGGAAGTTTTCAGTCATTATTTCTTCAAATAGGTTTTCAGTATCTTGCTCTCTCTCTTCTTCTGGCACCCCAATAATTCTGATGTTGGTACGCTTGAAGTTGTCCCAGAGTCTTTTTACACTATCTTCAACTTTTTGGATTTTTTTTTCTTTTTGCTTTTTCGGTTGAGTGTTTTTTGCTTCTTTGTATTTCAATTCTTTGACTTGATTCTTGTGTTCCTCTAGTCTGTTTTTGGGTCTCTGTATAATATTTTTTATTTCAGTCAGTGTATGTTTAATTTCTAGTTGGTCCTTTTTCATATCTTAGAGGGTCTCGTTATATTTATCGGCCTTTTCTAGGATATTCTTGAAAAGCCTTATACCCGTGGTTTTGAATTCTATATCCAGTCGTTTGTTTTCCTCCATTTCTTTCGTTTGTGATCTGTTTCTTTGACGCCGCATTTTCACTACTTCCCTGAGTTGGTAGGGTAGATTTGTGTGCTAGGTTTCCTATATGGCCCAGTGGGTCGGCCTCCCCAGTTAACCTGAGGTGGACACTCTTGGTGCACCCCTTTGTGGACTGTGTGTACAGCCTTGTTGTAGTTAAGTCTTGATTGTTGTTGGTATCACTGGGAGGAATTGACCTCCAGGCCAGTTGGCTGTAAGGATCAGCTGTGTCTATGCTGGGAGAAGTTCGGTGCTGGAGACAGCCTTATAGGATTAGACTTGCCAAATTGCAATAGCCTCTGTGCTCAGCTTGGATGGGGTGGAGTCTCAGGGCGGAACAGACAGTCTTAGCTTCCTGTCAGCCTTGCCCTTACGCGCATGCGCGCGCCTTCAGACCTCTGCCTTCCCCAGCTCCCGAGTCTCCGCCCGAGAGTCCAGACTCCCCCCACAAGAGCGTTGGTCCCCAGGGGCTCGCCCGGAACAGGGGTCCAGTGCAGTCAGAACTGGGGTTCAGTGCAGTCGGGGGCTTCCTTCCCCCTTCCGCCAGAGAAAGTCAGCCAGGCTCTCAGCTGCCCTTCCTCTCTGTGCGCACAAAGACCCTTTGCCGTACCTCCAATTCTCTGTGAGCTTTTCTCTTTCCTTCTAGTTGTAGAATTTTCACTCAGCCAGCTTTCCTGTGGTTCTGGATGGTGTCCCTTCTGTCTTTTAGTTGTAGTTTTGAAATTGTTGTGTGAGGCAGCAGTTTAGGTGCCTACCTATGCCGCCATCTTGGTTTCTCCTGGATGTTTTTATGTCATCTACCATATATTTTGGAAACATTTTCAGCCAGTCTTGCTTCTCTTTTATGTGTGGTATCTTTGCTGTATAGAAGTTATTAGACTTTCTGATTTAGTCAAGTTATTAACATTACATTTTAGACTTTTGGTTTTAGTCTCTTTTTATTTAATTAATTAATTTATTTTTATTTATTTCTTATTTTTATTTTTTAAATATATTTTATTGATTTTTTACAGAGAGGAAGGGAGAGGGATAGAGAGTTAGAAACATCGATGATAGAGAAACATCCATCAGCTGCCTCCTGCACACCTCCTACTGCGGATGTGCCCGCAACCAAGGTACATGCCCTTGACCGGAATTGCACCTTGGACCTTTCAGTCTGCAGGCCGACGCTCTATCTACTGAGCCAAAAATGATTACGGCTTATTTTTTTATTTTTATTTTTATTTTTGAGGAAATGCTACATTTTATTTTTTATTTTTAATAAATCTTTATTGTTCAGATTATTACAGGTGTTCCTCTTTTTTTTTCCCCCATAACTCGCCTCCACCTGATTCCCCACCCCACCCCACCCCATGCCCTTACCCCCCGCCACTGTCTTCATCCATAGGTGTAAGATTTTTGTCCAATCTCTTCCTGCACCCCTCACACCCCCTCCCCCCTGAGAATTGTCAGTCCACTCCCTTTCTATGTCCCTGATTCTATTATATTCACCAGTACATTCTGTTCTTCAGATTTTTTATTCACTTAATTTTTAGATTCACTTGTCGGTAGGTATGTATTTGATGTCCTTTTGTTGTTCATAATTTTTATCTTTACCTTTTTCTTCTTCTTCCTCTTCTTAAAGTATACCCTTCAGCATTTCATGTAGTCCTGGTTTGGGGGTGATGAACTCCTTTAGCTTTTTCTTGTCTGTGAAGCTCTTTATCTGACCTTCAACTCTGAATGATAGCTTTGCTGGGTAGAGTAATCTTGGTTGTAGGTTCTTGCTGTTCATCACTTTGAATATTTCTTGCCACTCCCTTCTGGCCCGCATAGTTTCTGTTGAGAAATCAGCTGACAGTTGTATGGGTACTCCCTTGTAGGTAACTAACCGTTTTTCTCTTGCTGCTTTCAAGATTCCCTCTTTGTCTTTTGCCCTTGGCATTTTAATTATGATGTGTCTTGGTGTGGTCCTCTTTGGATTCCTCTTGTATGGGGTCCTGTGCGCTTCCTGGACTTGTAAGTCTATTTCTTTCACCAGGTAGGGAAAGTTTTCTGTCATTATTTCTTCTAATAGTTTTTCAATATTTTGCTCTCTCTCTTCTTCTGGCACCCCGAAAATTCGGATGTTGGTACGCTTGAAGTTGTCCCAGAGGCTCCTTACACTATCTTCATATTTTTGGATTCTTTTTTCTTTTTGTTTTTCTGGTTGGGTGTTTTTTGTTTCCTCATATTTCAGATCTCTGGTTTGATTCTTGGGGTCCTTTGATCTACAGTTGAATTTCTGTATATACTTTATTTCAGACAGTGTATGCTTAATTTCTGACTGGTCCTTTTCCATTTTTTTGGCATTCTCATTAAGATCCTTAAAGGTCTCACTAAGTTCCTCAGCGGTTTTTAGAAGATTCTTGAGTAACCTTATAAATGTGGTTCTGAACTCTATGTCGTCCAGTAGTTTGCTTTCCTCCATTTCTTTCATTTGTGACATGTTTCTCTGTCTCTGCGTTTTACTGCTTCCCTCTGTTGATAGAGTGGCTTTGTGTGGTAGGTGACCTATAGGGGCCAGTAGCTCAGCCTCCCCAATCACCCGAGGTGGACGCTCTTTGTACACCCCTTTGTGGGCTGAGTGCAAAGTCTTGGTGTAGTTAAGTCTTTTTTTTTTTTTTTTTAAATATATTTTATTGATACTTTACAGAGAGGAAGGGAGAGGGATAGAGAGCTGGAAACATTGATGAGAGAAACATCGATCAGCTGCCTCCTGCACACCTCCCACTGGGTATGTGCCCGCAACCAAGGCACATGCCCCTGACCGGAATCGAACCTGGGACCCTTCAGTCCACAGGCCGACGCTCTATCCACTGAGCCAAACCGGTTTCGGCGGTGTAGTTAAGTCTTGATCGTTGTTGGTACACTGGGAGGAATTGACCTCCAGGCCAATTGGCTGTGAGGACCTGCTGTGTGTATAATGGAAGAAGTGCTGCGCTGGAGACACGCTTATGGTGCAGGACTTGTTTCAGTGGGGCTTTGGTGCTCACTGAGTCTGCCTCTTGAATGTGTCACTTATGGATGTGAGGAGTTGAAATCTGGTGTCTCACACTGACCACTAGGTACACTGGCTTCTGGATCTCCAATGGGGTGCAGGTCAGCTACTGTCTGAGGCCACCCAGCAGGAGCTACAGCGAGAACTACAGTTTCCTCCTCTTTGCTTGGGGTTTGGAGGTTTTGGAGTTGTCTGACCCGGGCTTCAAGTTTGCTAGGTTAAGCTGCGATAAAGTAGGCCATTTATGTGCTAAAGCCGCTGCTTGGAGCTTGGGTGGGTTTGTAGGTTGTGCAGGGCGGGGTCTCAGGGCGTCACTAGAGTAGGGCGTGGCAAGCAGTGATGGCTGCCAGTAAGCCGGCTCTGTGTCTCCGACCCCGTCCTTGCGTCTCGCGCCCGAGTGCAGTAAACAGTTATTCCTGCACGCAGCCCTGCAAGCAAGCCACTCTCACTTTCCGACCCGATGGCAGACAGTCCAGCTTCTCCCCGTAGGAGTTTGGGTCCCCCGCGTCTCCCCAGAAACTGGAGTTCAGAGTAATCGGGAGCTTATCTCCCTTCGGGTTGAAAAAAGCAGCGCTCTCAGTCGCCCGCTGTGCGCCTGTGTACCTCAGCTTTTCAGCGCTTGTGCACATCTCAGTGCTCTTTTCTCTTTCCTTCTAGTTGTAGAACTTCCACTCAGCCAGCTTTACCGTGGTTCTGGGTGATAGACGTTTTGTCTTTTAGTTGTAGTTTTGAAATTGTTGTACGAGGCAGCAGTTTAGGTGTTTACGCCGCCATCTTGGATCCTCCTCTTAGTCTCTTTTTAAATGGCAAGTTTTATTAGAACTATACATGTAGATACATTATTTGTAAAGTTTAGCTAATTTTAAGTTAAAGAAAATATGCAACTGATGGTGGCTGAAATAAGTAGGCACCATTGGCTGTTTTCCTCAACCAGAAGTCTGAAGATTTGGAGCTATTTGTAGTAGTTATCTTGTTTTGTCTCTTATGGTTATGAGGTGGCTGCCATATTTTTAGGCAACACATCTTCATTGGAAGCAGGTAAAGGGGGAAAAGGGATGAAGCTTTTATTAGGAAAGCAAAATCAGTTCCAGAAGCCCTGCAGTTGACTTCTGCTTATATTTCATTGGCACCTCTAACTGCAAGGCATCTGGGTAAGCTTTTTTTCCCCTTCCCTCCCTTCTCCTCTCCCCCCCTCCCCTTCTCTCTCTCTTTTATTTTTCTAACTAGAGGCCCGGTGCACAAAATTCTTGCACAGTGGTGGGTGTCCCTCAGCCCAGCCTGCACCCTCTCCAATCTGGGGCCCTTCGAGGGCAGTCGGACATCCCTCTCACAATCCAAGAGTGCTGGCTCCCAACTGCTTGCCTGCCTCTGCCTGATTGCCCCTAACTGCTTCTGCCTGCCAGCCTGATCACCCCGTAACCACTCCCCTGCCAGCCTGATTGATGCCTAACTGCTTCCCTGCCAGTCTGTTTGCCCCTAACTGCCCTCCCCTGCAGTCCTGGTTACCCCTAACTGCTCTCCCCTGCAGGCCTGGGTCCCCCCCAACTGCTCTCCTCTGCAGGCCTGGGTCCCCCCTAACTGCCCTCCCCTGCAGGCCTGGTTACCCCTAACTGCCCTCCCCTGCAGGCCTGGTCCCCCCCCCCCCCCCCCCCCCCGCAACTGCCTTTCCTTGCAAGCTGGGTCCCTCCCAACTGCCTTTCCCTGCAGGCTTGATCGCCCACAACTGCCCTCCCTTGCAGGCCTGGTCCTTCCCAACTGCCCTCCCCTGTTGTCCTGATCGTTCACAACTGCCCTCCCTTGCAGGCCTGGTCCTTCCAAACTGCCCTCCCCTGATGGCCATCTTGTGGTGGCCATTTTGTGTCCACATGGCGGTAGGATCTTTGACCACATGGGGGCAGCCATCTTGTGTGTTAGAGTGATGGTCAATCTGCATATTACTCTTTTATTAGATAGGATAGAGGCCTGGTGCACGGGTGGGGGCCAGCTGGTTTCCCTGAAGGGTGTCCTGGATCAGGGTGGGGGTTCCCTTGGGTCGTGGGGCGGCCTGGGTGAGGGGTCTGTGGTGGTTTGCAGTCCGGCCACGCCCACTGGCGACCCAAGTGGAGGCGCTGGTATCTGGGATTTATTTATCTTCTACAATTGAAACTTTGTAGCCTGGAGCGGAGCCAAGCCTTCTGCTCGCTCCATGGCGGCAGCCATTTCTGTTAGGATTTATGTATCTTCTATAATTGAAACTTTGTAGCCTTAAGCGGAGGCCTGGGCCAGCCAGGGTGTGTGGAAAGCTTGGCTTCCTCCATCGCTGGGGGCAACCCTAGCCTCCTGCTCTCTCCAGCTTCGTGGCTGCCGCCATTTCTGTTTGGGTTTATGTATCTTCTATCATTGAAACTTTGTAGCCTTGAGTGGAGGCCTAGGCCGGCAAGGGCAGGCAGAAAGCTTGGCTTCCTCCATTGCCGGGAAACCGAAGCCTCCCTCCTGCTCTCTGTGGCCATAGCCATCTTGGTTGGGTTTATTTGCATATAGGATTAGATAGGATTGCAAGAGACCGTTTATTTAGAAAGTTACGAAGATAGAAGTAGTGAGCCAGTTGGGCTGTGTAGGCTCAGGAAACAAGCAACAGAAGCAAAAGAAGGGCCCTTGGAGCTTAGGAGAGGGAAAGGCAAAGGTGTAACATGACTGGGGGGGAAGGGAAGAGGGATGGGAAAGGTGCACTCCCGATGGTAAAGATGGGCAAGGGAGGAAATGACAGGAAATAGTGTTCGTGTTTTCTCACCAGTGATGCCTAATGTACAAATTTAATTTATATAGATGCTGAGAAGACATTATTGATTGAAATTAAATTCTACTTCTAGTTTCTAAATATTTTATGTGTTACAATCATTTTAGGATTCCAGTTCAGTTGTAGAATGGACTCAGGCCCCAAGAGAAAGAGCTCATCGAGGACCAGAACATGTGAACAGTTACGAAGCAGAGTGGGACATGGTTAATACAGTTTCATTTAAAAAGAAGCCACATACCAATGGAGGTATGAATTAAATCTTTTGAAATCTTAAACTGATTTGCTGCAATATTATATAAACAAAAGTGCAAAGATCGTTCTTTCATGTTCCTCAGTCAGAGAAGAAGGATGCTTTGGTGCTTTAATACAGATAACTCTTATATTTTAGTTATATTCCCTTTTCATCACTTTTTTGCTTTGTTTTGTTTTGTTGGTTGTGACTTCATAAAAAAGGCTTTAAAAATACCTTTTCTGTTTTGTAGTTATTAATGGCAAAAAATAGAAACACTTTAGAAAATTGCTTTGGCTGTCTCTCATGCATATTATTCTTAATCTAGTAGAATTTTTAAAAAAGAAACTTATTTCATCCCAAAGCACCAGGGGGAGATGGAGTATACCACTAACCATCCTATTCTAATGTCAGTGTTGCCTGGGAATTTAACAACTCATTGCAGTCTCTCCTTTATACATGTTCAGTGATTATTCTCTTTTACATATATACTAGAGACCTGGTGCACGACATTCGTGCACTGGGGTGGGGGGTCCCTCAGCCCGGCATGCTACTTCTCACAGTCCGGGACCCCCACCACTGCCGCTGCATTTGCCAGCTGTGAGCCCAGCTTCTGGCTGAGCGGTGCTCCCCCTGTGGGAGCGCACTGACCACCAGGGGGCAGCTCCTGCATTGAGCATCGGCCTCCTGCTGGTCAGTGCACATCATAGTGACGGGTCATTCCACCTTTTGGTCAATTTGCATATTAGCCTTTTATTATATAGGATTTAAATCTGTGTTTGCTATGTGGTAATTATCTACTTGTAGATAACAAAAAAGAGCCATGCCAGTAGCCTGATAGAACACATGTATTACTCTAAATATGGTATAGCCTATCTGTGATATGGCCAGGTTATTTGTGATTGATCGCTTTTAAAAATATTAAACACTTGTATGGAGTTAAAATGTTTTTTTCCTATTGATTCCTCTATGTTTTATAATTACAAGTACATTTTATCTCTTAATGATTTTGGTTTGACTATAGGAATTTATCTATGTTTACCAGAATTTATTAGGATATCTGTTGCTACATTTATATATCATTGTTACTAAGTAAAATTAATTTTTATATATGGCCTGGGGAATTATTCTCATATACTAGAGGTCTGATGCATGAAATTCGTGCATGAGTAGGCCTTCCTTCCCCTGGCTGCCAGCACCATCTTCCCTCTGGCACCTGGGACCCAGGCTTCCCTTGCAGCCCCTGGCCTTGTCCGGAAGGACGTCTGGTCTAATTAGCATATTATCCTTTTATTACTATAGATTATTATAGATAGTAGTTACATTTTGAACTGTATCATTTCTTAGAAACAGTGGCAATTAAGAAATAAGTAGTAATTCACAAGATATTGACAATCAGTTTATGCATGTGTGTGCCTTTCCTATTTATTTATTTATTTATTTATTTACTTACTTACTTACTTACTTAATAACTTACTGGAATTCTCTTTCTATCGAAAGAGAACCAGAGCATTGGAAAGTGTTAAGGAAAGATAAAACCACAGGAGTTTAGTATATTTGGCATGTGGGGGATTTTTAGCTTCTCTAGATTAGATTTTTAGGATTGGTTATGTGAATTGCTATTTTTTGTTTGTTGTTGCCTAATACTGTTAAATCCTTGAAAATGAAAAAGTCAGGCTGCAGGAATGAGCAAAACTAGTTTTCAGAATTCCATAGAAGAAAGAAGCATTATGTGGATGAGAAAAGTATACTCTGACAATAAAGATCTTTTTATTTGTTTTTTTTAGAGAGAGAGGAAGGGGGGAGAGAGAGAAACATGATGTGAAAGAGAAACATCGATCAGTTGCCCCAACCTGGGATCGAACCCACAACCTAGGTATGTGCCAGGACTGGGAATTGAACCCACAACCTTTTGGTGTACAGGACGACGCTCCAAGCAATTGAGCCACTGACCAGGGCTAAAGATCTTTTTTAGAATAATGGTTTTCAACTTTGCACATTGAAATTATTTGGTAAGATTAGGCTTTTAAAAAAATACTAATGCTTGGCTTTTATTCAGCAAATTAAACAATACTCTGGAAATAGAGCCTGGACATCTGTACTTTTGAAAATCTCCTAGTGATATAAATGTGTGAAGTCGAGAACCTCTGTATAGCTTAGAAAAAACACAGATGTAAATACTGCTTACATGGCTTGGCCATGCATTGTGACTTACAAAAGTAAAGAGCATAACTTTATTTCGTAGTTATTAAAAGTTAAGATTTTCTTCTTTTTTCCCCAGTATTAAAAAAAAAATTGTGGTTGTGCATAGCAGTAAGAAAAACATTAAACAATATGGCCCAATATGCATACATATATGTAACTGAACAAGGAGTTATGAAGCACAGTGCACTCTGTCCCATCCTATCCTGTCCTAGACTATCTTATCTGATTATATTTTATCAAAACTCCTTCCTAAAGGAGACATTTTCTAGGCTTGATGTTTCAGAATTCAAATTTGTGCCATTATGAAACTATATATATACTATCAAATAAAAGAGTAATATGCAAATTAACCATCACTCTGCTACACCCACAAGCCACGCCCACAAGCCATGCCCACCAGCCAATCAGGAGCGAATATGCAAACAAACCCAACCAAGATGGCTACGGCCACAGAGAGCAGGAGGGAGGCTTGGGTTTCCCCGGCGATGGAGGAAGCCAAGCTTTCCGCCTGCCCTTGCCAGCTTAGGCCTCCACTCAAAGCTACAAAGTTTCAATGACAGAAGATACATAAACCCAAACAGAAATGGCGGCAGCCACGGAGCTGGAGAGAGCAGGAGGCTAGGGTTGCCCCCGGTGATGGAGGAAGCCAAGCTTTCCGCACACCCTGGCCGGCCCAGGCCTCCGCTTAAGGCTACAAAGTTTCAATTATAGAAGATACATAAATCCCCCCAAAAATGCTGCCGCCATGGAGCAAGCAGAAGGCTTGGCTCCACTCCAGGCTACGAAGTTTCAATTGTAGAAGATAAATAAACCCCAGATACCAGGGCCTCCGCTTGGGTTGCCAGGGGGGCGTGGCCAGCCTGCAAACCACCACAGGCCCCTTGCCCAGGCCGCCTCACGCCCTAAGGGAACCCCCACCCTGATCCGGGACACCCTTCAGGGCAAACCAGCTGGCCCCCACCCGTGCACCAGGCTCTATCCTATCTAATAAAAGAGTAATATGCAGATTGACCATCACTCTAACACACAAGATGGCTGCCCCCATGTGGTCAAAGATCCTGCCCCCCATGTGGACACAAGATGGCCACCACAAGATGGCCATCAGGGGAGGGCAGTTGGGAGGGACCAGGCCTGCAGGGGAGGGCAGTTAGGGGAAAACAGGCTGGCAGGGGAGCAGTTAGGCATCAATCAGGCTGGCAGGGGAGTGGTTAGGGGGTGATCAGACTGGCAGGCAGAAGCGGTTAGGGGCAATCAGGAAGGCAGGCAGGCAAGCAGTTGGGAGCCAGCAGTCCTGGATTGTGAGAGGGATGTCCGATTGCCTGTTTAGGCCCGATCCCAGTGGACATCGGGAAGGCAGTCGGACATCCCTTGAGGGGTCCCAGATTGGAGAGGGTGCAGGCTGGGCTTAGGGTCACCCCCACCCCGTGCACAAATTTCGTGCACCGGGCCTCTAGTATATACATATATATATTTTTAAGCCTCACCCAAGGATATTTTTTTCCATTGATCTTTTAGAGATAGTGAAAGAGAGGAAGGGAGGGGTGGGGGAGAGAAAGAGAGAGAGAGAGGGAGAGAGAGAGAGAAATATTGATATAAGAGACACATCAATTGGTTGTCTCCCGCATGTGTCCCGACTGGGGCTGGGTTTTGAACCTGCAACGCGGAGGTACATGCCTTGACCAGGAATTGAATCCAAGACCCTTCCATCTGAGGGCCGATGCTCTAACCACTGAGAAAACTGGCCAGGCCAGGGCCATATATATATATATATATATTTTTTTTTTTTTTTAATATATTTTACTGATTTTTTACAGAGAGGAAGGAAGAGTGATAGATAGTCAGAAACATCGATGAGAGAGAAACGTCGACCAGCTGCCTCCTGCACACCCCCCACTGGGGATGTGCCCGCAACCAAGTTACATGCCCCTGACCGGAATCGAACCCGGGACCCCCCAGTCCGCAGGCCGACGCTCTATCCACTGAGCCAAACCGGCCTTGGCCATTTTTATATTTTTAAAAAGAATTTTTTTTCAAATATTTTTACTCTTGTTGGTGATTTACAAAGGAAACTTGGGACAAACCTTTAAAAAATTGACTATCAAAGATTTATTTAACTTTAAATTTCTTTAGAGTTTCTACTGCTAAATATTTGCTTTTATGTACTAGATAAATGTTTTGAAAATATATATTCCCATAACAACAGACTGCCATGATGCTCTACAAACCCATCTAAAATGTCATTTCTTTGATGTTAATTCTATTTAAGACATGGATACTTACTGAGCTCTTTCGTTTTACTCTTCTGCATTATGGCCAGTTTTCTAATGTCAGTGTTTTGGTGATGTTTTTATACGTATTTGGTAACATAGTAAGTTCATCAGTACCAATTAGTTTTATTACCTTTCTGTAAGGAAAAAGAAGGAAATTTTGAGCTAACTCTTGGTTTCTGTTTCTTTGTAACCATCTGTTTCTCGTTAGTTATTGATGATAGATTAAATTGTTGACCTGTCCTAGTTATTCATTTATTCAACAGATCTTTGAGTACCTGTACGTGGTAGTCACTCTTCTAGGAGCTGGGGATATAGCTGTGACAAAATAAAGTTCCTGTTCTCATGAAGCTGTATTCTAGTAAAGGGACTTCTAGAATTGACTTGTGATATTTATCTCATCACTTGTCAGCGTTTTAACTGAGGAAATGTGTGAGGCATTTTCTGTTTTATTTAATACTAGAGGACTGGTGCACGAATTCATGCACTAGTGGGGTCCCTTGGCCTGGCCTGCGGGATTGGGCTGAAACTGGCTCTCTGACATCCCCTGAAAGGTTCCCGAGGTTGGCCAGCTGGGGAGGGACCGTGGGAGGGCTCCAGGGTGTGTCTGGCCCTTCTCGCTCAATCCCAGTTGGCCAGATCCCAGCAGCAAGCTAACCTACATTTTGGAGCATCTGCCCCCTGGTGGTCAGTGCACGTCATAGCGAGCGGTTGAGCGGCCTTAGCATATCATTAGCATATTATGCTTTGATAGGTTGAACAGACTGGACACTTAGCATATTAGGCTTTTATTATATAAGACTAGAGGCCCAGTGCACAAAATTCGTGCACTGGGGGAGGGGTGTCCCTCAGCCCAGCCTGCACCCTCTCCAATCTGGGACCCCTAACTTAAGAATTTTATTTAAATAATTGTTTATATCTAGTTTTCCATTGCTCTTTCGCTGTGAAAATATTTTTGTTCTTTGCAGATAATATAGTAATAGGTAGTCTTAAGTGTATATTCACACTTAAATGATTTATGAAGACATTGGAATTGTAGAATTCTCACTTTGATATTAGCTTGTAGTAATGTTATAAGCTCTATAATATAAATTCTAGTCAAACATGTTATATAGCAGCCAAGTGGGCACATGTCACTTAATTTAGTGCCAGTCTTAGATATGAGTTCAGCATTCGAACTGGTGTGTTACTTGAGCCTTTCTGGGCTTCCTTTGAAATGATACTTGCTAAAGTGCCCATGAAATAGGAATGGTGCCTGCATTCCTTGCAGGTAGCAATTTCTATAAGCTATAGATTTCTTTGTGTCAATGTAGGAGATCTCTTTGGAGTTGATGGAGCTATCATGTTCCTGACTGTATAAGAAGGGTGATACACATGCAGGTCAACAGCAATAGATCTACCCTTTGATCAAGTTCTATAAGCATATATCATCTATGCAGTTTATCCTTGTACAATTGATGGTGTGGGACGGAATTAATGAAGAGCTTGAATAACAGTATGACACTTCTTGGGAAAGAACATTAGGTACAATGTTTTTTAAAATTTTAGGAACATGACATGTTTATGTCTGAGTTAAAATAAAATGATTTGAAATTATAACTAGATTACAAATTAATTTTGTACATTAATGAGAAGAAACAACATTTTTCCTTGTTCTCCAAATTTTTATTTAAATGGATAATCTTTAAGTTGCTTGTTATCAATTATGATATTGTTCACAAACCTAGGATTTTAAAGCTTCTATAAACAGCCCACAAACTCAGAAAATGCTTTATTTTACATAACTATAGTTTGATTTGAAATATGAGGTCTTAATTTAGTATAAGATTGATTTAGCAGGAAGATTAAATGTATTCATTCTCTTGGAAGCATTCACAATTTAGTTATATTTTTACCCTTAATTCCCCACTGTTCTTTGGGTTTTTGCCTCCCCCCCCCCCCCAGTAATAGTTTGGCTATTCACCCCAATATTTTTTTTTATACTGGTATACTTATCTTCACTCAGTGTAGTCTAGTAAAAGTAATTGCAGTGGATGTGATGGAAATAAAGGTTTGTTTTTGTTTTAAATGATTGTCCAAGAGCATCATCATTCATATTGGGGTAGTGGAAAATATTAACATTTATTGAGCATTTGCTACATACTTCGCACTGTACCTAGTTAGTCGACAAGTATTATCTCTTTTAATTCTTAGAATAACATTGTGAGGTAAGTATAATTCTCTCCATTTTACAGATGATGAAATAGGCTCAGAAAGATTTTTATTTGCTCCAAATCATTCGTTTAGTAAGATTGTGGTTTTGTAATTTGAATCCAGCCAGTCTGCTTCCAGAGTCATGTTCATTTTGGGCAAAGCTTATATTTAAATGGGGATAACCTTTTTAATTTGTGTGCAATAGGATAATTATTTTAAAAATTATTTTTTAAAGAAAATATATGCTGCCATTTTTAATACAGGTGGGAGCCATAGTGATATGAATGGTATAGTCATTCCCTAGGGTCAACAAATTTCTGTTAGGCCATCATGAAGAGCACTGTCAGTACCTTTTAAAAAGGTGAACAAAAATATTTTGCCCCATTTTCTTGTTTTTAAGATACTCCAAGTCAAAGAAATGGGAAAAGCAAATGGTCATTCCTGTTCAGTTTGACAGACCTGAAATCAATCAAGCAAAACAAAGAGGGTATGGGCTGGTCGTATTTGGTATTCTGTCTAAAGGATGACGTCGTTCTCCCTGCTCTGCACTTTCATCAAGGTGATAGCAAACTACTGATTGACTCTCTTGAAAAATATGTGGTATTGTGTGAGTAAGTATCAATTATTTTCTACTTATTGAAATTGGATTGTTGTATTGGACTCAAGGCAAACTATTTTTACTTGTCAGTGGGTATTCGCAACCTATGTGTGTACCAGGGTACAAGCAGCTTTTTATTTTCCTGGGATATCAACTACTTTGAATAACGTTTTGCCATTTTAATAATTTGGATCTGCAACCTATTATCATGGCACTGTTTTAAAGAAAAGAGTGGTCTGGTATTTTTATACACATTTAAGTGAAGATGCATCAGTAGCTTATGGATTATATATTTACCAAATTTACCTTTTATTATGTAGTTTTTATTAGGTATGTAGAGTTTTATTTGTAATATTGGAAATTTAAGTTAGGCAAATCTAAGCCCTTTATAAAATTACTAGAGGCCCTGTTCAGGAAATTCGTGCAGTGGGGTGGGGGTTCCCCTCAGCCCGGCCTATGCCCTCTTACAGTCCGTCACCCCTCGGGGGATGTCTTCCTACTGGCTTAGGCTTGCTCCCTGCCGGCAGGCGGACATCTCCCAAGGGGTCCTTAGCGCTGCCACGGAGGTGGGAGAGGCTCCCGCCACCACTGCTGCACTTGCCAGCTATGAGCCTGGCTTCTGGCTGAGCGGCGCTCTTCCAGTGGGAGCACACTGACCACGGGGGGAAGCTCCTGTGTTGAGTAGGATAAGGCCGAAACCGGCTTTCCAACATCCCCTGAGGGGTCCCGGATTGTGAGAGGGCGCAGGCCAGGCCGAGGGACCCCACTGGTGCATGATTGGGGTTGCGGAGGGATGTGAAAGGTTGGCCAGCCGGGGAGGGACCATGGGAGGGTTCTAAGGCGTGTCCGGTCTGTCTCGCTCAGTCTCAATCGGCTGAACCCCAGCAGCAAGGTAACCTACTGGTTGGAGCGTCTGCCCTCTGGTGGTCAGTGCATATCATTAGCATATTATGCTTTGATTGGTTCACTGGATGACTGGACTCTTAGCAGCATATTAGGCTTTTATTATATAGGATTATAATCATTTTTCAAAAATCTTATATCTTACATTTATTCACCTATGTACCTTTGTACACACATATTCCTTCTTACTGTCACTCTCATCAAATATATTTTGGGTATCAGTTATGTTCTGAGCACTGTGCTAGTTGCTTGATATTTAGTAGAGAATAAAACAGGCACATTTCTTGATATCTGAGAGTTACAGCAGCCGTGGGCAAACTACGGCCCGTGGGCCGGATCCGGCCTGTTCGGCTGTTCTATCCGGCCCGCAGAGCCGAAAGAGCGGAGGGTTCTCTTGCTCTCCCCTCCGCTCCTTTACTTTGAATTTATATTAGTTCACACAAACACTCCATCCCATGCTTTTGTTCCGGCCCTCCGGTCCAGTTTAAGAACCCATTGTGGCCCTCGAGTCAAAAAGTTTGCCCACCCCTGGTTTACGGTCTTGTGAAGGATGACGACCAAAAGTGGCAATGAAATCAAGAACTAAAATGAAGGATGTATGTACAAGGTGTTTTGGGAGCTCCCAGGAAGAAAGGAAGGGTACCTCATTCAGATTGCAGGTTGGGTAGGGCTCAGGAATACTTTCTGAGGAAGCGACATCTATATTGAGACCCGACGAGTGACCATTAGGGAAGGACATATTTAAAAAGAGAGATGTTTTAGATAGAGAAAGGATGTAAAACATGATGTAATCACAGAACAGAAGTAATTCAATATCACAGGTCTGCATAGTGGGAAAATGGAGGTTACTAAATATAAAGATGAGGCCAAAGAGCTGGGTAAAGGCCAAAGCATGAAAGATCTTGTAAATCATGTTAGCAAGTTGTTCTAGTTATCTAGATGAAATTATAGAGGCATGAAATGGGAGAGTGACAGGGAAGATACAAGTATTAGAGTTTGTGATTGATTGGATATGTGGAGGTGAGAAAGGAGAAGTTGCGATTTTCAGCTTGGGGAACTGTAGGGATGATTGTTAACTTTATGAATAATGTCCTCACTTTATAATAGAAAATAGAAAAATGTCCTTATTTTATCATGTCTAAATTTAGTTTATATAAAGCTAAGAGTGATCCAATTGTTGGAAGATACTGACTATGTATTTTCTGGAATGAAATTTTCTCCCCTACCATGTTGATCATTCCTGGCTGGCATTAGATATGCTGATCAGTACCAGTAACCATAAGGAAGTCAGGCCTGGTTGGTAGTATTTGGGTCTGGATATTCAAGTGAAAGGCTGTGACTAGGCTACCATATAGGAGATTAAGATTTCAGGTGAGGCATTGTCATGATTGGGGCAGAAGGTTTGGCCATCTGAATAGCACGTGTTAAAGACTTGGGTTTTACTTTTGAGCAAGCAAGCTCATTAATCAGTGTTGTGATGTAACACTCACAAAATAGCTTCATTCGATCTGGGACTTGATTAAAGCATAGTACCAAGGATGAAGTGGTAGAACCTCTCTACTGGTGAGTTCATACTTTGGAGAACTGGGCTTAATTTTAAATGTGTTAGACTATTCTACATGGAAAAGATGACGTGTAATAAAAGAGATAAAAATGGTATCATGAAAAACATTAACTTGAAGAAGAGGAATTTTGGTGTAACATTAAATAAAATCCAGACTTCTTACTATGGTCAACGAGGACCTGCCCTCTCTTAGTTCTGTTTATCTCTTAAACCTTATCTCACACTATTCTCTTCTGTAGTCTAGCCACATGATTTTCTTTCAGGTCACAAAACACCCTAAATGCTTTCTTGTCTTAGGATCTCCTTATGGATCCTATTTCTTTTGTGTGGGATATATTTTTTCCTTTCCGATACTCAAGATATTAGTTTAATGGCACTTCCTCAGAAGAGCTTCTCTGGATGCCCCTGTCTCCCATATAATGTAGGTTCCCACGACATTCCTTTTCACTGTCTCATTCTCTTGTTTGCTTCCTTCATGGCCCTTAACAGAATAAAATCATTTTGTCTATTTTTTAATGTTCTGCTCTAGAATGTAAGGTCTTATAGACAGGCAGGGATTGCTTCTATCTTGTTTGTATTGTCTCCTGAGTTCCTAGCTACAGTGCATAGCATGTATTTGCACAATCAATCTTAGTTGAATGAATAAATGGTATGATACTTTTAATTCTATAAGTAATATTGAAAGGGATGTTAAAGAAATAAATTGTACATTTGTTTTGTATGACTCCAAAGAGAAAATAGAAGGAAACAGATTTTAGCTTAAGATGTAGAGTGTTTTCTATCCTGGTTGGGAAACGGATGTTCTCAGCAATCTGTCTATAATAATAAAAGCGTAATATGCCAATTAGACTGGACAGTTGAACGACCCTCTGGATGTCATTCCGGACAAAACAGCGAGGGCTGAGGCAGAGGCGGTTAGGGGTGATGAGGCAGGCAGGTGAGTGGTTAGGGGTGATGAGGCAGGCGGGCAAGCAGTTAGGGGCGATTAGGCAGGCAGGTGAGTGGTTAGGGCTGATCAGGCAGGCAGGCAGGTGAGCAGTTATGAGCCAGCGGTCCTGGATTGCGAGAGGGTGCAGGCTTGGCTGAGGGACTGCCCTACCCCCCCACCCCTCCATGCATGAATTTCGTGCACCGGGCCTCTAGTCACATTATAAGGGCATGTGTAGCTTGAATGTGTGTTGGTGATATTTTAATGAGGGCTGTAAGTGAACTGTTGTTTCCTTTTCTGCATTTGTAAATTACTGAGTAGTAAATATAAGAATCAGACCGTTGCTGATAAAAATATCACCATTATCGGTGAAGCTTAGATATGCAGCATCGTAATAATCCACCTCAAATTAGTTTTGAAGGCACCCAGTTTTTGTCATTTTTAGATAACTGCAGGTCTCCCTCAAGAGGGACAGATCACTTATGATGTGAGTGAGAGCAGACTAGAAACTGCTTTCTCTGTTGGCAGGCTGATCCAGGAACAGGAGAGAGCCGGGATGGGATTATGCCAAACATGAACCTTGTTCTTTCCTGATTTCAGCAATCAGTTGTGTCCCTGTGAAGGAGAATTTCTTTAGAACAAGTTCATATTTCCATTTGGAAACATGAAACCATGAAACCAAGGGAACGGTGTTCTTTCTCCCTCTATTTTTTTATTCAATGACTTTTTTTTTTTTTTTGAGGAACTGGGTCAAGTGCTGGAAAGAGCAATAATCAAAAAAGATATGACCCCTGCCTTCATGGAGTTTGTACTATTGTGGAAATGTAGCAATATTCTGGAATGCCAATACTCTGTAATTGCCTAACAATATACTACTTGTCTTTTGGCTGATGTACTTTAAAAATGTTTTGATTTTTTTTAGGGGCAACTAAGTCTTAAATTTCTTATCTCTCTCCTCCTAGAGCTCTCCCCAGCCCCTCATCACAGAACATTGGCTATAAAAAATGAAATCATTCCTTTTTACAAAGTATCTGTGGTTGCTTGTTCATTGGGCAATCATTTCTTCTTCCCATCTACAGTTTACTGACTACAGTTTTAGATCTATAGCCATAATGATCTGAGTCCAGATAGTTGATGGTTGTATATTTGTTCCTCTTCTACATGCATAACCAGAGTTTTGACTTTAATGACCAATTTTTATTTGGATTTTAAAGAAGTAATTTGACTTAACTATTGTTAGAAACAAAATAATAACCACTGCACCAGCAGCACTGTGGTAGGAAAAAGTATGTTTCTATGTTAGTTTCTTGTTCTGGTGCTACATTTAAAAGTTGACCTATTTGAAAATACTATGCGAGAACCTGTACTGTAGGTCTTCATATTAAACATGACCCCAAAAAGTGCTCAGAAAGATGGTGTTTAATGAAAATTGAACATTAAAAAAAATTTTTTTTCTACTGCAAATGACTCAACTTCAGCTACTTTTAAAAAGCCAAAGGGCTTATTAAGCTCCTATTGTCTCTGAAGATTGAGTGCTGTTTCTGAATATGTAAGAAAAAGATCCTGTTTTGGATTTCATATTCCCCTTAGCATTGCTGTTGCATTCTGTTATGTTAGAATTGAGAAGAGATAACTGTTATTAAAGTTCTTATCTCAAACATTTATAATAAACTATAAATAGATAGTAGCAAAATAACACATTTAATTTTTATTTTAAACACAAAAGTTGTGGATTCATTACATTTGACTTACTGAGTTACCAAACTTATTTGAATAGAAAAAAAAGTGGATAATTCATCTGATTACCTGAAATTAGATGTCTGCTTGGAATATATATATATATATATATATATTTTAAAAATATATTTTATTGATTTTTTTACAGAGAGGAAGAGAGAGGGACAGAGAGCTAGAAACATCGATGAGAGAGAGACATCGATCAGCTGCCTCCTGCACGCCCCGCACTGGGGATGTGCCCGCAACCCAGGTACATGCCCTTGACCGGAACCGAACCTGGGACCCTTCAGTCCGCAGGCCTACGCTCTATCCACTGAGCCAAACTGGTCAGGGCTGCTTGGAATATATTTTATTTGTTCTGTAGCTCTGCAGAAATACAAAGAAAAACTTGTGTCCTGAGCTTAATAAGCAAGAACTAAAAAATATTATTACCTGAACTGTACATTATATAATCTTGTTAAATATGTTTGTGTGTGTTAGTAATTACGGTTAGCATGATTAATGATCTTTAACAGATAATCTTACCATTTATATTTTTTAATAGGTTTTACTGATTTCAGAGAGAGAAAGGAATAGGGAGAGAGAGATAGAAACATCAGTGATGGGAATCATTGATTGGCTGCCTCCTGCATGCCCCTTACTGGGGATTGAGCCTGCAACTCAGGCATGTGCCCTGACTGGGAATTGAACCTTGACCTCCTGGTTCATTGGTCGATGCTCAACTACTTAGCCACACCAGCCGGGCTGTATCTTATATTTTTAACATCTTATATGCAATAATACCAAGCTGTGGAATGAAATTTGAAACCATTTCAAAATGGGACATTTTCCTAGAGTGTATAATAGTATATATACTGATGAATCCTAGAGTGTGTTTTGTCTTACTTTAGTTTTGATGATATAAAGGAAGCTATATTTTTAAGGTTTTCTGCTATAATTCTAAACAAGAATTTGGGTTCATTACAATGTAGTCCTCTTGGTTTTACTTAGAAGAAAAATATACTTCAACCCTTTCATGTTTGCTAATTTGATATTTCATGTAGTTTTGGAACTCAAGGTAGTTCTAAGTACTTGTTAATATTATATTAATGGGAAACAATTCTAAAACTAGACATTTAAGTTTTTCATTGTTGTTAAGGAAAAGTAACTGCACTAGAGTTATTCAGGTAATAATTGATGCATTGTGCTAGCATTTTCAACACATCCCTTCTTTTTATTACAGAGCTCCACAGGATAAAAGAATACTTCTTGTGAATTGTCCGAATAAGAGTCTTTCACAGTCTTTTGAAAATCTTCTTGATGAACCAACATATGGTTTAATACAAGTATGTTTCTTAAATCTGTCTGTATTATTAATCTGTTAATCTATCTCCATTATTTTATATACCTCCACCTCTCAACTTTCTTAGTTACACAGAATGAGGCAAATGTCTCTTTGTAAACTTTATAAAACTGTTCGCTGTAATTTTATAGAAATAATAGTATGTTTTATATTGTTAGAAGCTTCTTTGGTTCTTAGTTACTCTCAAAGCATTTTCCCCCTTTATCATAATACTGAAACAGCTTTCATTGATTAGGTGAAATATCATTGTGTAAGCTATTTTGAATTCATTAATGACAAACTTAGGCAAAGATCTAGTTTGAATTTTTATTTTCTATTTAAGTAGGTTCTTATTCCTCTTAAAATATTTGAGTATAATCTTGAATTTGGCTAAAAATGTGCACTTGACACAACAAAGTTAGTTTATTTTTCACTCAGATTTGTATGTAAACTAATGAGATGGTTGATTGTTCATTCATTTACTCACTCAACAAATGTTTGTGTTTACTCTGTTCCGAATATTCTCTTGGTTCTTTTTTTTTTTAAATTTAATTTTTTATTAATTTTAGAGAGAGAGGAAAGGGGAGAGAGAGAGAGAGAGAGAGAGCATGCAACATCAATTTGTTGTTACATTTATTTATGCATTTATCGTTTGATTTTTGTATGTGCCCTGGCCAGGGATCAAATCTATAACCTTGGTGTGTAGGGAAGACGCTCTAACCAACTGAGCTATCGGGCCAGGGCTCTTCTTGGTTCTGAAGTTAAACAAAGTAAGTAAGGAAGACAAGAGAGCTAACCACTGATTAAAATAAAAAGTGAGGGCCCTGGCCGGGTGGCTTAGTTGATTGGAGCGTCGTCCCGTACACCAAAAGGTTGCAAGTTCGATTTTCAGGGCATATACCTAGGTCGTGGGTTCAATCTCTGGTTGGGGTGGGTACGGGGAGTCAACCAACCAATGTTTCTGACATCAGTGTTTCTCTTTTTCTCTCCCCTATCCTCTCTAAAAATCAATTAAAACATATCCTCAGGTGAGGATTAAAAAAAAAAAAAGTGAGGGAATGGATTTTCTTATTGTGATTAAATAATGAATAAAGATTGACTTTAAAGAAGTAACAATTTTTGCTAACTATGAATAATCAGGCATTTTGGGATTTAGAAGTAACCCTTGCAGTGGAAAAACCTTTTGCTGTTTTCAGGCACAGCACTGCCTAGAACGAATTGTTTTTCTTGGCATGATTTACTAACCATGTAATTAGATTAAAATATCAGCTAATATTTAAGTATTGTGAGCTTTTAAACTTAGCTACCAAATATTTTGTGTTAGGCTAGTGTGGTACTGCACGCTTCAAGAAATAATGTTCTTTTGTGAAGGCAGGACTGCTAGACAGAAGAAAGCTGTTGTGGGCCACTCACCAATGGAAAGTAAGCACACTGCATATGTTTCTGATGTGCAGATTGAATGAAGCCTGCAAATCATTGTTTACCTGTAATTCAATCAGTAGCATTAATTTCCCATTTAATATATTGCTTTAACCAAATGAAAAGATTGGCTTAGAAAATTAAATTTTTTCTCCTCAGAAAAAAATATTTTAAGATAATCTTAGACCACTCTGTTTTAGTGCCGATTTCCCATCATGAGATATTTTTATTTTTCATTTGAATTAATGCTAATATTTTTCTTTCTGCTACATAGAAAATTAAAAAGGATCCTTATACAGCAACTATGGTAGGATTTTCCAAAGTCACAAACTACATTTTTGATAGTTTGAGAGGCAGCGATCCCTCTACACATCAGCGACCACCTTCAGAAATGGCGGATTTTCTTAGTGATGCTATTCCAGGTTTAAAGATAAATCAACAAGAAGAACCGGGATTTGAAGTCATCACAAGAGTGAGTGGAGATTTATATTAATATAGCTCTTATATTTTAACAGGAGGAATGTTTTTAAACATGTATGAATGCTATATAAATAGAAACTCAATTTCAGTTATATCTGCCTCTTTCTCATAATCCTTTCTTGTAACTTTCTGCTAACATATTTAACAACTAACACTTGTCTTGCCACCAAATTGTTGTTCTTCATCGATTACTACATATTCTTTCTGTTCATTAATGTTGGATCTCTTTTCTTTGGTTACCTTTTCTTTACTGTTATAATTGTGTTATTAGTTATTGTTGTTAATCTCTTAACTGCACCTAATTTACAAATTAAACTTTATCATTGGTATGTAAGTAAAGGAAGAAACAGTGTATATGGGTTCAGTACTATCCACGATTTCAGGCATCTACTGGGATCATGGAAACTGTCCCCTACAGAAAAGGGAGGGAATATTATATACTGAAAACTATACCAGTGATTTTAGGTATTCAAAATATTTTTAAAAACAAACCCAAATACAGGTACTAGCAGTACCCTGCAAAGTAATTCTGACATTCATATTTAATATCATTTAACTTTTCTACATATGAGTCATTGGAATTGTAACTATTTACAAAATTTTCCTTTTCTAGCAATAGCCTCTAAATTTATGGGTCCACCCCAGAGTGTCCCTAAAAGATCTCTTTCGGTCTGTAATGCCTCTTGGAAATAAAACTTCTTTGCCTGAAGAAGCATATTTTTTTCAAAGTTCTAATGACTTCTGGTGGCCCTTTCATAAACTGCTTTAGCCACTTGTGCCCCTTTTGTATATTCAATTTCATCTGAAGATTGCAAGACCTCTTTGACCATTCCTAAGTTGAAAGCTTGTTTTAAATCCAGTTTGAGGGCCCCACTTAACACTTCAAGAGCTTGTCTACTGTGGATAATTTCAGCCAACCGGGCAGCTTTGCCTCAGCTTAGTATTATATCCATCTTCTTGTGAACAAATATGATCTAACTCTTTCTAGTCATTAATCTGAAATTACATGCTGTAATAAATTCTGCTCCTCCAACCAATGCCCAACCTTGATACAGTGGGACACTTTTTAAAGGAAGTTTCTTAAAGCTTAGTAAGGTGTTTTCCATGATTATACATAAGGCCACTCCATCCTCTGGGGTTCCTAGTACTTTCATTGCTTTCAGATCAGATCCTGAGGAGAAAGTTAACACCCAAGAAGTCATTCCTTGTACTTGGATTGTTCATAGTGAGAAAAGCCAATGCCATTGTCTTCCTTCCAAAGGTCACTGGATCCCCCAGGAAACTGTGGAAGTTTTCTTTTTATTTCTGCCACATGGAAGCCACAAGATGTATTATAAAGTGACAACCCCATTTGATGTAGCAATTTTGTCCTTGGAGACATAGATGATGTCTTCAAAAGACTTCTTGCCATTTCCTGTTTGGACTCTCTTCCTCTTTGCAAGCTGCTTTCTCTTACTGGAATGATCTGATTGCCTTTTAATAATAATGAACAGGTTGTTTGTTTCATTGAGTGCATAGCAGTGAATAAATAGTGACCCTAGAGTATTGCTTCTAGTTCTGTTCCAGAGGCACCAGTCAGGACACTACTACTTTAAGGTTTTTATTCTCATGGGAATCTTTTCTTTTTAAAATATTATGGACTTTGGCCCTGAATTATGGCCAATCTTTACATATCTGCTCAACAACACTTTTGAATTTGTTACAGTGCTAAGCTGTACATAGTTAGAACATTATAAATATCTAAATTGTGGTACTTAATTAAAGGGCTTATATTGTAAATGGCATTTTTAAATTACCAACCATCCGTTAATTGAATTAAAAACTGTAGAAAATACCAAGTGGAGCTAATGAATCAGTTCTGAGAGCTACAAATTTTAGTTTGAAAGAAAAACTAATTTTAGAATATGATTAATGGAATAATACTGTGTTGTTTTTTTTTTTAATAATATAGCATACCATTTAGTGTGAAGGATCTCTTATAGGAATTTACATGTTAACTGTTCTGCACTTATGTAATTGAAACCAAAAATAACCAATGTTTTTCCATCCTGAATTTATAACCCAATTATTTGTATATTTAGTAGGAGGAAAAATGTATGGAATGTTAACTATTTAGTTCATAAACTAAATGTTGGAAAACAAGGGAAGATATTAAAAATGTTAGAACATTTCTGAGTAATCATATTTTAGTTTTAAGTTTCTATATAACATAATTTCATTTCACTGGTTAAAGGTATACTTTTTATTGGTTATCTTATTTTAGATTGATTTGGGAGAACCACCTGTTGTTCAAAGGAGAGAGCCAGTGTCACTGGAAGAATGGACTAAGAACATTGATTCTGAAGGAAGAATTTTAAATGTAGATAATATGAAGCAGATGATATTTCGAGGGGTAAATACTTTAATATGGATTGTATTTTAAACTGCTGCTGTTCAAAATTTTCTTCTTTTTTGGGGGGAGGGTGAATTCCTTTTTGAGGAATGATGCTTTAAAATTGCTGCAGGACAGAGTTAGATGCTTGTGATGTCCCTGATGTCAGGTGGGATACCAGTAAGCCTAGGGAAAGATATTTTTGCTTACTTAAGATGTTATGGGTTATGTGAAGAAGACATGTATATGCCCCAGTGGTAGTTGCGTTATCCAGTAATGATTTGGTTTTGAAAGACTAATCAGCCCCACTGTCTGCTATGCAGTCTGTTGTATATACTCTGCATTATTTAAACTTCCTGGCAGCTGTTTATATCTTGAGAATCCAGAAGTCAAAAACAAGATAGTATTTACTGAATTGAGCTGTTTTTATGTATAAAACTCTCTCAAATATTAGTCTTTCTGTTTGTTTAAATCTAAGTTTTGTGAACTAAAGTACTGCATTCTTTTTTACGAATGTGTTTAATATGCATGTTTTCTTCAGGGACTCAGTCATGCATTGAGAAAGCAAGTATGGAAATTTCTTCTGGGTTACTTTCCTTGGGACAGTACCAAGGAGGAAAGAACTCAGTTACAAAAACAAAAAACGTAAGTAATTGTCTTTTGTATGTTCACCAAAGAAATTCAAGTAACTCACCTATAGAAATTAATACAGGGTATTTATTTATTTATGTATGTATGTATGTATGTATGTATGTATGTATTTATTTATTTATTTATTATTTTAAAATACTTTTATTGATTGCAGAGAGGAAGGGAGAAGGGAGAGAGAGAGATAGAAACATCAATTATGAGGATCATTGATCAGCTGCCTCCTGCATGCCCCCTATTGGGGATCCAGCCTGCGACTTGGACATGTGCCTGACCAATCCGTGACTTCCTGGTTCATAGTTTGATGCTCAACCACTGAGCCACTCTGGCTGGGCAGAAAAAGGGTTTTTAGATAACTATTTAGAATATGTAGACTAGGATATGAGAAAGTAATTTTATTTTTATCTTTTAATTTAAAGATTATGCCCACCAGTGCAGGAGCATGAGGGAGTCCACAGATTGTGTTTGGAGGTATCTTTGAGCTCACTGAGTAGACACCATGAACAAAATTTACTCTCTTGAGTAAAAAAAACACAGAACTTACGGATAAGAAATTATCATTGAAATTAAATGAAGGCAGATATATCCAAGGAATATTGTAGGGATTTGATACTTTTATGAATCTTGTGATAGATGAATGTGTGGAGATGGCAACTGGTGGGCAACAGAACAATATTGGAACATGGTAATAGCGAGGAAATAGTATCATCATGTTAAAAGCCTTGGAGAGTATAAAGTGGCTGTGTTCACCAGAGAAATCAATTGCTTCTACATGTCCCCTCTCCACAGCACCTGTTTTACTATAATAGAAAAATTGGGTTGTATGCATTTTCATAGTGAATTTTTATTAAATAAACTTTGTGATAGTAAAAAAATACATTATGAATGCCATAGTTATTTCAAACCAGAAACATTTATTAGACGGACCTCGTTGTAGTTATGTACAAATATTTTGAATACTTGAAAAAAAAAACTAATTAGATTTAGATTTTAAAATATTTCATTTATCTTGATTTATTTTTGTAATTTATTATGAGATTATAAAATAGCTCATAAAAAGTGTATTTGCTATTTAGGTTAATTACCTTTAATTTTTCTGTGCTCTTGTAACATAAATTGATCTTTCATTTTTTTTGGAAGAGTTTCTATTTTTAAATCTCTTAGATTTGAAAAGAAACAGAACAACTTTCCAGGTGCACTCTTGTTATCAGTTCATTAGTTTAGCCCCTAATTTAAAGCTCACTCCTAATCATTATGTGCATATTCAAACTCTCAAACAATTCTTTTCTTTTCAACTTTTTAGCCAGTTTTCCTAAGACATTTTTACATTAACAAGTTCATGCAGTAAACTTGTCACATTTTAAAAAGTTTGTAGATTTGTATTTGTAATTACTCAGACACTTCCATGGTTAAATATTTAATGACTGGAATAATTTTAGGTATGATATTAAGGATTAAGGTAAATGTTTCCTTACAGTCATACCTAAATTATTCTAGTAGTTGAAGCAAAATTTATGACATGTATAAGGTTGTTTTATTTTTCCTTTGTTTTCATAACTAAACATTTCAGTATCATTTATAAACTTGCATTTCACTAGCATTATAAATGCTTTGATAAACTGTAGAAAAGCTCAATTAAAATTTTTAAATAAAATGTTCAAAGTAAGCTGTTTTTGGTGTAAAATTGTTTTTTATAGTGATGAATACTTCAGGATGAAACTACAGTGGAAATCTGTCAGCGAGGAACAAGAGAAGAGAAATTCGAGGTTAAGAGATTATAGAAGTCTTATTGGTAATTTTTTCTCAATTTTGAAAGTGCACGAGAAAGGTTTACATTAATATCTTGATTAGATTTAAGAAATGAATATTACGTTATAGAATTGGGACTGAAAAGAGAAATCAGAATTCAAGAGTACTTTAGAATGTGTGTTTACTATTTTTCTTAAAAAATATATTTTACTGATTTCAGAGAGGAAGAGAGAGGGAGAGAGCTATAGAAACATCAATGATGAGAGAGAATCATTGATCAGCTGCCTCATGCACACCCCCCACTGGGGATTGAGTTGGCAGACCAGGAATCAAACCACAACCTCCTGGTTCATAGATCGTCGCTCAGCTACTGAGCCAAGCCAGCCTGGCAGTGTTTACTATTGGTTTTTCCTCTTCAAATAACTATATGAAGTCAGTATATTTATAAATACTGGTATATTACACATTTTAATTTCAAAATGTGAAATAGTAAAAACAGTACTTAACTTTACTTGTTGAATTAATCGCATTAAAATTATTGTCTTATTTTAAAAACAGTTTATTATGAAAATTAGAAACTATAGATGAGCAAAGAAAAAATTAAAATTAGTTTGTTTCTGTCATCCAGAGAAAACTGTGTTTAAATAGGCTTTGGTTTATATCCCTCCAGATCTCCTCTAAATCTATATATATAAAAAGCCAGCGACCGTGGTCGCTATGACGCCCACTGTGGCCAGCGAACCAGCCGATCAGGGGGTGGGGCCAGTTGGCCAACCTTGCAGCCCCTCCCCCCTGCCAGCCTGCCCCTGATCAGACTCTTCCACCCAGATCAAGAGCTGTCCGCCCTTTCCCCCGGCCAGCTGTGCCCCTGATCAGCCTGCCCCACCATGATAGGCCCGCAGCCCCTCCCCTGAGTCTGGCCCACCCCTTATTGCACCCCCCACCCCAATAGGGGGTGGGGCTGGCCAGCCAATCTCCCACAGCCCCTCCTTCTGGCTGGCCATGCCCCCAATGGGTCCCCACTACCGTGATCGGCCTGCAGCCCCTCCTCCATGCCAGCTCTGCCCAATTGGTCCCCTCTACCCCAATATGGGGCGGGGCTGGCCCGCCAACCTTCTGCAGCCCCTCCCGTGCCTGGTCCCACCCCAGATCAGCCCCCCACCCCATCAGGGGCAGGGCCGGCCAGCCAACCACCCATGGCCCCACCCCCAGGCCGCTGGCCCCCAATTGGCACCCTTCACCCCATTTGGGAGTAGGGCCGGCTGGCCCACAGCCCCTCCTCCCTATTGCCAGCCCCACCCCTAATCACCCCTCCAACCCCAATTAGGTGTGGGCCTGCTGGCCAATCACGCACGGCCCCTTTCCCCAGCTGGCCCTGCCCTGATCGGGCCCGATGGGGCTGGCCAGCCCGCCAACCTCTGCCATCTCCTCCTTCCAACAGGCCCAGCTTCAGTCCACCCCAATTGGGGCCGGGCCGGCTGGAACCTACCTGTACACGAATTCGTGCACTGGGCCTCTAGTATGAATATATTTCATTTTTTAATTCATTAAATGACTCCAGATAGATAGCAAATTTTGGTCAATTTTTGCAAATTGAATAACAACCTAAAAAAGAGATGAACGATAGAATTTTGCATTAAGAGAATTAGACTTATTTCCAAACTAGAGGCCTGGTGCATGAAATTCATGCACGGGGGGGGGGGGTCCCCTCAGCCCAGCTGCACCCTCTCCAATCTGGGACCCCTCAGGGTCATCCCTTTCATAATCCTGGACCGCTGGCTCCTAATCGCTTGCCTGGTTGCCCCTAACTACCCCCCCCCCCCCCGCCGGCCTGATCGCCCCTCACTGCCTCTGCATGCCAGCCTGGTTGCCCCCCAACTGCCCCCCCTGCCAGCCTGGTCGCCCCTCACGCAACCTGCTGTTCAGTTGTTTGGTAGTCCCTCACTAACCCCCCTGCCAGTCTCCTCTCCCCACGCAGCCTGCCTATTCAGTTGTTCAGTTGTCCCTCACTAACCTCCCTGCCAGCCTGGTCATAGGAGCCATCTTGTGAGGGTTAATTTGCATATTATATACCTCTTTATTATATAGGATAGTGAATACTGGGTTGTGCGACTCTTACTAGTATGATAAAGGCCAGGTTGGAAAAGTTATTGAAGGAATGCGTAGCTGTAGCTGTAGCTGCACAAGAATTTTTTTGAAAATCACAATATTTTAAACATTCCTATATTCATTCAATATTTACTTAGTGCCTATTATGTAGTAGACTTAGGGGCCCGGTGCACGAAATTCGTGCACTGGGGAGGGGTCCCTCAGCCCAGCCTGCCCCCTCTCACATACTGGGATCCCTCAGGGGATGTCCTACTGATGGCTTAGGCCCGCTCCCCGTTGGGAGCGCACCTAAGACGCAGTCTGGCCTCCCTTTGTGGGAGGCAACCGGGCTGATCAGGGGAAGGTGCCAGCCCCATCACCCCGCTGCTGCAGCCACTGCCAGTCACCACAGCCACCAAGGTATCTTCATCAACACAGACTCCAGTCCCTTCACCATGAAAAAATGACAACTTTAAGTATTTTCAAGATGTGTCTTTCATAAGATATGACATTTCTTTATTTTTCTTTTTATTCTCACCTAAGGATATGTTTCCATTGATTTTTTTCCCCCCTTCCCTCTGATCGCAGGCTCGGCCCCTTCCCCCGCCACCTCCTATCGTAGGCTCGGCCCCTTCCCAAGCCTAAAGCCTCCGCCCCAGGCTTTAGGCTTGGGAAGGGGGCTCCCCCGCCCTTCCGATAGCTGGCTTGGCCCCTTTCCAAGTCTAAAGCCTCCACCCAATGTCATGGCCGGCTGGGAGTGACCTGGGTGCTGAGGAGATTCCCGGGACCCAGGTATGTATGCAAATTAACCGCCATCTTTGTTGGATTAATTTGCATACTCTGGCTGTGGGCGTAGTGGAGGTATGGTCAATTTACATGTTTCTCTATTATTAGGTAAGATTCTTCTCTAGGCATTGGGGATTAATCAGGGAACAAAACAAAATTCTTTAAGTAGCTTTTATTCCTGTGGGGAGGAACAGATAGTAAATAAGATAAGAAGTAACATATGTGGTATGTTAGCGATAAGTGCTAAAATAGAAAAATAAGGCAGGAAAGATGGTTAGGAAGTTTATGTGTTGTGTTGTTTTAACTTGGGTGATCACAGGCAGCTCTTCTTGAAAAGGTGATACTTGAGTGGAAACTCGAAAAGGGGGATTGGTGAACTATGTAGAAACCTAGGTGAAGGGCAATCCAAGCAGAAAGAAACATGTGTTAGACTTGTTTCCATCCTAGGGTCTGGGAGTGAGTTGGGTGGAGTATAGAAACTGATGAGGTCAGAGAAGAAATATGGATGTGGTGGAAGATAACGTGTTGGATGCTTGAGAAGAGAGGAGAAGTTGTACAATTGTTAAATGAATATGAAGAGGGAATGGTAAGAAAGGTTAGTGATGGTGAACATAAAATGGGATTAGTTGGAATGGTTGTGTTTTTCAGTCTTTTTTAGCTACATCAAGTTGGACAGAGAGTTGGATTTTTTTACCTTAAGTACTAATTGTCCTTTTGGAAATAGTTTCTAGAAATACTTCCTTTATAAAATACTTTTTTTTTTTTTTTAGTATTCTGCTTGACAGAAATATACAAGAGGAAAAAGTACAGATATTTCATGAGGGTACAAATAACTTTACTGTGTTTAAAACACCTGTTAAGTCAGATCATGTGTATTGGCATTATGGCTATGTAAATTGTGCTTAAGTTAATAAAAAAACTTATTATGTACCTCTTTATCAACTGTAATATGAGACTGAAATATTTTGACATTTTAAATGAAATTTTACATTTATAGCACTTCTATTGCTATTTTTTATTTCACAATTCTATAGATATATACTTCTTCTATTAAATCTCATGTAGTATATTATAACAGAAAGCTAGAATATGGATCTAGTACTTTCTAAAAATGTTCTTTCAGAACCTAAACTGGTCATCTTCTATTGTTAGATTCTATTCTGTTATATAATTCGCTCCCATTTCTTCACAACTTTTAAACAGGATTGGTTATAAAGTACATTTATCATTTTGAGTTTAAAAATTTCCAATATCCTGAGGGATTTAGGTTAGAGAAATGCTCTTTTTAGTTGTAAAGTCTTTCCCAAGATGCATTTAATAGGTTCGTGAATTGAATTGTCAGTATAACCTGGGATATTCTTGTGGTGATGTTTCCAAATCTGTTTTTAAAGTTATGAAATAATTTCCAGCAAAATGTGGATTTTCATTCATTTTTTTCAAAATTAAAATAAATTGCTTATACTAACATATAGACTGAGTAATGTACATATGAGAATAAGGAAGTAATTCGTCCTGAAAATGGTTATGGAAAATGACAAAGAAATTGATACTACTTCTCATAATCAATGAAGCAAATATGAATGAAACAAATCTCTTTGATTACGCTTGATTGCATAGTAGCTTTTTTCATTACTGTTTTCAAATAATATTGCCTAATTACAAGCATCATAACTGGCATTTTTATTGCTAACGTGAATTACTACCTAGTGTTGCTTTTAATTAATGGAAATACTGTCTATTCAATTAAAAGATTTCTTGTTTAGATAAAAATGTAAAAATATTTTAAAAAATACTCATGGATAGGTAGACTGATTTTTGAAAATGATTCCAAAATGCTACTTTATTGCATATCTGAAATGGAATCTGATTATTTTCATTAAGTAAAGGCTTGGCAATAGAGTAAAGTTAATAGCAAGAAAAAGAATACTGTACTTATAAGATGTGAGCTTTATAAAAATCTGTTTTTTAAAAGGTTTTCATATATGTGATTTTCCTCCTCAGAAAAAGATGTTAACAGAACAGATCGAACAAACAAGTTTTATGAAGGCCAAGATAATCCAGGGTTGATTTTGCTTCATGACATTTTGATGACCTACTGTATGTATGATTTTGATTTAGGTAAGTTCTCTAATTTCTAATTTTAAAAGATTTAGAATATTGATGTAATACATTTTTTAAAAAAATATATTTTATTGATTTTAGAGAGGAAAGGAGAGGGAGAGAGAGAGATAGAAACATCAATGATGAGAGAGAATCATTGATTGGCTGCCTCCTGCACGCCCCCTACTGGGGATCGAGCCCACAACCCGGGCATGTGCCCTTGGCCGGAATCGAACCTGGGACCCCTCATTCCGCAGGCTGACGCTCTATCCATTGAGCCAAACCAGCTAGGGCTGATCTAATACATTTAAAAAGTGTTCTTACAGAACCTAAACTGGTCATCTTCTATTGTTAGATTGTACCCTGTTGTATAATACCGCCCCATTTCTTCACAAGTATTGAGTTGAGCATTTTTAATACTGGCATGGCTCAGGGTTGAGTGTCATCCTGTGAACCAGGAGATCAGGGTTCCATTCCTGGTCAGGGCATGTGCCTGGGTTGCGGGCTCGATCTCCAGTAGGGGCATGCGGTTGGTTGTCAATCAATGATTCTCATCATTGATATGTTTCTCTCTCTCTCCTCCCTCCCTTTCTGAAATCAATAAAAAAATTAAAAAAATAGAATTTCAATTTATTAACCTGTTAGACATATGTATGTAATAGTTCTGTGGCCTAGTTTTTATAGGGATTGTTCTACAGGGCACTGGAAACTTACAAGGCTATGGCTCCCAAATTGTGCACTGAGGAGCACTGTGTTGTCTTGGCAAACTCATGGGGACAACGTGGGATATTTTAAAATTTTTAGGGAAATATAGTGACATCTATAGGACACAGCTCTAACTACTAGCTGAAATAGTCCAGGATTTCAAATTAGATCACCACATTACTTCTGATGAGTTCTATATACATTTTTTAAAATATTTTTTTATTGATTTTTAGAGAGAGGAAGGGAGATGGAGAGAAACATTGTTGTGAGAGGGAAACATCAATTGGCTGTCTCCTGCATGTCCCCTACAGGGGATGAAGCCTGCAACCCAGGCATGTACTCTTGACTGGGAATTGAACCAGGAGCCTTTCCGTGAATGTGATGATGCCCAACTGAGCCACACCAGCCAGGGCTGAAGTTATATCTTTGTTAAGCCGTATTTTTTGGCCTTGCTCTGATAAGCAAGTACTGGTGAAAATAGATTAGGAACAGGAATGAGGATGGCGGTATGTAATTGGATTTCAAGGTTTGAGAAGTAGTATAATGCCCAACAGATGCTAAGTTCATAGGGCATAAATACTTACATTGTTTGGATCTAACTACTTAATAAATGGAAATGTTGTTTCTTTGAGCCGTGGGATACCTTGGGAAAATTTACTGAGACATTAAGGTTTTATGAAGTGAGAAAGTTTTGGAACCTTTGTTTGATATGCTTTCTCCCTTGTTAAGGAATGTATTGATTTGATATATTAGGCAGTGCTGATAACTCTGTAGGGCATGTAGAACTTTACTTTCTTTTCTTGGTAAGGGACTACATGCCCTATAGAGTTATCAGCCCTGCTTGTCTAATATAGTTTCAAAAATAGGTTGAAAAGACTGGTACTGGAGGTTAGAATTAGGGATTGCATGGGGAAGAGATGCTAAGGGATAGATAACTTAAGAAACCAATATTTTAAGGGGCAAGTGAACTTGAGCTGTTTCTTTAAAAGACCAACAAATTCCCTAAGCATCAACCTTTAAGTAAGTTTAAGCAATGGGAAGTTTCTGAGTATACTTACCATGAGAGGGATCTCAAGTAGAGGATAGTAGAAATAGATGTTTTCCAGGTTACTTTAATATAGCTAGAAACATCTTTTGGAGAAGGTAATTGGATATTTGGCATATTAAACCCAAATGAACCTTGAATTATGGGTACATTTTATTCACTGTTTGTATCTATGTGAATTTCTCCTGGCTTCTTATATGTATATTAGGGAAAGATGTAAATTCTTTGTGGATCTTTGAGGCATCAGCCCCTTTGGTGACAATAAGTTGAAAATCACAGATTTCTCTTTAAATTTTCGCCAGTTCTGTCTGTCATACCTATAACGAGCGTCAGATTGGATCATTGAAGACATATCGGTAGAGTGCTTTTCAGGTTATAGAGTGCTGTCATACTTGATTTAGATTTGGATTCTAATATCCTTTTGAAGAAGTGGGAAAATAATGCCTACTTTATGCATAAGGTTATAGTGGTTTGGAGAGTGATTCAGGTTTGCACAAGTAGTAAATATTGGACTGGGGAGTGGAAACCCAAGTCTTTCAGGCTGGATTTCTTGCCAGTATACATTCAGCACCCTGGCCCTTTGCCAGTTTGGTTTCTGTTACCACTGTAGGGAAGGGAATAGGACCATATTCCTAGGGAGCAAGAGGCATTGCCTCGAACTCTCAGGTAGGAATTTATTCATATTCTCAGAAGGAATTCCTGAATGCTCAGATTTTTTTTTTTTTTTTTTCAGGGCATAGGCCCAGACCAGCTTACTGCATAAATTGCTCTTTTAGTTTGTTTGTATTAACCCCACATTCTTTCTGGTCAAATACTTAAGTTATCTGAAACAGAAGCAAGCTTTCCATGAAGAACTCTGGCCTTGTGAGAAGCCAAGGTAGTTTTTATAAAGCAGTGGACCAAATTTCTTGCCTTTTACTCATAGCAAAGGAACTTGGGCTATAAATAAACTTATAGGTGATTCTGTCATATTTGGTTATTTGACTTCCTAGCCCATAGACTAGGTAGGTATAAAGTTTATTTGTGTTGAATATAATCTTATTAATGGTGAGGAAATGATCAAAAGCAGACAGAAGATAAAAATTACCAAAAGCAGTTAGAAAAACTCAAGGAGGACTGAATTTTAGTTAGTTCAAAGACCCCACACCTAGGGCATATCAGGTATCTGTTTTATAGGGTATGTTCCTAATGATGATTCTGAATAACCAATAAAAAGTGAAATTATACTGTACACTAGAGGCCCAGTGCACAAAATTTGTGCACGGGGGTGGGGGGATCCCTCAGCCTGACTTGCACCCTCTCCAATCCAGGAGCCCTCAGGGGATGTCCTACTGATGGCTTAGGCCTGCTCCCCTAAGCCACAGTCTGGCCTCTCTAAGCCGTAGTCTGGCCTCCTCTGCAGGAGGCGACTGGGCTGATCAGGGGAAGGCTCTGCCCCCATCACCCTGCTGCTGCTGCCAAGGTGTTTTCATCAACACGGACTCTAGTCCCTTCACCATGAAAAAATGACAACTTTCTTTAGGCATTTTCAAGATGTCTCTTTCATAGGATATGACCTTTTTTTTTTTTATCCTCACCTGAGGATATTTTTCCATTGATTTTCAGAGAGCATGGAAGAGAGAGGGAAAGACAGAACCATCAATGTGAGAGGGACACTTCGATTGGTTGCCTCCTGCATGAGCCCTGACCTGGGCCCCGGCCAGGGAGGAGCCTGCAACCTAGGTACATGCCCCTGACCAGAATTGAACCCAGACTTTGCGGTCAGCAGGCCAAGGCTCTATCCACTGAGCCAAACCGGCTTAGGGCAGGATATGACATTTCTTAGCCCTCCAGCAGCAGACCTTCATTTCTTTCCTCCAGGAGTGAGGTGGAAAAACCCTAGATCACCTTCTTGGGTTCTTACTACCCAAGTTACCAAGAACACTGCGAGTGGCTTATGGGGAGCTTAGCCAATGAACGGTCACAAAAGGTGTTTCCTCTGCAGAGGGAGGCCAGACTGCGGCTTAGGGGAGCAGGTCTAAGCCATCAGTAGGACATCCCCTGCAGAGGTGGGACTGCTGGCATGCGCAGCGGGCAGGCCCTGTTCTCTCCGGGCCTGCGCCATCTGTGGCTTGCCTCACTGTGCAGGCAGTCCCTTCCCGCCCACCTGCGTGCGCAGCCTCCTCCTGAGCGGTCGTGATGTTATGGTGTCCTGGCTAATTTGCATATTACCTCTATATATATACACTAGAGGCCCGGTGTATGAAATTCGTGCACGGGTGGGGGAATGGTGTCCCTCAGCCCAGCCTGCACCCTCTCCAATCTGGGACTCCTCGAGGGATGTCCGACTGCCCGTTTAGGCCCGATCCCACCGGGATCGGGCCTAAACGGACAGTCGGACATCCCTATCACAATACAGAACTGCTGGCTCCCAACTGCTCGCCTGCCTGCCTTCCTGATTGCCCCTAACCGCTTCTGCCTGCCAACCTGATCACCCCCTAACCACTCCCCTGCCAGCCTGATGCCTAACTGCTCCCCTGCCAGCCTGATTGCCCCTAACTGCCCTCCCCTGCAGGCCTGGTCACCCCTAACTGCCCTCCCCTGCAGGCCTGGTCCCCCCAACTGCTCTCCCCTGCAGGCCTGGGTCCCTCCCAACTGCCTTTCCCTGCAGGCCTGGTTGCCCCCAACTTCCGGCTTGGTCACCCCTAACTGCCCTCCCCTGCAGGCTTGATCGCCCCCAACTGCCCTCCCTTGCAGGCTTGGTCCCTCCCAACTGCCCTCCCTTGCTGGCCATCTTGTGGTAGCCATCTTGTGTCCACATGGGGGCAGGATCTTTGACCACATGGGGGCAGCCATCTTGTGTGTTGGAGTGATGGTCAATCTGCATATTACTCTTTTATTAGATAGGATAGAGGCCTGGTGCACATGTGGAGGCCAGCTGGTTTGCCCTGAAGGGTATCCTGGATCAGGGTGGGGGTTCCCTTGGGGCGTGGGGCGGCCTGGGCGAAGGGCCTGTGGTTGTTTGCAGGCCGGCCACGCCCCCTGGCGACCCAAGTGGAGGCGCTGGTATCTGGGATTTATTTATCTTCTACAATTGAAACTTTGTAGCCTGGAGCAGAGCCAAGCCTTCTGCTTGCTCCGAGGCAGCAGCCATTTCTGTTGCGATTTATGTATCTTCTATAATTGCAATTTTGTAGCCTTAAGCAGAGGCCTGGGCCGGCCAGGGCTGCAGAAGCTTGGCTTCCTCCATCGCAGGTGGCAATCCTAGCCTCCTGCTCTTTCCAGCTCCGTGACTGCTGCCATTTCTGTTTGGATTTATGTATCTTCTATCATTGAAACTTTGTAGCCTTGAGTGGAGGCCTAGGCCTCCAAGGGCAGGCGGGAAGCTTGGCTTCCTCCATTGCTGGGAAAACCGAAGCCTCCCTCCTGCTCTCTGTGGCCATAGCCATCTTGGTTGGGTTTATTTGCATATTCACTCCTGATTGGCTTGTGGGCGTAGCGGAGGTACGGTCAATTTGCATATTGCTCTTTTATTAGATAGGATATAGATAAGAAATCAGGGAATGTCTTATTTAAAAAAATGATTTTCAACTCCTAAAATTATTTAAAATTTGAAACTCTAAGGGTTAAAGTTCAGTTAACCTGGAAAATTAAGGTAGATGTAGATGAAATGTTTCTTATCAGTGTGAGAGTATACACTAGGGTAGTAAGGATGTCATTTCTCACATGTCTCCACTGAAACGGTTGCTATATAAATAATTTCAGGGAACAACTTCAGAAATTGTAGTAGTGCTGATTAAGATGTGCATCAGTCAGCACTGGTGCAGGCTCTGAGTGTCACTGAATGCTAATTTAAACAGCTTTAGTCTTTCTTTAATTAAAGGGAATTGTACATTAATTCCACCCCTGCAACTAACATCATATCCCAACTAACATCATGTATAAAATAAAATATATTACAAGCAACTAAAATACAAAGATTAATTTAGCTACTTGCTTCAGCTAAGACAGAAGAAATATGGTAGTGATGCCATATGAAAGCTGAAGACTTAAAGGATTAAATTAATATTTTTAGAAAATTTTATTATACCTTAATAATAAAGCATCTCCCCCTCCCCGCCAGTGGAAAGGTGCTTTGTAAATTTTTTGAATAGTACACTTTGAAATATTTTTATTATAGACCACATGCAGTTAGACCCAGTAAAGTAAGTACTCTTCTGCACTTCGTTGAATTCAGATCGAATTTCTTTCATGCTTTAATTCGTTCAACCTTTATATTTAACATTGCTTTCACTATGTGAGTGCCATGTAGGAAAATTTTGTTGATAACAATTTAATCTCCTTTTCAACCTACTTATTCTTTTTTTAAAAATGTGTATTAGGGTTTGTCAGAGAAACAACCATTAAGATTATATGTGTTTGTCCTTCTCCCTCCCCGCCCCCCACACACACATACCAGAAAAAGAGAAAAAGAAATCCCACAATTTGCTGTCTGCAAGCTAGAGACCAAGGAAAGCTGGTGGTATCGTGTGAAGGGCTGAGAGCTGTGGAGCAGTGGTGTAGATGCATGAAGGCATGAGACCCAGGAACACAGGGCAGGATAATATTGGATGTCCCAGCTCAAGCTACCAGGTGTAGAGCGAATTCAACCTTCCTTTATCTTTTTACTAGGGGCCCAGCGCCCGAAATCTCACAAGGTCCAGACCTGGTGCACTGCGGGACCCAGAGTCAAGTCCCACCAGCGCTGGCAGGGACACAGCGTCAAGTCCCACCGGCGCTGCAAGACCCAGAGTCAAGTCCCCGCCCATCCGTGCGCGCCTCGCCATGCACACAGCCTCCTGGTGACCAGTCTTTGGTTGTGATGGCGTCATGACCAAGGGTTTTTTATAATAGAGATTCAATTCCGGCTCTCTCAATGGATTTGATTACGCTCACCCACATTTGGGAGGGCCATCTGCTTTAATCATTTCTCCAATTCAAGTACTAGTTTCTTCTAGAAACACCTCCACAGACATTCCCAGAAATAATGTTTAACCAGAAATCTGGGCATCCTGTGGTTCACTCAGGTTGATATAAAATTAATCATTGCAAGTGTGTGTTTGTTTAAAAAAGCACCTGCAATAAATATGTCGAAATGTTTACATTTAGATATCAGGTCACGTATCTTTTTTCTGTCACTTCTGTGAATGTTTTGGTAACTCCATTGGATGCCTGCCATGGTAACCCATGTGTTCTTTTGTGCTAAAGCGAGTAGAGCCATACTTTCCCACAGGGCATAGTGTATACATAGGTAGATAGAGACTAGCTACAGCAGTAGATGATAGAACAGAGGCTCTGAGCAGATGGAGCTACATGTTTATTTGTAAGGAGATCCTGAAGTGACCTGAGTGCCTCTCTGTTACACATTTAATCTGAGGTGTTTTTTTTTTTTTTTTTTTTTTAAAGAGACTGGCTTATATGCTTCCTGGGTAATTTTAAAAAACATTTTCTTTCAAAATAAGAGTGATGCGGAGTTGTGTATCATTTCTAGCAGAAATACTCTCTTCCCTTTTAAAATACATACTCTTCAGATGGCTTCAGTACACGTAGATTTTTATGAATGTTAAAAATGTAAGCTTTGAATCTGTTTCCACAGACTTTTTAAGCTGCCATTGGGGAAAAAAATTTTTTGTAACTTTTACAAATGCATGAACCTAACCAAAGTTAAATGATAATATGTATGGGAAAAGGCTTAGAATGTGTTCTTGTCCCTTTGTTGGTTTAAGTATCTATGTCTTGTCTGAAATTTAATTGTAAAACACTTAAGAAAATTGAGGGTTTTATAAATTGGAACTAAAAAATAAGAAGCTTGACATATTTAAGTGAAAAGTAGAACTAAGACTTTTTGTTCATGTTTAAGTAGAGAGCCTGATTCTTTAACTTTGCAATTTTTCTTTTATAAGCAAGAGCTGTAATTAGTGTCATAACTGAAAAATTTTAACAGCATAAAGAAAAGGTATTTAAAGTGGCAGTTTTAGGCACAACATACTGATTGGATTAAACCCAATTGCTAGCATTGCTTGGGAATAGCGTTAACAAGAAAAGAAAGAAGACATAGATTTGTCTATTTAAAAGAGGTAGATAATTTCGTTGTGACTCCTTTTATTTAGATTACCAACGATCTGGTTGCTAAAGCAGTTGGATCCTGTTTAGTGTGTATTTTACTTGGCTTATTCAGTGTTCTGGCCTGGCAACTTTCTTTCCCTTGACTTACAAAAATCTTCTCCCTTGATATTTTTTCCCTTTGACTATTCATTCTCTTTTGAGTATGGTCTTTAACATTGATGTTCCTCTGGGTTTTCTCTTACCTTCTTTCTCATAATGCTTTTGCACATTATTATTATTATTATTTTTTAACACATTTGTGTGTTGTTTTTTTAAATATATTTTCATTGATTTCAGAGAGGAAGGAAGAGGGAGAGAGAGACAGAAACATCCATGATGAGAGAGAACCACTGATTGGCTGCCTCCTGCAAGTCCCCCACTGGGGATCAAGCCCACAAACCAGGCACGTGCCCTTGACCGGGACCTTTCAGTTCGCAGGCCGATGCTCTATCCACTGAGCCAAACTGGCTAGGGCTGCACATTATTTTTTATATTTTTATCTTCACCTGAGGATATGTTTATTGATTTTTAGAGAGAGAAATAAAGAGACATAGACATAGACATCAGTTAGTTGCCTCTTGTACACATCCCAACTGGGAATCGAACCTGCAACTTTTTTAGTGTACTGGACAATGGTCCAACCAACTGAATTACCAGGCCAGGGTTTGCACACTGTTTTTTAATAATATTACCTACTCTTGATAGTGAGGTCTACACTAAGACACCTACTGGAAGATAGATAAATGCTTGATATCTCAATTGAAAACAATGTATCTTTCTCACCTCCTTGCTAGACTTCTTCCTTCCCTCTCTCCTCCCCTCCCCTCCCCTCCTATCTCCTCCCCTCCCCTCCCCTCCCCTCCCCTCATGTGAACATCATATTTACCAAAGAAAAGATGAAGTTTTTTTTTTCTTTTTTTTTTTTATTAAGGTATTATATGTGTACATATCTTATCATTGCCCCCCCACCCCACTCTCATACATGCCCTCACCCCCCAATGTTTTGCATCCGTTGGTTACTCTTATATGCATGCATATAAGTCCTTCAGTTGATCTCTTATTTCCCCCACCTCTCCCTAACCTTACCGCTGTAATTTGACAGTCTGTGTGATGCTTTACTGCCTCTGTAAAAAGATGAAGTTTTAAGTGAATGGTGGTGATATGCACAGAAGGATACATAAAGCTTACATTTTCAGAGACATGATTTTTTTCTTCCTCTTAGGATATGTGCAAGGAATGAGTGACTTACTTTCTCCTCTTTTATATGTGATGGAAAATGAGGTGGATGCCTTTTGGTGCTTTGCCTCCTACATGGACCAAATGGTAAGAACGGGGTTCCCCCCTTTAAAAACTAATTTGAATTTTTAGTTGTATAATGTTATATAAAAGAATGAATTATATTTAGTAAGTTATGATGGGACTTTAGAAACTTGCTTCATGTTGTTTGTTTTTTAAATAGCCTTTTCAAGAGGCTTGGAAATGCCGACATTGTTTTTAATACAAAAAATAGAAAGTGCCTTTAGTACAGGAATAATCAGGTTTTAATATCAGTTAATGCTTATATTCTGCAGAAGAGCCATGAGTCATTACAGAATATTGATGAAATAGATGAATGCAATTCTTGTGAAGTAGTTGAACTTTCATATCATGTGTTTCAGAGATAAAGCTTAGTCATACCAAGTAATATCCTTACCTTTTGTGAACATTTTGGATTTTGACACAGATTTTTCTCCAGATGTGTTTGAATTATTTGTAACGCTGACACTTTCTTAGTAATTCACTGTTATTTTTCTCAGAAATGTGGTTATGAGAGTTGAACTATGTCTATATATACTTATTACTACAAAGAACATTTTATCATCATTGTTCTATCTTGGCAATGGAGTTCTAGGACAGTAGTACAGAGAAAGTGTAACAGGGAAATAAAATAGAACAGTCTCCTCAAGTTATCTTTTAGAAAGAAAAAAGAGCAGAGGGTCTAAGAGTAGATAAAGGCATATGAAATGCAAAGACTTGATCAATACATAGGTCACTTTACTATTTCAGAATAAGATTGATATACTTCATGGTGGGCCTTGAAGTCGAATATTGAAATGGCTTGCTTGCAACGGGATAAAGATTTTGAATATGAAGTCATTTAAAATGTTTCCCAGCAATATAGGGTTTAACTTAGAGTTTCTGGGATACAAATGTAGACTTTGGAAGTAGTACCCTTCTGATTCGATTACTAGGTGTGCCGGTTAATTTATTAATGCGGATTTTTTTCAATAGATGGAGTTATATGTATGTTGATATATATGTGATTTGATATGTATGCCATTTTGTTGTATTGACAACAAGCTTCAAAACTTAATGTGTCAACTTTGCTGAAGGTGTTAACACCATAGATACTTTTACACTTAAAAATGTCTAATTTCGTGCCAGTGAAAGAGCATTTGCAGAAAGTTATAATTCGTTACTTTATTTTGAAGAAAAGTGCTGCTGAATACTTTGGGAAGCTTATGGTGAATACTTTGGGAAGCTCCATCTCAAGATACTTGTGAACACTGGTTTAAATGCTTTAAAAATGATGATTTCGATGTGAAAGACAAAGAACGTCCAGGTCAACTGAAAAAGTTTGAAGGCCAACAATTACAAGCATTATTGGATGAAGATGTGTGTCAAACTCAAAAACAATTTTCAGAAAGATTAAACGTTGCTCAGCAAACAATTTCCAATCATTGACAAGCAATGGAAAGATTTTAAAGGAAGGAAAATGGGTGCCACATCAACTGAACGAAAGACAAATGGAAACCGAAGTCATCAGTAAAATGTTGCTTCAACGGCACGAAAGTCTTTTTTGCATCGAATTGTGACTGGCGATGAAAAGTGGATTTATTTTGAGAATCCCAAATGCACAAAATCATGGGTTGATCCAGGTCAACCATCAACATAGACTGCAAGACCAAATCGCTTCGGAAAGAAGACAATGCTCTGCGTTTGGGTTCAGGAAGGTGTGGTGTATTATGAGCTTCTAAAACAAGGTGAAACCGTTAATACTGATCGCTACCGACAACAAATCAATTTGAACCATGCTTTGGTCATGAAATGACCAGAATGTTCCAGAAGACACAACAAAGTAATTTTGCTTCATGATGACGCACCATCACACACTTTAAAACCAGTTAAAGACCCGTTAAAAGATCTTGCCTGGGAAGTATTAACCCACCCGCTGTATTCACCAGACCTTGCTTCTTCAGATTACCACTTGTTCCGATCGATGGCACACGTGCTTTCTGAGCAGCACTTCAAAACATACGAAGAAGTGGAAAATTGGGTCTCTGAATGGTTTGCCTCAAAACAAGAAAAGTTCTATTGGGACAGTATCCACAAATTACCTGAAAGATGGGGAAATGTGTAGCTAGCAGTGTACATTACTTTGAATAAAGCACTTTTGATGTTTCTCTTGAAATTATCCTGTTTTCTTTGATTATAAAAATCCGCATTATTAACTGGTACACCTGGTACTATTCTTCTCCTGTTGCTTACCAATTCTTCTTTCCCCTGCAATTTTTCTCACTTTTGTCTATTTACTCAAGTCTCATCCATGGATCCAACTCATCCTCACTTCTCCTGTTCCTATTCCACATGCATAATTAAATTTTATGATTTTAAAATATCTTTTGCTATTAAATTGATAATTATGTAGTTTTCTACTATACACTAATGTTTTTGAATTATTTGGAAAGATTATTAATTGCAGTAATGTAGTAATATCATAGTTGTCTTCCTTACCTTTTTGATTTATTGATTTTACCTGCCTTCTTAGTTCCATTTACTCCTAAGTGCTCTAGAAACCTGAGGCATTTGTTACAAAGGTCTGTACAACTGATACTAATTATATAAAAACTCTTGTCTGCCTTCCTTGTGTTTCTGTTGTTTATCGTCTTTTCACTAGAGCCAGTATGTTCCTTGATAAAGGGTCCATGTCTTTGCTTAACTAGTTTAGTTCTCTGGTATGCTTCTAGCATTTTCCCAATGCCTGATATGAGATTGTTGTTCAACAGATTTTTGTAGAATAAACACATGAATATTTCCCCAGTGCTTAGTTTAGACCTCAACTTATATGGTAGTAGGTACTCCAAGAGTTAACATGAACATACTGCATTTAGTTTATTATTATAACAGTTTTCATAAAACTGAGGAAATATTGGCATGTTCCAATATAATGGCTTATGATACCAAGTGCACTCGTATATGTGCATGTATTTAGGTCTCAAATGTAAAGATTACTTTCTGACCACCTGTAATATACACTTGTAATCTTTTATTTTTTGTATATGAAGGTTCAAGTTCTGTCTTTTCACAGTAAATGCTCTCTGTGTTTACCTTTTTCATTGAGGATAGTCTGGGGACTTTTCTAGTCTTTATTCTAAAAAGATCTCTTAATATATTGTCTACTAACATCCTTCTTTCCCCCATAATATTTGAATGAAAGGGCAGTATGTTGCAATTTTAAAAATCTACACAATTATTTTTCACTGTATGGCTATTGTTTTGGTGCCCTTAAATCAGTGCTGCAGTTGTTAGATTTCATTTTGTGTTATGGCTTTATTTCATATAACATGTTATGCCTTATGTGATGGCTGGCTTAATATCTATAGATTTACTTTTGTTGATATTTACTCTCATCTAATGTAGGTGTAGGCACAGACTTTGTCTGTTACGGAAATATTATGGAAACACTTGCAAAATGATCTAATGAACTTTCTTATACCCACCATTCATTTTGCCATAAAGTTTAGTCCCTCCTTTCTCCTCACCTCCCACCCCCATAGAATATATATGCATGTGTATATGTATGCATACATTATATGTAATATGCATATATGTAATGTATGTATGCATATGTGTGCACACATTTATTTATAGATATATTTATAGGTACAGTTGAAGCCCTTTGTATATTTATATAGATCTTATTTCTTCTCCAGGAATAGCTTCTTTTTCAAAGTTGGCTTCTGTCATTTTGGGAGTGCTTCTTTTTATAGCTGAGTGGGTAGCAGTGGGGATGCCATGTTGGTACTCCCAAACAGTGTATCATAACAAAAATGATGCTGTTAATCAGAGAGTTAATTCTGCCTTTCCCCTACAGGTCCAGGTGGTAAATATGAAGAAACTATATATATATATATAATCTCTTTATTGATTTTAGAGAGGAAGGGAGAGGGGTGAGAGTGATAGAAATATCAATGATGAGAGAGAATCATTGATGGGCTACCCCTTGCACACCCCCTACTGGGGATCGAGCCTGCAACCCAGGCATGTGCCCTTGACTGGAATTGAACCCGGGACCCTGCACGCCGACGCTCTATCCACTGAACCAAACCAGCTAGGGTGAAACTATATCTTTTTAAAAAAAGTATATATATATTTATTGATTTCAGAGAGGAAAGGAAAGAGATAAAAACAATGATGAGAGAGAATCATATCTTAAACCTTTATGTTAGTCTGTTAAACTGTCCTTTAACTCATTAAAGAGAAACCAGTTTATTGAGAATCAGTAGCCTTTCATTTTTTTTTTTTTCCTACCAAGAATGGGTACTTTCTAATCTGATATGTACTTCTGATACAGCACCACTATTGTCTCTAAAACTAAAAAAGAAGTGTGAGGGAGGGGATGTTCTTCTTAGGCTTTTCACAAGGGGTAGGGTAGTAGGTCACCAAAGAGGGGTTGGTGCACATTTTAAAGGGATCAGACTAATCTAAGAAGCCTTTTATTTATTTTGGTTCCCCTTCTCCATCTTTGATGTGTTGGTAGGGAATTTACTCAACTTGGAAGGTTTTTGGAAGCATGTAAACCACAGCTTTGTGATCTTAGAACCCCTTCACACTCTTAAATCTTATTGAGTACCCCAAAAGCATTTGTTTATGTGGGTTATATCTATTGATATTTATTGAATGAAAATTAGTACTGAGAATTTTATACGTACTCATTTTAAAGTAACAGTAAACATACTACACCTTAACATGTATAACATTTTAAAATGGAAAGTTAGTTTTCCAAAACAAAACCAGATTTGCTGAGAAGAGGGATTGTTTTACATTTCCATTTTTTTTTAATGTCTAGTTTAGTCCTACCTGCTTCTGAATTGAGTCTTTTGCATTATCACACATTATATAACCTTTATACTTCGGGAGATTTAAAAAAAATTGTTGACATTGTTAGAGATGTCTCCCATCTTGTGAGAGATTTTAAAGTGCAAGATGCATATAATCTTCTAGTATTGTCATGAAGAGGGTTTTGACATTGCAGATTTCCCTAATGTTGACAAATCTAAGAAATAGTTAATTCTTTAAAATGAGACACATGTTAAAGCTAAAATAGATTTTTCATATGATAATTTGAAGAAATATTTTAAGATGGAAGTGATTTGATGAAAGTTTATTTCCCAAATGTGTTTCCTTTCATCAAATTTCTTATTCCATGTCAGAAATTAGTATGTCAATCAGTCTATAGTTAATTGTTTCCACATTCTTTTTTATCTAAATCAAAGGAATAGAGGGGAAAATGATCCGTAGTTTAAGACCAAGGATTCTCTTTCCCTCTTTTTTAATGTTGCTCTAGCTTTTTTTTTTTAATTTCTTTATCGATTAAGGTATTACATATGTGTTCTTATTGCTCTAGCTTTTAAATTTGTTGTGATTTAAAAAAATATCAGTATGGTATGAGTCCAGTTCTTGTTTTTAGACTTATGGTTTAGTTATTAGTTAATTATGTACTATAAAATATTTACTAAATATTACTTATATGGTAACATGTATTTCCTTCTATAAAGCACCAGAATTTTGAGGAACAAATGCAAGGTATGAAGACACAGCTAATTCAACTAAGTACCTTACTTCGATTGTTGGACAGTGGATTTTGCAGTTACTTAGGTAAGGCAGTGAATCAGAACTATACCCAGCAAATTGTAGGGTAATTCATAGGGAGAAAAAAATGTAAATGACTCTTTTAAAGACATATATGCTCTATTGCTGTTGCCAGGGTTCCTCTGAGGAATAAAAGTGTGGGACTACACTTTGCGTGCTTATGTCTTAAAAAAATTTTTTAAAAAAGATAGTTGTGTTCTTTTTAATATTTTTTTATTAATATGTTTTTATTGATTTCAGAGAGAGGAAAAGAGAGGGAGAGAGAGAGAAACATTGATCGGCTGCCTCCTGCACGTCCCTTATGGGGATCAAGCCCACAATCCGGGCCATCTACCCTAACCAGGAATTCAACTGGCAACCTCTTGGTGCATGAAACAATGCTCAACCAACTGAGCCACACTGGCCGGTCTTTGTACTTATGTCTTAAAACAATTTATTTTAAAAATGAGTTATTTGTTGTTGTTTGGTTGTTTTCTTTTAAAGAAGTTAGCCTGCAAGCTTCGAATTGTTTCCTTTAATTAGTAGAAAACAAATTTATAGAACTTTCAATAGGTCATTGTGTTCTGAGATAATTAGCATGAGAGTAAGCCATATATATATTTTTTCCCCTCTGTATAGAATCTCAGGACTCTGGATACCTTTATTTTTGCTTCAGATGGCTTTTAATCAGATTTAAAAGGGAATTTAGTTTTCTAGATATTCTTCGATTATGGGAGGTAAGTTCTTGAATTATACAAATATATTATTTATTATGGAAAGCAACAATTTATTCTATAGAATATAAATGGATTATGCCAGTCTAACTGAAATTTCTAAAGCAAGTATGTTTCAAAATTATGATAGTTCTCTCCTTAAAATGAATGATCTTGAGCTGAATACCTGGTCTTTGGAGCCTTTTTCTGTAAATTATAATCCTTATGAGATTTGGGGCTAGTTGGTCCCCCAGATCCAGTTCTCTAGACTATTTGTGTCTGTGTTCTCTGTTGGGGAGACTTGACTGGTTCTGCCATATTCTGGTATAGGTTGTAGAGTTTTAGCAGGCGAATCAGTTGAGATGGCACTGTATAGTTTGAGATATTGAGAGGGAGCAGACTTGTATTTTGCTTTGTAAAAGAAACAAGTTAGAGCAAAATATGAATAATAACACATCCTACTATCTGTATTTAACAGATGAAACCAGAGTTTCGAGAAAAACTCACATATTCTTTTCTTTTTTTTAAATACGTTTTTATTTAATTTTTAGAGAGGAAGGGAGAGGGATAGAGTGATGGAAACATCAATGAGAGAGAAACATTGATCAGCTGCCTCCTGCATGCCCCATACTGGGGATTGAGTCCGCAGCCTGGGCATGTGTCCTGACTGGGAAACAAACTGGTGACCTCTTGGTTCATAGGTCGATGCCCAAACACTGGGTTACACCAGCCAGGCAAAACTCGCATGCTCTTGACCTGAAATCATATTTTTAAAGTTTGTCAATTTTGTTAAATTAGGATCTTAACTTTTTTAAAAGGACGAATTGAGAATATTATCATCACATAGCTAGAATAACTTCCTAATCTGTGTTTACCAAATATGTTGGGATGTTAAGTGAAAACCCTTGGAGGTTAATTGAATTTCATTTAAACTTTAAAAAATTGGATTAGTCTGAAAATTATTCAACTTGATTTACTCCTGACAAAAGAAATGAAAACATGTTAAGTATGCTTTAATAGTATGGTTATATGGGTCTTTTTATGTTTCCAGATAAGATATTATTAGGTACATTAACCAGGGGGAAATTAAGGCCTTAAATTTGAGGGCATTACTTATATTTAGGAAGAAGTGCAGCTATTGATCAAACATTTTATGCATTTGGGTATACATTTGGGGTAGTTGATTTAGTTTTTGTCACAATATATGACACATAATATGATGTTTAAAATGTAGAGTTGTCTGGGTGTTTTTGATTCCATGCATTGTGTAACTGAATCTTCCTTATTTATAGGATTTAGTTTTCTAGAGACAGAAGGTGATTTAAAAGTGAGAAACAGCATGTAATTGAAAGTTCAGGACACTATTGAAAATGCCTCTGACCCTTACACCTTAAACTTAACCTCATAGCTGTGGCTCCTTAATTAATACCATTCATCATATTGGTTAGAATCCATGATTTGCTTATTGTAGTTACCTGAAGAGCCACATTTGGAATTCATTGTGTTCACAAAATGTTAAGCTTGATGTTAATTACTTTGTAGGTAAAGATAAGACTTTCCTTCTCTACCCCTCATTTCCTAACTAGAAAACTGGTGGATTACCTCATCTAGGCAACTTCTGCTTCGCATAGAAGGCATTTAGAGTTCAACATTGTATATGTGAGGAAAATGTTTTAGAATTATTGTAGTTTACTAGTTGTTTTGTTTTATAGGTAATGTGGACTGAGCTACCATGTAAAAATTTCCATCTTCTTCTCTGTTGTGCTATTCTGGAATCAGAAAAGCAGCAAATAATGGAAAAGCATTATGGTTTTAATGAAATACTTAAGGTAGTTATTTCTTTAATTTTGTTTTTTTCCTCTATGTTGATACACAAAACATTTTCTTGGAGATTTATTGAATCCCTCGAGTAATTTAAACTGTGTCAGTGACTCTGGGAGTGACAGTTCACCAATTACATATTGGCCAGTTATTTTTACCTGAATAATTAGGAGAGAAGGAAAATTCAACATACACTTTTTTTGTGGTTTAGTTTTCTAAAAGAATATTGTTATTTTGCTTATTAAGATAGCAGACTTGAGACAGCTGTTAGATTTAATGTTCCATAAGCTTATTAGTTATTTTTCAGCTTTAAAACGGGAAATGATCTAAGATGTATTAAATGTTCTGTTTGTAGTGTGTGAATATTTTTATTTTAAGGGTTTTATCTGTAGTAAAATATAAGTGGTAATTATTTATATAGAACATATAGTGCTTCCAATTTTGACTGTTATTTTATTGATTCATTTTAGCATATTAATGAATTGTCCATGAAAATTGATGTAGAAGATGTACTGTGCAAAGCAGAAGCAATTTCTCTACAGATGGTAAAATGCAAGGTATACAGTGTGTGTGTGTGTGTGTGTGTATTTTTTTAATCCTCACCCAAGGATATGTTTAGTGTGAGGGAGGGAGAGGGAGAGAGACAGACATTGATGTGAGAGAAACATTGATCGGTTGCCTCCAGTGCACACACCAAACAGGGATTGAACCCACAACCTTTTGGTGTACGGGATGATGCTCCAATCATTTGAGCCATCCGGCCAGGGCTCAAGGTATACAGAATTTTAAATAATTACAAGAATTTTTGTTTATGTTTTTGGTGGGCTGAGTTCAAGAATGAATTTTTCTTCTTAGAAATAATATAAATGGCAGTTTTAGCAAGTTGAAGGCAGACACAAAGCATTGGCTAGCATTTTGTTTACCATTATAGATTAACAACATGTAATTGAAAACAGTTGGTTAACCATGCTAGATGAAAATCATATAATTAAGGCAAAATGGGAAAAGTAATAAAAACATTTCTGTGACAAACATCAAGGCTGTAGCCCTAACTGGTTTGGCTCAGTGGATAGAGCGTCGGCCTGCGGACTGAGGGGTCCCAGGTTCGATTCCGGTCAAGGGCATGTACCTTGGTTGCAGGCACATCCCCAGTGGGGGGTGTGCAGGAGGCGGCTGATCGATGTTCCTCTCTCATCGATGTTTCTAGCTCTCTATCCCTCTCCCTTCCTCTCTGTAGAAATCAATAAAATATATATTAAAAAAAAAACCAAAAAAGAAAACATCAAGGCTGTAGAATTTTAAAAAAAAATATGTTTTTATTGATTTCAAAGAGGAAGGGAGAGGGAGAGAGAGATAGAAACATCAATGATGAGAGAGAATCATTGGCTGCCTCCTGCATGCCCCCTCATGGGGATCGAGCCAGCAACCCGGACATGTGCCCTGACCGGGAATCGAACCATGACCTCCTGGTTCATAGGTCGACGCTCCACCACTGAGCCACACCGGCCAGGTGAGGCTGTAGAATTTAAGCATTGGTATGTATCCCCCATTCGATTTAGTGACTACAGAAGAGGACCTAATATTAAATAGTATTGTCTCTAAATAAAGACAGATGCTAATTAGGAATGATTAGTCTATGCCATTACATTTATATATCATGCTCTTAATTTGTTTGAAAACAAGGCAAATTTGATTATCTGAATTCAAATCATTAATGTATTTTGGCTTTTGCATTTTTATGAGAATTCTTATTTGGTCTTTGTGTCATTTGTTCATGGTTCCAAATGCTTATTTTGGTTCAGTTTAAACACTTATTTGGTAGCTATTCTGTTCAAAACATATCAGTGATACCTTCTTACCTTTAAAGGAACCTTTGTATATTGAGGGGAAAAGTATGAATAAGATAGTAGAAAAACAAGGAGAATGAAACAAATGCTAAATATTAGTAACTTTCAATAATAAAGATAAATAAAATATTAGTAACTATATGTTTGTGGGTGTGATAGGGTGGGGTGAAGAGCGATTAATTCAGAATAGATCAGGGAACCACTTAATGAAAAAAGGTGGTTAGGATTTCATTTTGGAGTGAAGAAGGAAGGTTTGTGAGGGAACGTAACAATTACACTCTTAGAACAAATGTTCAGATTCTGGAATCAGTGTAGTCTTAATTAGAAGTGTTACTTTGTGGTTAATTTTTCTGTGTGATGAATGATGGTTTTGTTTTTCATATTCAGGAATTGCCACAAGCAGTTTGTGAGATTCTGGGGCTTCAGGACAGTGAAGTCACAACACCAGATTCAGACACTGGTGAAGATGAACATGTTGGCTTGACTGCTTGTTCTTCACCTGCGTTTCAGAGTAACTCCTTGCCTGTACTTGCTGCTAGTGGAGCCAGAGATGACAGCTCAACACAGATATCAGTGTCCCCAAATGTTAGCAGATTAACACCTGCATGATCCTTCTTGTTGCTTACTTTTTGAAGAGACACTTTGTTGCAACTTCTTTTCAAGTTTTTGAAAGGTGGAAATTTTAAATCTTGGTAATGATCATGCTTTAAGATTAATGGAAAGAAAGTGTACTGATGTTCTTGCATTAAAGCTTTACAAAGATTTACACTAATTATTTTTGTAGTTACTTCTACCAAATAGCCTTTCTTTTTCAATAACATTCCTTAGTATTTTTATAGCTAAGTACATTTTATTTTCTTGTGGATGAACTGGAATCGAATAAATACTACAAGTGGATGAGTTGGAAATTATGCACTTTGAAACCATTCACTTTGTTTACTCTAAATTTAATGGCTTTGGATTTTATGAAATTAAATGTTGAGCCTTTCTATAGCATTCTAAGCTGAGAAGTAGATTGCTACCCAGTGACAAAATAAAAGAATTTGTTTTTCTCTGTTGTTTACAATAATATTCAGCTTAAATATTTATGCTGGTCGAACATGATTTAAATTGGACATTTTCATCAATGCAATTTAATGTGTAGATAAAGAGCTACTTCAACCATAAGAGGATTGGCAGTATATTTTTTACAATGGACTTTTGTTCACTTGTATATAAAGACTATATAAGTACTTATTTATGAGTATAAGAAAGGAATAGCATATTTTCTTTAACTGAATAAACTTGACTATTGATTTATATAACCTGATTTGACAAAATTAATACATAGCATCAATATGAGATCTTTTTCAAAACTATTTTCTTAACTAAGCATTTATTTCATGAGGCTACATTCAATCCTGTACCTGGTATAATTTTGAAATTAATTGCTTGTAATCTCACTTTCCTAATGTTTTATTATCTTTCTTAATAATGTATTAACTACTAATTAATCTGGTCTTTAAATTTTTATAAAATACTCTTTGCAAAAAGCTTATGTAAAAAATTTCAGTATACTATCACAAGTCTCAAAATAGTACTCTTTTGTATATGAACAAAGCTGTTGTTTTTACCATGCAGTGTTGCATGATTTTAAGTTATGTGGAATTAACATAACTGATTCCGTTTTAATTGTAATTTGTTAATGCCTGTACATATCATTAAAATACATTTGAAGTTGAAGTAGTGTTTTCAGTTAAATCACACCTAGGAAAAAATCTGCTGGTTCTTCATTAGGAGAAAAAAATCCAAGACGGACCCAGTAAATTTTATATTTTTATGTGATTGAAACAGTCAATTGAATGAGTTGTGGAAATGAGAAAGAAATAAGACTCCTTTCATAACAAAAAAGTTTTCACCAGCATAAAATTGGGCATAGTGTTGCCATGGAGGATATAATTATGTGACACAGTAAAGCAGCTTCCTGCAGTTGATGCTAATAATGTAAAATGTGACGCAGTTCTAAAATGATCCAATAGATAGGTTCCCGCCCTCCCATAAAACTAGGGAACCAAGTGAAATTTTTTCCTACTGTAGCATTAACTGACAATCATGACAGAACCATTAGATGTTAGTTTTTAATATCATATGTGTTATCTTTCATCAGTTAATAATGAGTAAGCCTATTCAGAAAAAAAAAAAAAGTAAACTGATCAAAAATCCAGCATCTCCAGCCTTTCATTTCCTGCTGTTCAGGAAATTGCTTAGAACATCTTGATGTCCTTCTTGTTCTTCCTGGACAGGGGCTTTGGGGAAGTTTGTTCCCACTACGTAATGCCATATCTACTTCAGAGTTTTTTAAAAATCTTAACACATTTAGTAAGTTGAACTTTTGTCAAGTTTTTTTAAATAAAACTACTTGCTAAAACACTTGATTAAATAGTCTAGCACATTTTTATACGGAAGAGTAATATAGTGCTAGATAAAGTTTTTATTGAAGTATAGTTGACATACAGTATTGTATTAGATTCAGGAGTACAAAGTGATTCAACGTTTATATACCTTACAAAGTGATCTCACTAAGTCTAGTAACTCACTGTACAAAGTTACTACGATTTTATAGACTATTTTCCATGCTATCCACTACATCCCTGTGACTTATTTTATATCGGGAAGTTTGTGCCTCTTACTCCCCTTCACCCTTTTGGCCTTTCCCTCCCTTCTGGCAACCATAAGTTTGTCTGACATTTTAGCATAATACCTTCTTGGTTCATACATGTTGTCACAATGGCAAGATTTCATTATTTTTTTATGGCTAATATTCCATTGTGTATATGTGTATAGTGTGTGTGTGTGTGTGTGTGTGTGTGTGTGTGTATAGTGTGTGTGTACACACACCACCTCTTTATTCGTTTGTCAGTGACAGTTTGTTTCCATATCATAGTTATTGCAAATAATGCTGCAGTGAACATAGGGACGCATATATCTTACTGAATTAGTGTTACTATTTTCAGATAGATATCCAGAAGTGGAGTTGTTGAGTCATATAATAGATCTATTTTTAATTTATTGAGGAACCTCTATAATGTTTTTCATAATGGCTGTACCAATTTGCTATCCCAACAGTGCATGAGGGTTCCCTTTTCTCCACATCCTTACCATCATTTATTATTTGTTGTATTTTAGATAATAGCCAGTATGACAGGTATTACGTGATACCTTATTTTGGTTTTAATTCGTATTTCCCTGATGATTAGTAATGTCCAGCATCTTTTTATGTGTCCGTTGGCCATCTGTATGTCTTCTTTGGAAAAGTGTCTATTCACATACTCTGTCCATTTTTTTAATCCCTGTTTGTTGTATATTTTATTATTTTTAATCGTCACCCGAGGATATTTTTCCATTGATTAGAGTGGAAGAGAGGGGAAGAGAAATATCGATTGGTTGCCTCCTGCATGAGCCCCCAACCAGGGCCTAGTCCAGGGAGGAGCCTGCAACTGGGGTATGTACCCTTGACTGGAATTGAACCCGGGACTCTTTGGTCTGCAGGCCGACATTCTATCCAGTGAGCCAAACTGGCTAGAGCTGTTGTATTTTTTTTGTTTGTTTTCTTTTGATGTTGACTAGTATGAGTTCTCTATATATATGGTGGTTCCCCAAAAATGTATACACACTGAATAATTATTAATTTCAGTGGGTTAAATCTGAAAAAATGAAAATAATTATTTGAAGTGTGTACACATTTTTGGGGAACACCCTTTTTTTGGATATTAACCCCTCATCTCATATGTCATTTGCAAATATCTTCTCCCATTTGGTGGGTTACCTTTTTCTTTTGTTGTTGGTTTCTTTCACCGTGCAAAGCTTTTTAGTTTGATGTAGTCCCATTTGTTTCTTTTTGCTTTTGTTGTCGAGATTGCTTGATAAAATCTTAATCAGGGTTCACAAAATCCAGTTAGCAAATATTTTGTAAACTTTATCTGAAATAGTTCAGATAAATTTGTTAGTCTTTTTTTTTTTTTAAATATATTTTATTGATATTTTACAGAGAGGAAGGGAGAGGTTTAGAGAGCTAGAAACATCGAGAGAGAAACATCGATCAGCTGCCTCCTGCACACCTCCTACTGGGGATGTGCCTGCAACCAAGGTACATGCCCTTGACCGGAATCGAACCTGGGACCCTTCAGTCCGCAGGCCGACGCTCTATCCACTGAGCCAAACCGGTTTCGGCTTGTTAGTCTTTTTAAAGATTTGTTTTTTAGTTTTAACAAGATGCTCTGTTCATACCTTGACAACATGTAAAATATATGCTGTATTATGTGATATTTAAAGTTGTTAAAATTCAGGTAATGTCTAATTTTAAAAAGTCTCTTCTGATATAAATCTATGGGAAACCTTTTTGCATTTTAGAATATCCCTAGTTTGATTATGTGTCTAGGATTCTTCATCTCTGTACATTAGGAACTTCAGCCTTGGTGATGACTGAAGTTTTATTGAGTAAGGAAAACATTCTTTTGGGTTAGATAGTGATTTTTGCTGAACCTGACTTTTCCAAGGGTTTTAATGGATGCCAACTAACTTTTATGGGAAATTCATGTAATTATGACCATTATTAAAGATAGTTTATATAAAGTAACCCAAAATGTTTATTGAAGAACCTAGAATTTCACCTGATCTGCTTGCAACTTTATAACAAGGTAATGCTATTCTAGCTTGGATTCCTGTACTTGGGGTTTCCAGAAGATGCGTGAACTTCTTACCGGATGTGAAGTCTTGTGTGTATGCATGCATATTTTGGGGGAAAGGCCACATAATTTCTTAAAAGGTTCTCTGGTTTTCCCAAAAGTTGAGAACCAGTGTTATAAGTAATGTGAGAATAACATGGCGGGTGCTAATAATTTTATGTGCTAAACCTCCATTAATTAAAATACCTTCTGAGTGCTCATTTCCAAACCCTTGGTTTGTATTATCAAAATTCATGCCCAGGCTCTACTTCAGGTCTATGGAATCAGAATCTGGCAGGTCAAGGGATCTGCATTTTAACAGGCATCCAAGTGGTTCCCGAGCCTCCTGAATGAGAACTGCCATTATGTATTGTATTTTATAGGTTAGTGTTTTGGCTATGGTCAGGTAGTCAAGTCCCTAAGTTTTTAAAAAGTAGTTCCTTGATTTTCTAAGGTGAATTTGCCCTAGTTCTGGTTTTTAGCGAAAAGTGATGTTAGTCATCTTAACCTGTTGTTTTATGTAGATTTCCCCTTTTCACATTGTGAAGATGAATTTTCAAGGTCTCTTCTAAACATGAAATGATTAAATTGAAATGATTCTGAAAGGTTTTCATCAGTACCTAATGTCATTACGTGATACTAAATATCCGTGCTTTTATGTGAGTACACTGCTATTTGAACGATGCAGTGTATTTGGCCTGTTCTCCCCTTGGGTCCTTATAATATGGGGATTTTCAATTGTAGTTTTTTGAAGATTGTTGGTTACAAATACTTTTCACGCTGTTTTATTATTAGACTTTTATTTTTCAGGCTATCCATCTTGTCGTGGAGAAAAACTGTGTGTTGCCCTTAGATGCAAAGGTAGGGTCGGGTAGGGCAGTTAGACTGGACTGACTTCTGTAACTTTTTGGCTATCCAAAGCACTCTTACAGCCCATGGAAAATTATACTATTTATGAACTCGCTGTAAAAAAATTATAATCAAAATCCTTTGCTAAGAACTGCCAGGAATCAGAAATACCATATTTGCATAATGTAGTTAAGTCCCTAAAGTTAGAATTAGAATGTAATAGTTCAGCTATTACATACACTCCTCTTCCTCAAATATCTATGTAGTATACTGCTCCTCACACATCTCTCTCTCTGTAAAAGGAGACAGAATGAAAAGACCAATTTCAGTCAGCTTAGCTATGATCAATGAGCAGTCCAGTTCTGGTTCAGTTTTTTTTTTTAAATTAAAAAGACTTACTAACCTCAGGGATGGGCTTTTGCTGTGATACCACACTAGTCTTACTGGACGTATACGACCCAGTGGGTTGTGGACTGCTGTAAAAACACAAATAGGGCCCTAACCGGTTTGGCTCAGTGGATAGAGCGTCAGCCTGCGGACTGAAGGGTCCCCGGTTCGATTGCGGTCAAGGGCATGTACCTTGGTTGCGGGCACATCCTCAGTAGGAGGTGTGCAGGAGACAGCTGATCGATGTTTCTCTCTCATTGATGTTTCTCTCTATCCCTCTCCCTTCCTCTTTGTAAAAAAATCAATAAAATATATTAAAAAACACACAAATAGGGCTGTGTTTACATTGCTTTAGATGTCTGGCCTAGAATGTCTTCAGTGGTGAGTCACAGGCTCACTTTGCAAAGCAGTTTGCTCTAGAAACCACTGACGTCCTTCTGAGTGCTCAGCAGTTACACTGCAAGCAGTTGTCAGTGTTGGACACAGTATGCAGGATGCACCCAAAGAAAACTGGGGCCACATGCTTTTTGTTAGCTGAGTCAAGTGCTAAATGTGCCAAAAGGAGTATTTGTGGATTAAAAAGTCAATAGTTAATAGTATCTAACCCAAGTAGATGATATAAAGACAAATCATTCAGTTTTCTGAGTGAAATTGTACTCAATAGAAGTAATGCTATTAAAATACATAGATGGTCCTATAGCCTCACCACCTTTCTCCCCCCAAATGACAAAATTCAAGATATGTTGTTCTTGAGCATATGTCAAGGTGTCAAGAAAGCAAGTTAGAAAACTGATTTTTTATTAAATTGCTCAGTTTAAATTCAATTTCTGGATAACTTTGAGGCAGATACCCTCTTTTGATTTACAAAGCTTTTAAGGATTCTATATACAAGCTACTGGACTTTCCAAAGGAGGAGACACCCAGCCTTGTGGTTCTCACTAGCTTCTTTCACATCCTATTAGCTAATAGTGTTTTCTAAACTAGCCTTTAACCGTTTCAGTGTAGTATGAGGTGCTGAAGTTTCAGTTGGTGAAGGTAGGGAGGAAAAGAAACCCTTCCATTGACATTTTATACCTAAGAGGGGTAACAAAAGAAACCCTAGCTTCGTAAACTATAACTTATGGAATGGATGGGTTAGTCCTGCCAGAGGCACATCTTAGGAAGGAAATTTAAGGAATAAGAATGCATCAACTGCCTGGCTGGCGTGGCTCAATGGTTGAGCTTCAATCTATAAAACAGGAGGTCACAGTTAAATTCCCGGTCAGGGCATATGCCCGGGTTTGAGATCAATAGAAAAAAAAACCCACTTTTTTTTTTTTTTTTTTTTTTTTTTAAAGAATACATCAACTGAGGTCCAGAGGTTTGAATTAGATGGCAGAATCCTGGAGCCGTTACTTGCCTTCAGCAGAATCCTTTTTCCTAATCTATTCGTGTGATCCTAACAGGACTATAACTGAATCATTCCAGATTTGAGAACCTACCTACCCTCTCCTTTAAAAAAAAAAAAAAGATTCTTTACCACAGAAATTGCCGACCACTGGTCTGGGGGATCCCTCTTATTCTCTTTTCTAAATTTATAATAAGGACTCTCACATCATCTGAGAGCATCACCATAGATTTAAAAAAATTTATCCTTTGTTAAACTTTTTAAAATCTTAAGAAGCTTGGCATACTTTTTCTCCCCATTTACCTGCCATCACTGCCTCAAAGTTTCTTGGTAACAGTTTAGAGCTCCATACCTATGTAAACATACATAATATGAGTTATGCTGATAGTGTAGCAGAGTGAAGTGCTTTATTCAAGCCTGCTTTGTTCCCACTGCCTTCAGGCTAATAGCTTCTGCTTTAGACATGCTAATCACTAGAGGAATTCTGCTTGGGGCTTGAGGTTTTAAAAGACAGCTCCTCCATATCCCCTCTTGACATAAAAGAAGCCTGAACTTGGTACTTTCTTTTTTTTCCTCCCAATATATCTTCAATGATTTTAGAGAGGAAGGGAGAGGGAGAGATAGAAACATCAATGATGACAGAGAAACATTGATTGGCTGCCTCCTCAACAGCCCCTACTGGGGATCGAGCTTGCAACCCAGGCATGTGCCCTTGACCGGAATTGAACCCAGGACCCTTCAGTCCATAGGCAGTTGCTCTGTCCACTGAGTCAAACTGGCTAGGGCCCCTGTACTTTCTTAAGATGTATTTTAGGAACTACTAGGGCTCCCAGCTTCATGGTTAGTGCCTTCTTGATCAATAAACCTTACCTTGTTCCAAATTCTGAGGTTCCTTTGAAGCCTCAGGCACACAAACTTTGGACTGGTAACAAGACGTGGTACTTCTGGGTAAATAGTAATGGTAACTGGTAATAGTAACCATTAACAAGAGGTGTTATTTTTGAACTAAAAATAATTTTTAAAAATTGTTTCCTCAAGGAGTTTGAGGTGGCTTAAGGTGGAGTGTGGATGCTTGGATCACTTTATGCTTTATGTTCTTGGCATAGAAGGAGAGTTTATTCTATGAGTTCCAGGAGTCAGATGTTGTTATGCCCAGATTTCGTGATCCCCAAATACCACCAGGGAGCCGAGTCCGATGCAAAAGCAAAGAGCCTTTAATCGAGCTAGCTCGAGCTCAGTCCCACACACACACACCAGCGCAGCAGCAAGGTGGAGAGAGAGAGAGCCCCAGACCCCAAACGCGCTGATTTATAGGGGGCCTGGGCGAGGTAGGAGGGGTGAGGTAGTGTGGCCTCTGCTGATTGGTCGGGGTCAGGTTGCACATGGAGGCAGGGTGCGACTTACTTTCCTCTTGCATTTCTATTGGCTAATTAAAAAGTGTGGGTTGGGCTCTTGGAGAGGTTCTAGGGCGGGAACCTGACTCCACGAGGTGGAGGACATGGAACAAAAGGAACATGGAGTCAGTCTCTCCCCGCCCTTTCAATGTCAGGGGTGGGGAGGGGGGAATTCAGTCGAATTGATGGAATTGTTTATGCCAGAAAATGTCTACTGTACTTATAAATGTGAAACAGAAGGGATAAATTATTTGGGTAAGGACACAGGTTATGGAGTCAGCTAGTCATGGATTTGACTAAGTTGCTTCTTAGTTTTGTGATCATAACCATTCCCTGAGCCCCTGGTTTCTCATGTGTAGGTGGGAATAATACTACCCTAGTTGTGAGGACTACTGGAGTACATATAAAATGTTTAATACGGGATGCCTGGCATGATTAAGCCTTAATAAATGCTATCATTATCTGATGGCAACCAAATAGATACTGCCACAGGCCATCTTTTTTAATCTAAAGCTCTGTGGTTTGTTTTTCTTCCCCAAACATTCTATCCTACAGAAACAGCCTTGGGGCACCATTTGGTTTGTTTCCTGTTGAAGGAGGTAATTTTGATTTCAAATCTGAACTGTGTATTCTGGTTTCATCTGAGCTTCTGGCTCACTGATCCCAAAATACATCATTATCCTTTTTGTGCTTCAGTTTTATATTCTTCAAATTGGGCTTAAATATGCTGGCCTTTTATCTCCCTTTATGAAAGTTGTTATAAAGACAATGACAGCACTAGTAGAAGATACCATATTTTGCTTATAAATGAAGTCTGATCATTCTCAAGTCAATTCTCTTGGTCAGTATAGCAAATAATCATAAAAATTAAAATAATCACAAGGCATGTCTGCATTGAGCATTTTTAGTAGCATGGAAAATTATAGTGACTATTAGTCAGTGGACATTTAATCCCATTACCTGGCTGGAGTCTAAATAGATGGCTTTTCTAAACACGTGGCCAGGCCATCTTCTCCTAGATGGACTACTTCAAGTCCTAAATGGTTTATGCCTTTCAATCTTGTAGTCCTCCTCCAGGCTGCTACTTTTAAAAAATACCAATATGGTTATGCTGTTGTCTTGCAGAAAACCCTTTCAATCATTCTTTTTCACTTAAAGGATGAGGCGAGTGCAAAGCCCACCGATGCCATTCAAGGTTTATCAGTATATGGACCCTGCTTTCCTCTTCAGCCTTATCTCTCACTGGACACCCCTGCCTCCAAACCATTCTCTACCATCGTTGAGCAAAAGCTGTGCTCTCCATATTTTCTTTTTTTTTCATAATTGAGATTTTATTGTCTGTTTTGAGGATCAGTACACAGACATTTCAATTTGTACACAATTCTTAACATATACACCAAAATTGTAGTCACCTGAGCTATTCATTTCTAAACAGTTACTCCAGTGACTTTCCAGCTTAAAACTTTTGAGGCTAATTTTCCTTAATAGAATATTAAGTACCAATATCTTTAAATGTTGATACACTGTTACATTAAAGCCCCACTAATTTACAATTTAATATATATACTACATTATCAAATTTTCAATCTTTCACAGCACATTAACAAAGTTACTAGGAAAATGACTACCACATCAAAGATGCACAAAATTCTGGAAGGGAGAACCAAGATCAAGAAGTGGTTTTCTTTAGGAAACAATTCTACCCAAAACATGTGACTAGAAGTAATTTAAAAATGTTCAAGACATAGCAAATGCACGATTGATTCTAAATTGCCATTTAGTATGCTTTGTAGTATAGGATATAGAACTGCCCCCATCTATGGAATGTTAAGCTGACACCCAAGACAATCAAAGCCTCCCATGTTCAATATCCCACTATTTTCTGGTTGTAGCAAAAAATAACCAGCAAATGATCTCACCTCTTTAAAAAAAAAAAAAAAAAAGCATTTACACTTAAAAAAATAGGATGAGGTAGAATTTCCTCCTTAAAAATGTTTCTAGAGCTACTAAAAAATTTGCATTTATAAAATAATTGATAAAAATATTCTTCTGGATTGTACAAGAAGGGAGACAGGGACCACTGATAAGACATGGTCTATGACATTAATCAGACTTGGCTTCTGCTTCATTTGAGGCTGAACTATCCTCGTATTTAGTTTCTCCGTTATCCGCAGGTAGATCTCCTTTTAGGTTCCTAGTCAGTCACTCCAGCCTGCTTTCCCTTTGTCTGCAGATTTATCCTTTCCTGCCACCTTTTTTTGGTTATGTTTCCACTTTTGTAGGAGCAGGTTTGGCTGACCACCTCATCAACCTCCTCTTGGGCTCCTCCTTGGCCGACCCTTTGGCAGAGCTGACCTTCCTCGTGGGCACTGTAGCAGAGTGGGGGCATGTGCTGGGTGCCTGAGGGCTGCAGCGTACCTAGTGACTTCTCAAACCTGGGCTGCCTGGCCGCTGCCACTTCTCCAGCTGCCCAAGCTGCTCAGACCCCCATATTTTCTTACATTATTTTCTGTAGATGAAATATGTCTCTGACCATTTCCCGTTCTCTTCTGACAACACTCACTTTTATTTTTATTTTTTAAAATATATTTATTGATTTCAGAGAGGAAGGGAGAGGAAGAGAGAGAGAGAAACATCAATGATGAGAGGGAATCATTGATTGGCTGCCTCCTGCATGTTGGACCGAGCCCGCAACCCAGGCATGTGCCCTTGACCAGAATCTAACCTGGGACCCTTGAGTCCGCAGGCCGACACTCTATCCACTGAGCCAAACTGGCTAGGGCACAAACTCAACATTTAAATATTCAGCTCAGGCACACCTCCTACAAGTCTCTTCTGACTCCCCTAAAATAGCATTAAGCACTCTCTCGTTCTTTAATGTCTTCCTATGAAGTCAGTATATTTTGTTCACTTACTTATTTGCATGTATGCTTTTTCAGCTAGTCTGTGATATTCTTGAAGGTAGGCACTGTTTTCATTCATCTTGCATCCTAGGATTCAGTTTCAATGCCTAACATAAAGTGAGTGCTTAACAAATCTTTGTTGAATTACACATCTTCCCAAACCCTGTTTTGCTGAAATAATCTATGTATGGTTTCTTGAGTGTAGTTTTTTTGTTTTGTTGTTAAGATGTTTTTCCTTGTTTGAAATATTCAAGAAGCTATATAATGTAATAGTTGAGAGCATGGATTTTGGAGCCAGACCGCATGAATTTATACACTGCCTCAATTACTCTTTAATTGTGTGAACCTATATTCTTTGTGCCTTAGTTTCTTCATATGTAAAATGTAAATAATAGTTTCTGTCTTGTAGGTGCTTTTGTGATGGTGAATCTCTATTTTACCTAAAAAATATGCTTAGAATAGAAATAAAAAAATTCTAAGCATTCAGGAATGTTAGCTAATGTTAACATTATTTCAGTCAATGTATTTAAACTTGACTTTCCTCTTAGCTGGTCAGAAGTGATTTTTAGAGAAAATGCAAGTCAAATAATATTTCCAAAGTTAGATAAAATAATAATGACTGTCCCTCAAGACTCCAGGAACAATGAAAATTCAGTTAATATTAGTCCATCTATTTCTGTTTTGAAATTTTTAATCTTCTTTTCTATGTTGACAAGCAGTGTCAGCCCCAGGCTTTGGTTAGTTTTGCAGTCAAACAACTGCATTTAGTCAAGAGTCTTTCATCCACCCCTCAAGAGCTTGGCAATAATTTTCTGTGACGTGAATTTTATGATTTCTGAAAGTTTGAATAAGTGTATCAATTGATAACATTTCAAACTGAATTGTTGGATTTGATCTAGTTACAAGTGGAGAGGAAAAATTCACTAACCATAGGTAATACCTTAATCAATAAAGAAAAAAATTAAAAAAATTCACTAACCATCAATAGCATCAAAAGAATGACTGAATGGGCATTTTGTTTCCTTCCCTTCCCACTGTGTGAGAAAGATTCTAGGGTTAGTGTCTCAACTATATCTATTTGGTTAGTCAAACATATGGCTAATCTATGTATGTGTGGCTAAATCAAAGCCTCACATTTTCTTTACAATTGCTTGACTATTACCACAAAACGGCATCACACAGTTGCAAAGCAGTGCCTTTATGAAAGCCATCACACATGCACATGTCTACACACAACACATCAGATCAGAAAAAGCTTATTCATATAAAATAAAATGGCTTTGGGATTCAGCAGTGCTGATTTTTCTCAAAAAAATTGTCCTTCTTTTGAAAAGAAAGCACAAAATCTTTGAATTCATAGTCACCTAAAGACTGAGGTTAACTTGCCAGTAGTGGGTTTGAGAAATGAGAGCTAACATCAGGGACAGATATTTTCTTTTACAAATAACACCCTATTATGTATTGTTCTCCATCACCCATGTCCAAACGGCTACTCGACCTATGAAACAAATCGCATCATGAGCACAGATAACCCCAGGCTTCAGGTCTGTAATCTGACTGTGGCCATCAACAGCCAGAAATGAGTTTCTTTCTTATCGGCCTTCCATCAGTCCCCAGTCACTCATATAAAGGAGCCCTGGGAGGGGAGGATTCACATTGCTCTTCAGCACCAGGGTTCTGGACAGCGCCCCGAGCGGGCTGCTGTTCTCACGCTCCTTTCTCAATCTCCACCAGCGCAGCTACTACCCCTCTAGTCCCCCCTGCTGCAGAGAAAGAAAATTACATCGGGATCGATGCAGCCGGCAATGATGATGTTTTCCAGTAAATACTGGGCAAGGAGAGGGTTTTCTCTGGATTCAGCGGTGCCTGAAGAGCATCAGCCACTTGGCAGCTTAACAGTGAGTACTGAGTATCTGGAACTAGTCTAGAGAGTATTTTCTAGGGTAGCAATTGTCTCATCCTGCCATATTGTCATATGGACACCTGGTGTAGAGTAAGCACACACACCTCAACTCCTTCCTCTATCTGTGTACCCTGCCTCCCTCCTGTCTGCCTCCAGTCTTCCTTCTCTCTCCATAAAGTAAAGCAGGTGTACTGATTGCTACATGCTAAACTTCTTTTCCTCAGAATGTATAAGTAGAAAGCAAAGAAGGTCCTGAACATCAACAAAAGGTTATATAGGCCAATGTGGTACATCCACACCCCCAAAAGTGTGTAGAATTTTGAAAGGCCATTTATTATGAGAAGGAACAGGGAGAAGAAATGAAATAGATTTTCAGGGTTCCTGCAAGATTACTGCTTCTCCTATACCCCATTCCATCTATAAAGACTGACCTTCAAACACAGAAGTTATCTTTTCTACTTTACTCTATGGGTGTTGGTTATTGGAATAAAAGAAAGATTGAGTTCCTTTCAACAGTTTCCTGCATTGCTCAGTACTCCATTTTATTCAGTTTAATTGATGGAATATGAAAGCAATGCACCACTTGTTTCAATATTTAAGATAGTTTTTATATTTAAAGATTAAGAGAATAAAAAAGTAACATTTTGCAGGATTTTAGATTCTGATTTGAGGTAACAGTCATGGGATTTAATAAAAAAAAGACACTGAAAGAAAAATGTATTCATATTTCTAGTCATTAAAAATATTAAATGTGCCCTGACCGGTTTGGCTCAGTGGATAGAGCATTGGCCTGTGGACTCAAGGGTCCCGGGTTCGATTCTGGTCAAGGGCATGTACCTTGGTTGCGGGCACATACCCAGTAGGGAGTGTGCAGGAGGCAGCTGATCGATGTTTCTCTCTCAACGATTTTTCTAACTCTCTATCCCTCTTCCTTCCTCTCTGTAAAAAAATCAATAAAATATAAAAAAATGTTATTTCATTATTGTACTATCAGACTTTATCAACCAATAATAATTCAGGCTGTATCATAGAAAAATCTGTTTTAATATTGTAGCTCCAACTCTGTGCTGGAGGGTTGTATTGTACTGGTATATTATTACTGCTAAAAATGTTGAAAAGTAATCAGGGCAAGTTTTGTAGAACTATTTAAATCAATATGCAAAAATAAGACCAAAAAACTTAAACATGGATTTTCTAACATTTAAATATCATGAATATTTGGATGAGATATTCCATGGAGAAATTTTGAAGTTATAATGTATTGCTAGAAGGAAAACTCAGAGTTATGCTACTTAAATATGTAAGATCTCTGTGTTAGGTGGTGAGGAGGAGGCAGATGGTGAGAGTACTACAACATTTGAACTTTTAATGACTAAACATACTATCAAACTCCAATATCTGCATAAACATTTTTTTCCTCAAGTCATAAGTAATAAAATATTTGTACTGATATACAAATCCAGTGAGTGAGACAATACTAACATGTGAAGATAAAGCCAGTAGAAAAACCAGAGGAAGACATGGCAAATTACTATCCACTGGGTCCCATGTCTAACGTACTTTCCTCAGTTTCATGAGGAACTAATAGATGGGTGAGATTGTATTGAATCCCTATTTGTCAGGGATAAAGTTCTCTGCTTACCCAGTTCCTCATTTGCATGTACAAAAGAGTACACCCTAGGTTTGCTTTGTCAAATTAAAGTTTCCAGCTTTTTTATTCTGCATTTCTGACAATGTGACTGAGTTTCTGGAAGCTGCCATTTGTATCTTTAGTCAAAAGGACTAATAGTCATTACTTAGTCATATATATAGTCTCTTGAATGGCTAATAAAGTGTTAGTCTTTTTCAGTTTCTCAGATTCTACTCTTTGTGCCTAATTATTAGGTAGTTCTCTCTCTCTCTCTCTCTCTCTCTCTCTCTCTCTCTCTCTCTCTCTTTCTCTCTCTCCTTTTCTTTTCTCTGTGGCTGAATTTTAGCAGCTACTTTTTAGATGTCATCTGCTGACACAGATGGCCTTGTATGAATACATACCTTCGTGCTGAACTTCTGTAGATAGATACCCATTGGCCATGTGGACCTAACTGCAGAAAGTGAGTTTATCAATGTCAGTGCATGTCTACACATATTTCAGAATGAAATGAATATTTTGTTTTTAAGATTTAATCGAAACTAAAATTATTGTGAAAAATATACATTTGGTCTCCTTTGTGTTGTATTTAGTAATAATATAGTTTCCATATGAGTCAACTAGGCTAACAGTTCAAATTTTATGCTGAAAAGTAAACTTAGAAAGGCAGGTATTATTCATATATGAGATTTTTTTACTTTATGATCGTCAGATGTTTGTTGCTCTTAAAGTGAATCAAATCTGGTCCCCCTTTAATTTCAACCACTGGATGATGTTTTAGAGCAGTGGAAAATAGTTTCCAAGAGTAAATTAGACCAACATTTAGGATCAAAAGTTATGAACTGACATAGCACCTTCTTGAGTTTATATGATTACTGGGCTTCCAGCATATGAATGGAATCTCTGAAAAAATATAGTGAAAGAGAACTCCTAACTAATATGTGTGTGTTTCTACCTTCTTAAAGCTAAATAAAGCAAACTCTGGCAAAAATGATGATAAGAAAGGCAACAAGGGAAGCAGCAAAAGTGAAACTGCTACTGAAAGTGGCAAGACGGCGGTTGTATTCTCTTTGAAAAATGAAGTTGGTGGATTAGTCAAAGCGCTGAAACTCTTTCAGGTGAATGTACACTATCATTACATACCTTTAAAAGTGACTGTGTGCCTGGTTACACATCTGTCGTCTGTTACAAAACATCACTGAGTCATTTCTGGATAATGTGTTGAAAGGTTCAAAGAAAACAAACTTCATCAGGCTTTACAAGGGGAGTTGGTCTGCCAAGCAATGAGATGAGCAAATATAAGTGGGAACTATGTTTTATGAATTCAGAGTTAGCCTACTAGTAATTCTGCAGACTGTTGTCAGATGAAGCAGTTAGTGATTAAAAAAATGTGAGCCTCACACCTGGAAATACAAACACAAAAAGAGCCAGGATCTCTTTAAATATTAAGAGCCTGCAGCCCGATTTGATTTAACATTTGAATCATGCCCATGTCTTGGAAGCACATTTACTGCATAAAATGAGATGCCTGAGTATAGGCATTTGGTATTCCCCTAAGCCTCCTTGTTTCATGAACTTGCCATTTGTAAAGATGAGTCACTCTCCTTATATCTAAGTTTTCTCTTTTGCTTAAGGAAATACAGTAGCTTTTTTTTTTTTTTTTTTTTTCTTCAGGCCCAAATGGGTGGTTTAAACACTGAAGAAAGAGCCTGGTTGAGAGTGAGGTTAGAAAAATCCAGAAAAACTACTGCCTGCTTGTCAGGGCATACCCGATGGTTCCTCTACTCTTCAGAAGGCACCCTCCTTTACAAATGCATTTTGGGGGGAGGCAATGGCTGCTAATTAGATAAGAGAGGGTGCCGATCTCTTTGAGGTGCCTGGGGCTCCTAGTGCAGTGAAAAGATGGAATTACAGTCAGAGGATTCAGACCTGTTCTCCTGGCTTGGCTAAATCATAGCTGCTTCCTACGTTCAATTTCTCCAATTGTGAAATAGCAATAATTCTTCTTACCTAACAAGGTTGTTGTGATGAAATAATATGAGTGAAAATGCTTGGTCAGGTGTACAGATATGAGGCATTATTGTAATGTCTCTTTGATGACTGTAGAGGGGGAATTAGCAGCCCGATTTGGCAAATATTTCCTTGTTCTCTTTTGACCTTGGAGAAAGGATCAGGCACCATAAACAGTTGTAATGGAAATCTGGGGAAATATTTTACACATAATTATATCATCCAGCGCTGTCTGCATACAGTGCCCAACGGCAGGGCAATTCAATTAGACAGCTGGGTGCAGTGGAGAAAACCCTGGAGAAGGAGTTAGCAACCCTGCGTTTTCACTTGGCCATCAGCTAGTCATGGGGTCTTAGCTAAACCACTTAATCCACATGGACCTCAGTTCCCTTGTTTAAAAATACATGCTCCGCTTCAAGCGGAGGACATTAAAAGTCCAAAGGGACACGATCCGCGGGAAGACTCTTGAACTTTGAACTTCATATTAGTCTCACCTTTATCATCGGCCAGTTTAGAAAATGTGGCATTAGCGCAAAGGTTAATCGAAACAGAATCATGGCATTTCGTTTCCTAGTCGCAGGACTAGTTTCTTTCTTCTTTTTTTTTTTTAATATATATTTTTTTATTGTTAAAGTATTACATGTATTAGTACATATATAGGACTAGTTTCTTTATACCGAGGAGGATGATGTTTGACTGGCCCTGGAAACCACCTCTCCTGCTCCTGTGCTGAGGATTCTGAGACCGCCCAGGACCGTGCCAGGAATCGTGCTGATAATCAGAGTGTGCCATCCAGAGCGATGCGGAGGGGCCTGCTTATTTGGGGGTGGGTTAGGGTGAGAGGAGAACTTAAGTCTTCAGTTAACTCAGGGGAAAGGAAGACTACATCCCCGGGGAAATTTAAACCTGAGGTTCAAGTATTAAATTGCTGCCATCACTCAAACACCTTATTGTAAGGAGACTTTTACTCCTGAAATCCATCATGGGGTGGTGATTTCGACAAAACATTCTTGTATGAAGCTAGCCTGGAGGTTGCTGAGAGAACAGTTCCTAAGTGGTCCCAGTTAGGGTATTTGTTTGTTTGCGGTTTGGTTTCTCTTGGCCTTCAGGGATCCACACTTGGCTGCCTTTCTTCCTTTTCTTTCCCTACAATATGGGCTACACTTTGGCCCATGTTTCCCAGACTTCAGTCATTTCATAACACCGTCCCCGTTTCTGCCTCTTGTACTATTTACTCATTTTTTTCAAAGATTATTTTATCTCTAGACGTTATAAAGTTTATTTTTAAACTTTAAATTACAATGGAAACTTCATACCACTATAAAACGAGGGTTTTGAGTTTTAGTCATGTTTTTTGGAAGCATATGAAAATAGAAATATAAATCTGGGTATTATATAACTTAATTCCCCTCCCGCTCCCCAAATAACCAGTGGGATGTGGACTGCTCTGGGAAATGCTGATGTTTGTAATTTTATAGGGCCCTTTATATTAATGTCCCCCTCTTTATTATTGATTTCAGAGAGGAGGGAGAGGGAGAGAGAGAGAGAAACATCAATGATGAGAGAGAATCATTGATTGGCTGCCTCCTGCACGCCCCAGACTGGGGATCGAGCCTGCAACCTTGACCGGGAATCGAACTGTGACCTCCCAGGTCATAGGTCGACCTTCAACCACTGAGTCATGCCAGCTAGGCCCCTCTTTTTTTTTTTTTTTTTTTTTTTTTTAATGAGACAGGAAAACTGATTACAGTCTCTAGTCCTATTAATAGAAACACTGGAGGAAAACATTCCCATGTTTTCATTAACCAAAGAGGGAGGAGAATGTCTTTTCTTCTTTTGTGGGCAGTGGGTGCCTTGTTTAAGAGTTGAAGGAGAGTAGCTGGTGGCATTCCTTTCATTATGCCTGGAGGTGATTCAGAGGTGCTGCTTATATCCCCACAGGAAAAACATGTCAACATGGTTCATATTGAGTCCAGAAAATCCCGGCGAAGAAGTTCAGAGGTGGAGATCTTTGTGGACTTCGAGTGTGGCAAAACAGAATTCAATGAGCTCATTCAGTCGCTGAAATTTCAGACTACAATCCTGACGCTGAATCCGCCGGAGAACATTTGGACAGAGGAAGAAGGCAAGACCAGTGTTTGCTTGTCGGGTGATTTTGCAATCTGACAAATGTTGCAAAGGGGAGCACACAATCTGTGAGCTAACATTTTTGATCCTGCACTGTGTTTTCAACAGAGCTAGAGGATGTGCCCTGGTTCCCCCGGAAGATCTCTGAATTAGACAAATGCTCTCACAGAGTGCTCATGTATGGTTCTGAGCTCGATGCTGATCACCCAGTAAGTGTCCAGTAAAATCCATTCCGCACGCGCTCTCCCAGTTCCATCCATGTGCCAGGCACTGTGCCATGTTCTGTGCTGTCAATGCTGTATTGTAGAGCAATTTATTATTTATTCCCCATAACTGTGAGCAGACTTTTAGATGAGAAAGCTTCCCTGTAAATATGTGTTGGCTGGAAGCAGGTTAGAAAGATGGCATTTCCACAAAGCATTCATTTTTTAGAGGGTTGGACAGAGGCGGAGATTCTAAACCTGAGAGATTATTTCTGTAGAATTAGACAGCCTGAAATATACTTGCAGATGGTGACCCTTGGAAGAATGACGAACTGAAATTGATCACTCTTTGGGGAAACTAGGGAGGACTTGGCATTATGGGGCTCAGTGAGAGCATAAAATTCTCCTTGCTATTTTCCTTGACTGGAGGTAGTTAGGAGTAGAGCAATGGAGTGGACTTCAGTCTCAATGGAAAGGCAGAGGGCATTAGAATAAAGCTGTGATGGAAGACGCATCTCTTTCCGCATCCGCCCAGAATCTATTTACCACCATCTCTCCCCTACGCCAATAAAAATGACCACCTTGAAAGAAATATGATACGTAGGTAAGCATTTCCCATTATTCCCTCCCTCCTCCTTTACATTCGTTTTTATTTAACACAAGAGACCGGGAACTTCTTTATGGCCAGAATGAAGTACAGTTAATAGTCTGGGAGAAATAAGCAATGTCCTCATTCATTACAAGCATGTTTCCCCCCGGTGCCCCTTGTCTATAAACAGGCAGATAAAGGGGGAAACCCAAGCAGATAGATTGTGCTTACTAGAGTGTTTGTGGTCTGAGGGTAATGTCTTATAGATACTCATTTTACTGAAGTGGAAGAAGTCTGGAGATCTGATAGTGGGACTACATGCAGAGGTTCTCGTGTGGTCCCGGGACCAGCTGCATCAGGAGCTGGTGGTAACAAGCCCACACTCAAGTCTGAGTGCTCTGCTTTGAAGAAAACGATGACAACTTCAACAAGAGGAAGATTTTCAATCAAACCAGTTTGAGTTACTGTAGACCAATTCAAACTAAACCATAACATATCATTCAGACAAATGGTCAAACAGATCTAATTCAATGGCATTATTTGCATTTTCCCCCCCAAAAAGTTGAATTCACTCAGACACAGAGTGTCATATTTGCCATCATAGCCTGATGTTTCAGGATAATTCACAGTAATTCACGGGTAAGACTCCTGAACATTAGAAAAACACTCAAAAGTGCCTTCAGCCATCATCCATTTGTCATCTTCCCCTTCCCCACCTCCAGAGAGTCAGAATTAGCACAGAGGTTTGATTTAAGAGGTTAGCAGTGAGATCACTGCCCAGACACCAGCTGTTAACTTGCAGGATGACCTTGGGCAAGTCTCCTGACCTCTGTGTCTCAAATTCCTTATGTAAAAGTGGAAATAAAATTCTTATTGACCTCAAAGGGGCATTTGAAAAGCATAGTTAATAAAATAAGTGGAAAGCATTTTGGCGAGTAAATACCCAATTCCAGGAATGGAAGTGCCGTATTAAATCATCCAGATCAACGCCTGGACAGTAAAGGATTTCTTGGTAACCTCTCTCCAAATGCTCCCCTCAGTCTAGTTTGAAAATTACTTACCTGGAGAAAGGGGGTCAATCCTTTTGATGGAACAACCACAGGAACCACTGACCTTGCTGTGAAAAAATGTATTCAATACTCAGTGTACATTGTCTTGTGCTTAATTTTGTTCCATTATCCCTAATTACACCCACCTTATGATGTCTTTTCTTATTTTCTTTACAGCCACTTTAAATAATTGCAAGTAGTTAGCAACCTCCTACCTCACTCATTTTTTTAAACCATACATGTTTCTTTTATAAGCACACCAAATGTTCATTGTGCACAATTTGATATTGGTAAGTTGGTGTTTTTTATGTCATTATTTGAGGAGGACAGAAATGTTGTCCAAGGCCTTTTTGTGCTTCAGAAGAATCCCGGTTCTGAGAGGGTTATTGCACAAGGATGGGCCTCCTAGAGCTGGGATGGCTCAGAAGGGGCTGGGGATGTAAGAGTCAGCCGTGGAGGCACCCCGGAAAGGGTTAACTATCTATCTAGGCCAGGGCCTCCCAAACGCTAATGGACAAACAAGTCACCTGGAATATCTTCTCAAAATGCAGATGGGGGTCCTGAGATTCTAGAGAGCGTCCTAGCATTTCCAGTGAGCTCCCATTCAAGGCTTCCGCCAAAGGTTTGGGACCACATTCTGAGTAGCAAGGATCTATCAGGGGTGGGCAAACTTTTTGACTCGAGGGCCACAATGGGTTCTTAAACTGGACCGGAGGGCCGGAACAAAAGCATGGATGGAGTGTTTGTGTGAACTAATATAAATTCAAAGTAAAGGAGCGGAGGGGAGAGCAAGAGAACCCTCCGCTCTTTCGGCTCCGCGGGCCAGATAGAACAGCTGAACGGGCTGGATCCGGCCTGCGGGCCATAGTTTGCCCACGGCTGATAGATTCTAGACTGGTTCAAGGTCCACCCATAAGGTGCTTGTTCATGAGCGCTAATGTTTGAGAACGAATGTCCCAGCTCTGTGCTTCTCAGCCTAGCTTTCCATTCAAATCATCTGTAGGGAATTAAAAAATAGACTCAAGCCAGAGCCTCATTTCAGGGTGCTTAAATCAGAACACCTGGGAATGCGCCTGGGGTTTGCGTAGTATTTAAAGCTCCCCGGTGACTCTGAAATCCCACCAGGGCTGACTTATGTGGGACAGCTCCTTGAGTGCCAGCGTACGGTGAGCTGAGCTCTTCGGCTGCCCGCCTGGCTTCAGTTTCCCTTGGCTGAAACTGAGAGAGGAAGGGTGGGTTGTCCAGCAGCTACTTGCTGGGTGCTAGGGTTGCCAGATTTAGCAAATACGTATACATAGGCTGCTCATTTACATTTTCATTTCAAGTAAACAACAAATAATTGTTTCTTAGAAGAATGCCCCAAATATTGTATGTGTCCTGTATCTGTATTTTATCTGGTACCCTTACCCCTGGCCTCAGTCCCGGGTGATGGAATGCTGTGTCTCTGATCCCCAGGGTAGCCAACATCCCCGTTTTATTTTGCGGGCCCAGGATTCAGTCCTGGAAGTTGTGGATTGCCCCCACGTTCATGTAATCACCGCCACCCGGGGCTAATGAGGCGTGATGAGTGAATCACTCTCCGCATGCCTGGAAAAGGTGCAGGTGTTCGCTGAGGAGAGACCATTGAGAGTCTTCAGGAAGCCCAGCAGATTATGATGCTGTTACCATGGTGTCCGGTTTGGCAGGAACTGGGGAACAGATGCTGTGCTTTTCACACGACTCTTTTCCTTTTGTCCCGGCCTGCTTTCCTTTTGAGTAACAAAGGTGCTTGGGTCTCTTCAGTTTTGCCCTCCCAGGTGGCCTGGCGTTCCCAGTGAGGGCTGAAACTCACACTCTCTCGCAGGGTCACACATCCCCTCTGCAGCAGAGGCCCCAGACCCCTTTGTGAATGTGGTAACGCTGGTCACGAAATTTTGTATACACTCATTTAAGGCTTCCCACGCCTGCCTATGAGCCCCAGTTTAAAAACTCCCAATTCATAGCAAAAGGAAAAAAGTGCTGGCTTCCAGGGCAGGAAGCTTCATGGCTGCAGGGTGTCTGGGGGATCTCAGGGCCCTCATCTCCCTCCCCATCAGTAACTCTCTTGTGCTTCCCGAGAGAAAGGCTGTTGGTGATTGAAGCTCTTCATTTCTGCCCAGTAGAGTCCTGGGAAGGTTTCTGGCTTGAAGGCCAGTTCTTCAGCCAGGAGAGAGAATGCAACGGTTTTCTATGAGTTTGAGTTACTGTTGAACAGCCCATTTTGAAGAAGTTGCAGCAGAGGGCGGCTGGGCCTGTGTGGGCCATGTGGGCTGTGTGGGCCTGTGTGGGCCCGTGTGGGCCTGTGGCAGCTCCCCTCTCAGACCCGTGATCTCAGTGGCCTGTCCTCTTTCCTGGCCTCCCTTCTCAGAGTGGCCACTGCTTCCTGCTTATCTTTTGGGGCTGCATCAATAGAAAGTTAAATAGAAATAATTCCTTCTGGGCTCCCAGAACTTTGAAGAAACACCCTCTGAAGAGAAAGAAAATGGAAAGCCTGTTGACAAGAGGAGAGATTTTTGAGTAAAACCAGAAGCCCTCTCAGAAGGATTCCATTTGACTGAAGAATGACAGACAGGCTGTTTAATTTCCCAGGTGTTATGACAATGAATAAAAGTCTTGAAGTTGCTAAAAACTCATCAGACTCATGGGGACTCAGGGTGGAATGGAGCGGACTTGCTATCCTGTGCATGAATCCCTTAAAATTGGTTTTGCATCGTGTGGCTGTACTCATAAGATACAGCAAAACCTCTTTAATTCATGCTAATTTGGGGATTTGATAATTATTGTGAATGAATGAGTTTTAAGTAAATGAACATTTATTGATCATTTATACAAAGAAATTAAATTTAGGTTAACTTACTGAATAATCAGGTTAAAGGGACCTGTTTTAATGGAAAGGATAATATTAATTTATGATGAAGATCAATTACATGCAAATGAAAACCAAAAGATATAGTCCACAGTATCAATTTGCTTAACTAAGCCATTCTGCCCACTTAGTGGAAAGGTAAACTTTAGCCTGAATTCCCACACATCCCAAATTAGTACAGTCCCGGTTTAATGAGGTTTTACTGTTGTAAGCACAGTTTGCCTCTGCCTATGTCATAAAGATGTCATGCAAGGATACAAATTTACATTTGAATTGAGTAGTCAGTCAACACCACAGCAATTTTCTTTGAGGCCTTCTGCAGCTCACTTTTTGGCTCTCTGTTCTATAACGTCATCTCTCTTCTGTTTAAGGGATTTAAGGACAATGTCTATCGACAGAGAAGAAAGTATTTTGTGGATGTGGCCATGAGTTATAAATAGTAAGTACCTGTGTAACTGTTTTCTGCAACTTGTCACTGGCTAGTTAGAAAAGCACATGCTGTGTTAAACAGACACACCTTCTCTTCGCTTTGACTTTTCTGAAGGCAGATATGAACCATTTTAAACACTCACCAACTCTGTGGGCATTAAATACCAACACTGATGTTTGACATCTGGGCACAACTGTGAAAGAATGAGACTGTTGGGCCTCATGCCAAGTGCTACATTTTCACCATTGTGTTCGCAGCTCCATGAAGGAGCCACTTTTGTCCACTCTGCAGGGCCCAGAAACAGTGTTTTTCATTTTGCTTTTGATTTGAGTTTTTTGTAACCTCCCTCAATGTCTAGCGTCCCCAATGAAAGTAGGGAATTCAGCAAGAATGGCGAAAGGGCTCATGTGAGCAGCTGTAATAGAAAGAGATGTGTTTGCTTTGTGTGGAAAGGGAAACTTCCTGGAAATTGGAGAGTTTCAGACCCAATCTTGGCTCAGGGTGGGGAGGAAATGAAAGAACCTAAGGATTGGGGTGAGGACCTTGCATTGTGCATGGTATTAGATGGCCGTGACAGGGTACTGCCACAGGCGATGATGTAGTGTGTTGACTGCAGGCCATGTCTAGAAAAATGGAGTAAACGTTAGGCCTCTATGTATTCTGCTCACACAATAAAACTTGTAGCCCATCATGGTGCTGCCTTTACTTTGTCTGGTATGTGATCAGCTACATAAATCTTGTCATCAGGACAAAATATAAATCCATACCTGGCAGGAAAGATTCTTTCTTATTTTAGTTGAGACTAGGTGAGAAACTCAACTGTCCTGTGGGGCAAGTTTGTCCTTGGTGAGAATTTAGGACATTACATGTGTTGTACAAGGTATCAGTATTTCCTTCCCACCCTCCCTCCCTACCTGCCTCCCTGCCATCCTCCTCCCTGCCATCCTCCTCCCTCCCTCCCTCCCTCCCTTCCTCCCTTCCTCCCTCCCTTCCTCCCTTCCTCCCTTCCTTCCTTCCTCCCTCCCTCCCTCCCTCCTTCCCTCCCTTCCTCCCTCCCTCCCTCCCTCCCTTCCTCCCTTCCTCCCTCCCTCCCTCCCTTCCTTCCTTCCTCCCTCCCTCCCTCCCTCCCTCCCTCCCTCCCTCCCTCCCTTCCTCCCTCCCTCCCTTCTTTCCTCCCTCCCTCCCTCCCTCCCTCCTTCCCTCCCTCCCTCCCTTCCTTCCTTCCTTCCTTCCTTCCTTCCTTCCTTCCTTCCTTCCTTCCCTTCCTTTCTTTTTAAGAAATATGACACACAGGTGCTTAGGCAAAAATGAGAGGATATCATATCACACCTGTGATTTGCTCATTTGTAATTTCCCTGGATGCTCTGGTGCTCTTCCTTCCCTCCTACCAAACCCCCTGCATCCTTCATTCTTCCTTTACTATGTTTTTAATCCTGAAAACCAGGACTACTTGGCACATGCTTTTCCACATGTGTCTTCTCCATTCTCATCTCTTGTGTTCCACGCAGCTCCTTGACCCTTTTTAAACTACTGTGACCTTCTACCCCCTCGCAATGTCAGTGTGCTGATGGCTTGTCCAGGCTCAAGCCCAACCTCCTGCCCCCTTAAGCCCTCAGCACTGTCACTCTCTAACCTTGTCTTCCAGTGTTTCCCCGTCAGGTTGCCAAGACAGCACTCTGATGGCCATGCTCACTTTTTCACATCAGGATCTGATCAGTGGTCCTGAGTGTTAAGATGAGCTCCCCTGCCAGCTGGCATGGCTCAGTGGTTGAGCATTGACTTGTGAACCAGGAGGTCACCAGGTTCGATTCCCAGTAGGGGCACATGTCTAGATTTCGGGCTGGATCCCCAGTGTGGGGTGTGCAGGAGGCAGTCGATCAATGATTCTCCTCATCACTGATGTTTCTATCTCTCCCTCTTCCTTCCTCTCTGAAATTGATAAAAAAATATTAAAAAAAAAGAAAAAGATGAACTCCCCTTGGTTCACAGACCCTGCCTGTGGAATCAGGCCATGCCTGCGGAGGTGGGTCCTTAGAAAGGGGTGGGCAGCCCTGACCGGTTTGGCTCAGTGGATAGAGCGTCGGCTTGCGAACTGAAAGGTCCCAGGTTTGGTTCCGGTCAAGGGAATGTACCTTGGTTGCGGGCACATCCCCAGTAGGAGGTGTGCAGGAGGCAGGTGATTGATGTTTCTCTCTCATCGATGTTTCTAATTCTCTATCCCTCTCCCTCCCTCTCTCTGTACAAAATCAATAAAATATATTTAAAAAAAAATAAAAAAAAAATAAAGGGGTGGGCAGGACATGCCTTTGGGACCTGTGGGGACATGGTCAAAGCTCAGGGCTTGGCAGAGCCTTTTCCTTTAGATAAAAGATAGATACAAATGTATTTCATATGCAGTATATTATATATACTGTGGTATATAAAGGATTTTGATAGCATAGTGATCAAGGAGCTAGCTCAGATGTCATTTATTTCTTCTTGACAGAGCCCAAGCTGGACAAAGGCAAGCTGTATGGTGATAACACTAATAGAATTGATATATATGAGTCAACCAGGCTTAAGAAGCATTGCTATGGGGCGTCCTTTGGTGTTAAAGGAAACATGTTTATATAGAGAGGAGAGGAAATGGTACATAGTAGAAACGATGGAGGGTGAGGCTCTCAAAGTATTCACAAGTTTGCATTTGCCAGTTTCCCTTAGCGCAAGAGGGACACGGAGATGTGGTGTCTATGGAAAACAAGTCAAAATTGGAGGCTGGAAATGGTGGAGATTTTATACAAAGGTGGGCTGGCTGGGGCTGTTCCAGGGTCCCAGTTTACAGAGTGGGGCTGTGCTCAGGGTCCAGGCCTGATTCTCCGTAACTGAAGATTCAGGAGGCCGAGGTAGGCAGGAGACCAGCAAGTCATCATTTTATAGGGAGAAACTACTCTCATAGGTCTCACGCATGCTCCCTGTTGTCATGACGCCAGAGAGGCCAAATTATAACCTGAAGGCTATTTTGTGGAGATACAGTCAAAACAGAAAACATTTAAGAGAGTTTGGGATCCAAGACCATTGCAGCCCTCTCCCCTGGGCAATGCTGAGTCAGGCTGAGTGCCCAGAATAACATGATGAAAAACTGGGCCATCGGAGCCAGACTATCTGGGGCTTGAGTCCCGACTCCACTGCTTCCTCCTGGGGTGACCAGCATCACCGTGCCCCAGTTTCTTCATCGGGGAAGAGTATCTAACAATAGAACCCATCTCTCGGGGCTGTTGTAAGGACTATGAAAGAGAACCCATGGCTGTGCTTTGCACAGTGCCCAGCACGTGATCTGTGATCATAACTGTCAGTTATTATGACAGCCTCCCCTGTCCCTGTGCACAGACTGTCTTCCATTTCCTGGTGACCTATTGTTTAATTCTTTAGCTGTATTAACACCATTGTTTTTGCTGCCACCTTAACAAACACTGCAGTTCAAGTGTCCCTAGAAGTAATCTCGGGAATAAAACTCCTTCGGTTTCCCACTTAAAGACTGTTGTATATACCGATGCATTTTGTGCTGATCAACATCCTTCTCTGTGGAGAGATTTCATAGAGAGCAATTACGTTCCCATTTGTGTGTGTGTGGGAAGCTGCAAATACTGATAACAATCGCCAGTTGCCTCGGGTGCTTCTTGCAGTGGACAGAGTGAGGAAGGTGCCCAGGGAGGGCTTCAATCAGGGACTTGCGGGACGGAGAGAAAGAGGTCATTGCTTAGTGTCCATCACGCCATCACTGCTGTGGATTCTACGGGTATGAATTTGAGGATGGATAAGGGCTAGCCATTTTTTTGTGTGTAAATACATGTGTGTTTCTGTGCAAATACATGTGTGTTTGCAAGCTGAGGGCAGGGCTCAGGCTTGTGTTCTGGTGCTGGTGGGGGTGGGGCAGAGGTACTCGCGAGTCCCTAGCGGGGCCTGGGTCATCGTCTCCAGCTTGCCACGCGGTAAGCAAGGTTTGCTTTTATTGGACAAAAAATAAAGCTCCAGTTTCTGGCTGAAATAGATCTTTTTCTAGTGCTAATGGCTTTCTGAATGAGCAAAGGAAAAAGATGTCAATACAATAATTACTTAAAATAAGCGCGTTTGAGTGGCTTCTGGCCGAGTGCTGTGATCTGATTTCCAAGCCAAAGCTTGAACCACAGGTCTGAGAAGCAGATCATTTGAAACTGGGTGGTGCTGAAAACACCCAGTGCGTGGGGTCCCTGCAAACATAGTTTGGTGATAAAATTAGAGACCATTCTGACATGGGGAGACGAATTCAATTTCCTGTTGATAGTTTGTTAAGGCTTTCAGGACACGGAGAATAAGTCAAATATATGGTCGGAAATATAGACAAAGATGGAGCAGAGATGGTTTGGGGGTGCTGCAGGGATTGGCAGGATGTCGTCTGAAGGGTGTACAGGGAAGGGGAAGAAAAGATATAAAGTACCGAATAATATCTATTGAAACATGGCCAGGAAGCCCTCTGGGGCATTTGTGTTGAATACTATATTTTCTGTGATAGTCTTGAAAGGATAAAGCAGGGGGGAAGAATCAACACATGCAGAGGAAAATGAAACAATTCCACTCTATGATGAGAAAACAGCAGGCTCGAAGCCTGTATAACCATGAGCCTGAGAGAGGAGAGGGCCCGGGGACCGTGTCAGCACACTGAGAATTGTCGATAGGTGCCACTCAGGTGCCTTCCTGATTGACAGCGCTGCCGAGAAACATGATTGATTACCCAGAGGCCCGCTGCCGCCTGCAGACATGCCTGAGCGCTGTGGCCACGAGTGTCAGGAAGACCTAACTGCCTCACCAATAACAGCGGAGGAAGCATTCATTAGTGCAAATATCAGTCTCCATAGAAGACCTGAGAATGAAGGTCCTGGAATGACAGGGCACTGTTTTAACATCATGGGTAATGGATGAGGGTCACAGCCTGTCCTCCCCAACCCAAAGAAAAGAAATTCTAGTGTAAACAAGCACAGAGGACCCCGGGTTGAGATATGTGAAGCGCGTGCAGACCTGCAGTCACTGGCAATGGAAGTGCGTGGGGGGCAGATGGCATGTGGAGGAAGGGAAAATGATGACTGTGCTGTTGTGGCTATAAGGTTTGTGTGATACTCTCCAGGTTTCTGTCATTGGCACCTTCATATTTTAAGCTTGACATTAGCTTTCCTGCATTTCTGTGGGTTTCACAATTGCTATATTGTTGGAGGAAAAATGAGTAATACCATTTTTTGTTTTTTTTTTTCCCGGTTGACTAGAAATAAACAGATTTTTCTTTGGGGGCTATTATAATGATTATTCCCCAACAATATGCATGCATATTTAATTTAATTATATTAGTGGTGTGTGTGTGTGGGGGGGGGCGGGGACGTGGTAGTTATTTCAATCTATCGTACTCTCCTGGAAAGAGGCCCCGAGCTCTGACTTTAATATGCCCTTCTGTTTGCTTAAGTTGATTTTGAATATTACTGTGATTGTGTTTGGTTACGAATGCACTTTCTCCTGGTTGAAATTAAGGTGGTACATGAACCTCATATTCTTCTCATTTGGCTGCCTCCTTTGTGCTTTCCTTATTTATTTATTTTTAGTCCATGGAATCTGAAATGCAAATAAGTAAAAGCAAATGTCAGTGGGTAAGGTAAACAAGGGCGTTTCAACATGTCATAATTTGCTTTAATTAAAATTGGAAAATTCCCCAATTTTCCAAGGAAACTCATTTGATTTCAGTCCCAGGGGTCCAAACCCTAGCTGGTTTGGCTCAGTGGATAGAGCATCAGTCCACAGACTAAAGGGTCCTGGGTTCAATTCTGGTGGGGGCATGGACCTCAGTTACAGGCTCGATCCTCAGCACTGGTTGGACACATGCGGGAGGCAACCAATTGATGTGTCTTTCACATCGATGTTTCTCTCTCTCTCTCTCTCTCTCTCTCTTCCACTCTCTCTAAAAGTCAATGGAGCCCAATGGCATGGTTCAGTGGTTGAGTGTCGACCTATGAACCTGGAGGTCATGGTTCGATTCCTGGTCAGGACACATGCCTGGGTTGGGGGCTCTACCCCCAGTGTGGGTGTGCAGGAGGCAGCCAATCAATGATTCTCTCTCATCATTAATGTTTCTATCTCTTTCTCCTCTTCCCTTCCTTTCTGAAATCAATAAAAAAATATTTTTTTAAAAAAAGGTCAATGGAAAAATATCCTTGGGTGAGGATTAACAAAAAAACAAAACAGAACAAAAAACAAATTCAGGGATCCAGATGGTTCCTTGACATCTCTCAGCCTCAGCGTTCTCCTCTGTAAAATAAAGATAGCAGTATCTCTCTGCCTCTCCCCTGGGAATATTTTAAGAATTAAATGAAATCAGTGGAGCATTGCCATGCAATGCACTTTACTATTAACTTTATCAAAACAATAATCAACACCTCCAGACCAAAAGTCTGGGTTTACTCAGACCCCTGACCTGCTTGTAAGGCTTCAGTTAGTTTCTCCAATTTCCCTTTCAATCTGAGAGGCTGTGTGTGGACTAATTAAGAATTGTAGAAGTTACAGCTGAACTGCCTGGGTGAACTCCAGCTTTATCACTACCAGCCAAGGGTCACCTGCAAGTTATTTGTCTTCTGTGCCTCAGTTTCCTTATATGTAAAATAGGGATAACCCTACTTCTGCTTTAGAGGATTATTATAAGGGTTAAATGAGCTAATATACTAACAACACTTAGAATATTGCACAGGAAATGCTACTTTAAGTATTTGCTAATCTGGAATAATAAAAGTGTAATATGCTAATTAGACCAGACTGCTGAATGACCTTCCAGTCATCACTCCAGACGTCCTTCCGGATGAAGCCACCGTGCTGCGGCTGAGGCAGAGGCAGAGGCAGAGGCAGTTAGGGGCAATCAGGCAGGCAGGCAGAGTGGTTAGGGGCGATCAGGCAGGCAGAGTGGTTAGGGGTGATCAGGCAAGCAGGCGAGTGGTTAGGGGAGATCAGGCAGGCAGGTGAGTGGTTAGGGGTGATCAGGCAGGCAGGCAGGCAAGTGGTTAGGGGTGATCAGGCAGGCAGGCAAGTGGTTAGGGGAGATCAGGCAGGCAAGCAGAGTGGTTAGGGGCGATCAGGCAGGCAGGCAGGCGAGCGGTTAGGAGCCAGCGGTCCCGGATTGAGAAAGGGATGTCTGACTGCCAGGTTAGGCCCAATCCCACGACATCCCTCGAGGGGTCCCGGATTGCTAGAGGGTGCAGGCCGGGCTGAGGGCCCCCACCCCCGTGCATGAATTTCGTGCACCAGGCATCTAATATTTTTATAACATTCGTTGTCTCATGTCAACTGATCTCGCCTTTTTCTCTACCATCTCCCAATCTTTTTATTACCTTTAATACCCTTCTCCACCACCTTGGCCAACACTTTCTATAAGCCCTGAAGTCCGTCTGATTATTATACTAATATTATTTATCACTGTGTAACAAACTACCCCTACACTGAGCAGTTTAAAACAGCAAATACTTATTATCTCACAAAGTTTCTCAGGGTCAGGAATCAGGGAGCAGCTTGGCTGGGTGGCTCTGGGTCAGGGTTTTCCAGGAGGCTGGAGTCAGAGTGTTGACCAGAGAAGCAGTCATGTGAGGGCTGGACTGGGGCTGGGAGATGTTTCCAACTTGGGCATGCACATGGCTGTGGCAGAGGCCACAGTTTCTGGCAACGTGGGCTTCTCCACAGGGCTGCCTGAGTGCCCTCAAATCAGGTGATCCAAAGAGATCAAGGAAGAATCCATCTAACCTCAGAAGTGATGTACCATCACTCCTGATGAATTCTATTGGTTTCATAGCCCAGCCCTGATATACTGTGTGAGGGGACTACACCTGGGCATGAATACCAGCAGGTGGGGCTCACTGGGAACTGTCTTGGAAACTGGTGAAGAAATACATTTAATTTGTGTTCGATATTGTTTCTTTAAGACCCTCCCTAATTGCTCTTCCACAATGGGTGCTCATGCACTGTCTACAGAACTAATCTACAGAAGGCAGGGGTAGCATGGTGTAGCAGAAGGTGGAGCAGAATGTATAGGCGTTGGAGCTAGACAGAACTGGGTTTGAATTTCTGCCCCCCTCACAAACTCTGTGGCCCTGAGCATTGACCTAGCTCTCTGAGTCTCAGCGCTCTCATCTTAATGTGTACCTGGTATCATTGGGAGGATTAGCAATGATTACAGAGCCCAGATGCGGACTGGTGCAAGCTGGTGTGGAATCTATGATAATGTGATTATTATCATCACGGTTAAGTTGCTAATGGTTCCTTAGTTCCATATAACCATTTGTTAAGCTCATTTAAACTGAGTAAAGGACTTTAAGGAGTGAATGCATTAAGGAATTTTTGACTCCATGGTGGGCTGGGTTAAAAAGGAGCTTTTCAAAAAATCTGTGTGTGTGTGCACACTTTCATTTTCACGTAACTCACGTACACAGCTTGCTTCTTCAGCCTGACAAAGAGACCGTCTGCAAGGCCTTCCCAGGTCAGTGAGTCTCAGCTACGGTTAGAGGGTCCAGGTGGGGGCTGCGCTGTGTGGGCAGTATCCATGAATGGCTGATGGTGGTAGAAATGTTCACCATACGTGGACCTCTTAGCTGGCTTATTTGGGTAGCTTCCTTTAGTTAAATTCTGGCCCCATGCTGGACCTGTGTTAAACACATTGCTTATGTTCTCTCACTTACCCTCACAGTAAGCCTCAGAGACAGGTGGCATTATCGCATTTGGTTTGAAGGTGAGGAAACTGAGGTTTAGCGACATTAAGAGACTTGCAAAAGGTGACACAGCTGATTGTCATCCACATAAACACCAGTTCTTATTGCTTTAATTTCTCCGAAACTGAGCAGTAAATTGAACACTAGAACCAAAGCAAATATCTATAGTCCTAGGTTTATTTCCCAGATGACCAGAACAGTTTCGGAATAAGGTCCCTCTCAGGGGTTTCCAGTGTGCCTCTCTGATGGAATCTAAACCTCTCCTTCGCGCAAGAAGCCAGATTGTTTCTTCCTTTTTTTTTTTTTTTTTTGGAAGTGGCTGTAACACTTCACTTGCATACGTGTTTTCATACACAAGTTGAAAATAACACTGAAACAACTAAGTAAGTGACTTGAAATTTTAAAAAGTCATTCGCTACACAGAATTCTCAGCATATTTGAGATGCATCATTCTTGTATGTATTTGATACACTTCAGATTTTATGCAGCCAGGACGCAAACCAGCCCTGTCTGGCTCCAAGGCTACGTGCTGTTTCTCGTGGAGTGTGTGGGACATCTGCCTGGTGCTGGCCGGCGGCCCCACCTCCTTGCCCTGCGCAGCAATTGCGCTCCCCTCTCAGGCCCTGTGCTCCCCTCCTGCGGGAAGCCTGACCCTCGTGGGGTATATCATGGATGGAAATAAACACAGCTGGGCTGAGGCTTGAAAAACAATGTTAGAGATTTGTCTTTCTCTGGCTTTTTTCCTAGTTGCTAGCCTATTTATTTCTTGATTTTTTGATTGACAAAATTGCACCCTTTGAGATTCATTTGCTCTGAGGGTAGGTACACAGCTAAACAGAGACTAAAACAAAACAGCCCCAAATGGAGACTAGCGTATTGAAAAGTGCAATCACCAGCCCAGCAGGCACATTCAATTTGAGTGAGCTTGTGAATATTCCACTCAGCGCCATTACGGAGCGCCAATATTCCACTCAGCGCCATTCTCTCGTTCAACAGGGAACGGTGATGAGATTCTAGCCTCCTCTCCCCATCAAAGCAGAGAAGGGCATTTCCCCCCTGTTACCCTCCTTCTTCTACCCACAGCCCCAAATACCACATGCTGTCATAACAAAGCCCTCCGGGACTGAGATTCAGTAATATGCCATGCATTTTAAGATGCTGGATAGACACAAATTATGGAACGGATGAGCCTTGGAATAAACGTATTGGGCTTCTAAGCCAGCACCTCACTTCTCAGCAGATATTCTCAGTTTCCTCTTTTCCTTAGATGACTCGGCAGGAGTCAGCCATAGGTTGACAAATAAAAGGAAGGAGGTGGGTGATCAGAGACAAAGGTAGGCTCCCTCGAGTAGAAGTGTTGGGCAGATATTGGGTAGAGCTGTTTGCTGCTCTGCCTCTAACTTCCCCATGCCCAGCGTTAAAACAACTCTCACAGCCGAAAGGTTTTCTGAGGGAAAGGGGGTCTGGAGCCCTATGCTGGCCAGAAAAGGACCAGGTGCTGGGGCCTGTGGACTGAACCAGCAGCCGCAGGGCACCACGGACAGGCAACGCGTGCCCTGTGCTGGAGCTGACGGGCGCTTTCACACGTTAGGTTTTCGGGAAGAAAGTTCTGAAAGAATTTACATTGGCTACAGATGAGGAGGGTGGGCGGGAAAAAGTGAAGCGGGGCAGTTCTAGGCTAGATGCATGGTCTGTAACAAGGAAATATTTGCTACTTTTGATCGGTGGTAGGCAGCAGTCCTGACCGTTCACCCGCAAGCAGGGTCTGGCGTCTAGTGGGCGGCTAATAGATGGCCTGGAGGGTGATAAAGAACTCCCACAGACATTCAGGAGTGTGAGCAGTCTTTTGTTAGTTGTTCCACAGCTACTAACTGGTTAACAATTCTTGTCTGTTTCTCCTACTCTTGGCCTTTGCTGTAATTTAATGTAGGACGCCTCAGAATTTTCTCTTGTTACCAGTTCTGTGCATATTGGGGCTTCCCAACTCCCAGGTAGCTGTGACCATTTAGCTTTTGTTTGGGCTGCAGGATTACCATTCATTGCAGAGTTTTTCCTAGGAGGCATTTGCAATTATTGCAACTTGCAGAAAAATAACGGGGGTGGCTCCACCTCTGCACCTTTCCAGAAATTTTCGTTGACCTTAGCATTTCTCATTTCATGCGAGAAGAGGCATGATTTATGGGTCCTGCTTGGTTTCAGAATGTAGCTTAAAGGAATACATTACTAACAGGAGTCCTGAGTGCTACATTACCTATTTTTAGATAGGCGAATCTTAATTGGAAACAAAACAAATATAAGGCAGAGGAAGAACGAAAGGGAAAAGTTATGCTTTCTTAACAGGGGAAGAAAACAACTTAATGGGGGGTGGGGGGTGGTTGCAAGTTTTTATCCTAACGACACGTTCCTCATCAGTTTCATTGGCAGTTGGTCACTTTGATGAATTGTGGGCTCTATTGTGTTGTGGGTCCAAGGTTTAATTTTTTATCTTCTCTGTCTTTTTGAGAAGAGGCACCTTAGAAGGCAAATATGTTTTCTTCTCGACCGAGCTAATTTTATCCCGTTTCATTATCCTCCATTGATTTGCTTTCCCAGGTTTTGAATGAAGCTGAGATATATGTGGCTGTTTGGGTACTTTGTGACTCCTGCGTAAACACTAGCTGTTGGTACTTTAATTTCTTTGAAATGGAGCGGTAAATTGAAAAGTAGAACAAAACCAAATAGTTGTAGTACTGGGGTCATTTCCCAGACGACTAGAATAGTTTCCGAAGAAGGTCACATTAGGGGTTCTAAGAGAATCTAAATATCGCTCTCTGCCCAAGGCCACACCCTTTCTTTCTTAAAAAAATAAAATCGGCATAGCAACTTCTGTTTGACACAGGTGGAATCAATCAAGGTGAAACAAGAGTAACAGAATTAAATGGCTTGGGTTTTTAAAAAGTTATTCCGCTCCACAGAATTCTCAGTGTACATGAGTTCTTGTCAGTATTTAAGAGATCAGGCTTTATGGGAGAACCATTTTCATGCCAAGTGTTTCTCTCTACCCGAGGTTCAGCTCGATGGTGGAAAGGAAGGGCGCCTGAGAGTCACAGAGAAAAACAAAAGGGAAAATTGGTTTGGAAAAGGTTTCTCCTTTTCATGTTGGGGGCTTGATGGGTTTGTTAGATGTGCACAAATGCCTCCGTGGGATGTTGTCTGATGACAGCATGGCTCCCACAGCTGTGAGAAACGTGAACGCAGGAAGGCCGGGTATTACTGGCAAGGCCAGAAGCTGCACCAAATTCTAACGTTTCACGGGGAACAAGGTATGAGTATTTTTACGGTAGAATGATTTCCACGAACTTGAAAGATTAAAATTACTTCCACAAGTCCTGTCCAAGAGCTGAGTGGATTTACCCGAAAGACCGCTGCTTTGTCATCTCCAGACCTATTTCTGGCCCTGCAGGGAAGTGATGAAATTTTATTCATTTCTGTACACCCGGAGAAAGAGACCCAACTGTACTGAGTACCCATTAGCTACTAGGCATTGGCCCAGGCGCTTTACGGATGACATGTCTTTGGATTGTGCAGTTGTCTTATTCCCCTCTGTTTCAAATGAGGAGGCCGAGGCCAAACTCAGTGCAGGATACTGTTAGGTACTCAGTCCCTTGCAGTGAGGTGTATTGGTTGAGTGGGATCTCTAGAGCTAGCCTTCCTGAATCTGAGTCCTTGCTATGCCAGTTACTGGCTGATTGATCTTGGGAAGATCACCAAGCCTCAGTTTCCCAACCATAAAATGGGGATGCAGACAGTCATTTAATCAGCCTACAGGCATCCTCAAACTACGGCCCGCGGGCCACATGCGGCCCGCCGAGGACATTTATCCGGCCCGCTGGGCGTCGCTGCCTGTCCTGCTTAGCAGCTGACTCGTCCCGGGCCTGCAGTGCGCATAGGAATTTGTTCATAGTTTTTTTTTTTTTTTAAACTATAGTTCGGCCCTCCAACGGTCTGAGGGACAGTGAACTGGCCCCCTGTTTAAAAAGTTTGAGGACCCCTGGTAGGAGGTGAGCAGCATATGACATAATCCATGTCATGTGCTATTATATTATTGTTATAGTTATAGTTAAATGGATGAATGAATGAGTGAGTGGATGCTATTATTAGGCCATGAACTGTAGAATAACTGCATTCCCACATCCACCCTTAAAAGAGGTGGGGCCCGGTAGTTAGTAATATTCTGTCTCTGAGTGTCCAGATGCAAGGTGTATGGGATTGAAAGTGGCTCTGGGAGACCCTAGTCTGGGTCTCTTCATCCTAGTGGCCTGAGACTGTTGACTGCTATTGAATTTAAACTCTTTTCTGGATGGCCTTCTTTGAGGGTGTTGAGCATGCACATTTTAATGGCTGTTTGACCCATTGTTGTTGCTGTTGATGTTTAATTTCATGGTAGTTTTGGCAGGAGAAAATCACTCCTCTGGAATGTGCAGAGGGCTTTCTTCAAGGTGAGAAAATGGTGAGAAGCCCTATCCTGGGGCACAGGATAAATAAAAACAAATAATTTCCCGGAGTTAAAGCTCCTCTTTCCCTGAGGCTCCCTGGGTACAGTAGTTTGTTTTCATTATGTCTCTTACAAAGGCAGCACCGATATTAACAATAGGAACAAAACAGACGCACATTTTTTGCTTTCTAACATTGGAAAGTTCCTTAGGGCCCATAGACTCATTTAGGAAAATTCATGTGCACAAAACTCATTTGCAAAAGCAAATAAAATATGTGATCACAAATGCTCTTTTTCTGACTGGCCTAGGGGACCCGCTGAAAATGAGTATGTGCCTTGATGGTTACTCACATAGCTGAGCTGACGCAGGCCGCCAGTCTTCTCATCGAATGAACCCTATTGAGCCACTTTATGTCAGACAACTTGAATGACTGGAAAGCTTGGTACAGCTCAGCTGGTTGTTAAATCACTGTAGTGATTCGTGAGTTTCCTTTTTGAAAAATAATATTCAATCATCATGCCCTATGGCTTTGAAAATATCTTTGCAAGTTCATTCATTAAGATGTCCAGCCAGCCCTGACCGGTTTGGCTCAGTGGATAGAGCGTTGGCCTGCGGACTGAAGGGTCCCGGGTTCGATTCCGGTTAAGGGCATGTGCTTGGGTTGCGGGCACATCCCCAGTGGGAGGTGTGCAGGAGGCAGCTGATCGATGTCTCTCTCATCGATGTTTCTAACTATCTATCCTCTCCCTTTCCTCTCTGTAAGAAATCAATAAAATATATTAAAAAAAAAAAAAGGATGTCCAGCCAAGGAAACATGTCTGTGTTTAATCAGGCTTGGCTTTATGTCCCTTTGGATTGTGTATGCTGCTTTCTTTCCTGATAAAATTTTTGGCTGCAAGTGTGATGGGTGACAGTGCCTAGGAAACCTGAGTTGAGATCATTAGAAAAAAAGGAAACCTTACTTGTAAACTATGTAGTACATAAGGATAAATGAAGCTACCAGCAATCTGATTAAAATCTCAAAGTCTTTGAGCTGCTTTTTCCATAGCAATTAAAGTATATGAACAACTACAATTTTCTCAACCTTTAAATCTGTGGTTTGTTTTGGCCTAACTGGTTGATTTACTTATTCCACAAATATTATTTACTGAATAGCTATGTATTCTGGGCTCTTCTCTGGGTGGCAGAGATATAAAAATGAGAAAACAAACATCCCTGTCTTCAGGAAGCATATATTGTAATGGGGCAATAGATTTAGCAGAGTAATACTTTAAGAAATGTTACTTCTTTTTTTACCCTTGGGTATTACTGATAGTATTTTGTTATAAACTAGAGGCCCAGTGCACGGATTTGTGCACACTGAAAGGAAATTAATTAGAAGGTGGCCAGTGGGGTGGGACTGGGTGAGACGGGTCGGACACACCCTGGAGCCAACCTCCCACAATTCCTCCCTGGCTGGCCGCACCTGGGGTGGCTCCGGGGCTCAAAGGGCATTTGTGGAATGAATGGGATCTCTCTGGCAGGTGGGGTCCCTCGGCCTGGCCTGCAGGGATTGGGCTGAAACCAGCAGTCCGACATTCCCCGAGGGGTCCAGGAGTACGAGAGGGCACTCTGCAAAGTTGCTGTCACTCGGCAGCTCCTGTGTTGAGCGTCTGTCTCCTGGTGGTCAGTGTGCGTCATACCTACCGGCCGGTCGGCTGGTTGGCTGGACACTTAGCCTTTTATATATATAGATTGAGTGTCCATTATGGTCTGAATTCTGAAGTGTAATTTTATCAAATGTGGGAGCCTTGAGAGTTCTCCCATGGACTCTTAGAAATCAGTAGAAAAAAAAGGCATTTGCTTTATGGTATAACTATAATGGAATCCATCCATTCCACTTAGGATATACCGTATATATATTTTTCCTGGCTTGTGGCCACATTAAAAAAATATATTTTTATTGATTTTAGAAAGGAAAGGAGAGGGAGGGAGACATAGAAACATCGAAGAGAGAGAATCATTGATTGGCTGCCTCCTGCACGCCCCACACTGGGGATGGAGCCTGCAACTCAGGCATGAGCCCTTGATGGGTATTGAACCCAGGACCCTTGAGTCCGCAGGCTGACGCTCTATCCACTGAGCCAAACAGGCTAGGGCGTGGCCACATTTTTTCCAGTCTTAGGGACATAAGCCATCTTCCTGTTGAACACTCACTGACTACATGGCTCCAATCTGGAGACGCCTGGCTGCAGGTGGTACTAGTTCATGATGGTGGTACCAACCAGCAGAGTACTGGGTGGCATTATGGTTCCCAGCTAGAGTAAGAGTCATAAAAACTGACTGACATTTTTGCACACTGCTGTGTCACCTCAGTTGTGAGACATGTAACAAACAGCAAATTTTGTGAATGCTAAGTGTTTCTTTTAAATTAGGCCAAAATAAAGATTATTCTATAATAATGTTAGAATAATGTTGCTGTTCTATACTCCTCTGTGCTTTCTTGGATGAGCAGGAAAGACAATGAATTACAGATAGCTCCTTGGGGATGGTGCAGAATTCAGGGTATGCTCATTGAGGAGCGTGGCACATTCGTCTCATAGTTTAAGGAGCAACAAAGATAGACACCTCCTACCTTCGTTTCCCCATAATCTTTCTCCAAAGGCTCTAACAGGCTAGAGTCCTAGACCCTTAGAGGACCTGCTAATTGTTAATGAGTTGCAAAGTTGATGGAACTTTACATTCACCTCCTCTCCGTTGCCTGCTGCCATCCCCAGGGGAAAATGTCAATCAAGAGAGAAATGTCTAAGATGGGGAAGGAGAGAAAAGATGAGGCAGAGATGAGACAGTCTATTCCAGGCAGATGAGCAGCTCTTGAATAAGTGAGGCGTCTCCTGCCCCTAGGAACACCAAATGAAATAAAACAGAAAATGAGTTCATTCCTAACTATTTCTATCAGATTCACCCGTCCCCTTAACCAATTCTCTGTTTACCTTCTGCTGTTTGGTCCTTGCCGCCAAGGAAATCCAGCTGTTTTCAAAGAACACACTCCACGTTGTGTTTCAGCCAGTCTTATCATCTTGATGTAAATACTATCAATTGCAGCCTGTCACATCTTCCTCCACTGAATAAGTGCATTGCTTTCCGACACTGGAGCTTCTCTAAAGATAACACAAGCAGCGAAATTGCATCTCACATTAGGCATGCTCACAGCAAGGGCCCCAGGAGGTAGCTGGGACATACCCCATAATCAAATCTTTCCCAACCCCACCAAATTAAAAAAGATACATATAAGGAAAAGAGCTTGCCTGGACCTGCTGGGGGAGAAGATCAAACAAATAGTCAAATCAAATGAAAGCATTGTTGCTTATTCACCTGGCTGTATTCAGAACCCCAGCATTTCTGTCTCAGCTGGGTACGTGTCCCTGGATTCCAGTGTCAGAATGGATTTGTTGAACAACTCTGCTCTAACAAGCTCAGGGCTTCCATAGAACCAGCTGTACGTGCCCCCAATGAGGTTTGTCTGTGCACTTTCCACTCTCTCCTCTCTGCAGGGACAAGACAGGCGTTTCAGAATCACTCCCCTGCCTCTAGGAAGAGTGGGGTTTAACCTTCCAGGCAGAAAGAGGCCTCCCACGGCCTTCAGTGTTTTCTTAGAGAGTTCTTAGTCATCTCTGAGTAACATCCTGCACCAGGGAGTTTTCCCCATTGTCAAGCCTAAATCCCCACGTGACCGCCTTCGTCCTCCTCCTAGTACATGTCCTCTTCCTAGTACATCTTCGTGAGCACTGGTTCCCTGTGGTGTTTATAAGGCCTTCGCCTTCTTGGCCAGGGGGCAGAATCTGCCGTGAGCAGAAACCTCTGAGAGTGACATCTGTTTTTCTCCGGTGACTTAGAGATCTGTGACTAATAATTTTGGTAATTGTTGAGAATTCCAGATCCCAACGAATTCCACTTAAATGGAAGAACCCCCTAGGGACCTAATGATAATGTGTATGTATAATGAGTTTGTTGAAGACTCTCATCTTGTTGGGGTTTAAACCTACATCAAATGGTTTTATTTTCTCTGCTCACTGCGTTCAACTGTATTGTGTTGAATCCTGCTTTCCTGCTGGGAAGCTAGTTTCTTAGCAACGTCAAATTTCCTGTCATTTTCAATTATCAGTGCTGTCTCATTTGGGTATTTAAGATCTAGTCCCGTTCATTTAAAAAAAGATTAATATCAAACTTGATTCGATGTGTATCCTCTCTCCCCCTTGTTATCTGTAGTGTGGGTGTGTGCGCTCTGCTAGGGAGACACCTGTTCTTTTCTTCCAGGACCTAGTTCCTCTGGAGTGGGGGTTCAGGAGGAAGGGGGGAAGTTGAGGGGTTTTTATAGGATTGTTAGAATGTCATGGGCCGGCAGGCCTGAGTCCACACTCACCCTGGTTCAGACAGACTCTTTCTGATGGGGTGATCTCTGTTGAAATGGTCTCTGTACAGTGTTTCATGTAGTTTTCTTGGGGCAAGACCATTCCCTCCACCCCCTCCCACCCCTGCAGATATGCGCCCCCTTGACCTTGTCAGTGGTCACACCTCCAGCCCCTCTCCAAGGCGGGCACGCCACAGCTGGGCACTCCTCACACACCTGCCCTTCAATGCCTCTTCTTCAGGTGTGATGGGACCCCTGGCATTCTGCCTCCTAAGAACTCACAAACTGGAGGGGTGGATCTCAAGATTTCGCTGGGCAGCAGGCTCCATGTTTACAGGGACATCAAATTTCAGATGACACGCGGCAGGGATCCCTCCTCCTCCCCACAGCGTGCCAGACTCCCAGGCTTCCAGACACACCCCCAGGACGGGCTCTCTACTGCTCCCCTCCGCGGCAGCACCAGGGGCCGCCTGTGCCCCTGCCGCTCAGCAGGAGTCCAGTGGGCCATGTGACGCCAGACTCCACTTCTAGGGCATCCGCCGTCCTTATGAAGGATTCTTGTGGCGCAGCCCGCCCTTCTCACTCAGGGAAGGGGAAAGAACCGACTTGTCCCTCGACCCCTGGCCTCCTCACCATCTTACACATCCCTGGTTCTCTGTAAAGACTTGGGTGGGGTCTGATGTGGGCAGGGTGATCGAGAGGACTTGGTGGGTGGTAGGGCCATTTCTGCTGCTGCTTAACAAGCCCTCCAGGGAGATGGCTGGCTCCAGCTGCTGGGGGCTTTCTCTAGAACATGGAGTATTTAAGTGACTTTCGTTTTGGACCAGAGGAGTGTTTTAGGACATTGAAATATATGCATTATAATGTGTATCTGCAGACAGGTGCGTAATGATACATGGGCATGTGTCCTAGGCCCTAAAAGGATCAGGACACTGCTCTGTCATCCTTTTCACAGCCGAGTCACAAAACCCCATGAATCCAAAGTACAAGAAAGTGCAATAAATTCTGATTTTCCCCATGACTACAAATCTCAAAGTTTAGAGGAAAATAACACTGGTGTTCCTGCATTCCGTGTTCTCTAAGCACAGGTTTATTCTGCGAGGGAACTCAGCACTTCATCCCTGTCTTTTTTTTTTTCTTTTTAAATATATTTTATTGATTTTTTACAGAGAGGAAGAAAGAGGGATAGAAAGTTAGAAACATCGATGAGAGAGAGACATCGATCAGCTGCCTCCTGCACGCCCCCCACTGGGGATGTGCCCACAACCCAGGTACATGCCCTTGACCGGAATCGAACCTGGGACCCTTCAGTCCACAGGCCGACGCTCTATCCACTGAGCCAAACCAGTTAGGGCTTCATCCCTGTCTTACTGAGAAGGTTCAATGAGTGAATAAATAGGAAAGTATCTACAAAATTATGTGATCTACAAATATACCCGAGCATCATGATTACATATCATTGTATATACGATTTTTACACATGAACACACATACCCACAAACCTTGTTTTACTTTGGTATGAGAAAGTAAGTTGGTGCCCGGAAAGCCTTTTTTATTTCATTGGTATGTACTAGTTAATCAAGACTTTATTTCATTGGTATGTACTAGTTAATCAAGACTTTATTTCATTGGTATGTACTAGTTAATCAAGACTCCAGCTAGTCTCCAGCCAGCCTGACTGGGTGGTAAACCTGGCCCTGTGATCCCAGGCAAATAGCTTAATCTCTCTGAGTCTCAATTTTCTCATCCGCAGATAGAGATAATAATAGTGTCCACCTCACGGAGTTGCTGTGAGAGTCAAATGGGTTAATTCATATAAAAACACTTAGCCTTAAAAAATTGTCTGGCACCACAGTCAGTTCTCAAAGATGAGCTAATATTATATCCCTGTATTACCTCCATAGAAAAATGGGAAATATCTTATTTTCCCCCCTGTATTTTGGATGTTTTAAATAGAAATTAAATGGATAAAACTAGCCTTTACTTTGTGGTGAAGCTGATTTTTAAACATTTTCCTTAAAGGTGACCTGCGGGGAGGGTGGGTGAGCAATCTCGTGATGTGACGGGCAGTCCGACCTACCTTCGACTGATTCAGGTAGCAGTGCAATTCTGCGTCGTCCATTCACTCAGAAGAGCAGGCTAGTTAGTTACGCAGGCAGGACAAACAAGCAGCAGCAAATGAGAATATACATGACCATCTGTATTTCCAAGATTGCAACTCCAGGCATTCATTACTAAGTGACAGATCTGTATGCCTTTCTTTCTCCCGCAACTCACACTTGTTTTCCTTCTGCTGCTTCCTGTGGGACACAGCTCGCTCCCCTCTGACAGGCTGCGTGTTTGCAGATTGCTATCAAAGGGAAAAGTTTGACCTAACGATTCTTTTCAAATGGCTTCTCAATATTTCATTTATCGTTTCAGTCTCATAGCTTTCTTACCTTCCAACTGTGCACCACTCTGATTAGCTGTATTGGCTTACCCGACTCAAATTGATTTTGTTGAATTTTCTGGACCGTTTGTGTATTTATTTCCTATGTCCTTTCTATTTTTTTTTTATCTGTCCATTTCAAGCTTTCCTTCTGAACTCATCCAGATGCTAAGTCTTAGCAGTCTTGACCTTCTCAGCCAATATCCACCAGGTTGTAATTTATTTGCTATCAACAGCCAAATTTAAACAATGCTAATCTTGTTCTAATTTGGTTTGTATCAGCCCTCCTCTTGGTAGTCAGAAAAAGCAAATGTTAATGTCTGGTTCTTTCTTCTGTGTGTGTTATTCCCTCATCCTTCATGTACTGCAGTTAATAAAAAAGAGAAATTGGGGCCCTGGCTGGTGTGCTCAGTGGTTAGATCACCAGACTGCACACCAAAGGGTCTTGGGTTCGATTCCTGGTCAAGGGCACATACCTGGGTTACAGGTTTGCTCTCCTGCCCCTGGTCCAAGAGCATGCAGGAGTCAACCAATTGATGTGTCTCTCTCACATAGATTTTTTTCCTCTCTCTCTCCCCCTTCCTCCCTCCCTTCCACTCTCTCTAAAATGCAATGGAAAAAATATCCTCAGGTGAGGATTAAAAAAACATTGGGGCAGTGGGACCCACAATTTTACCTGAATTTTAAACAGAAAACATTTTGACAAGAACACTGAGTATGCAGAGGGTTGGGGGCAGGGGGCAGTTTGTGAGCCTACTCTGACTATGGTTCTGTTTCCCCATTTTACCTCTGGGGAGGGGCTGAAGTGGTGGGGAGGGACTGAAGTGGTGGGAAGTGGGGATGGGATGTGGGGGTGGTCTCAGCTGGTGGAAGATGCCTCACAGCATCCCTGAGTGCCTGCTGCTACCTGGGCACAGGCTCCTGTGGTGGCTGCTGCTACAGGCGGGATTATGTGGACTGCTGGGATAGGATTCCTAGTTTTCTGTGTATATATTTGGGCTTCCATACATTGTGTGCGTATATTTGCTGACTTCAGGGGCAGAATTTCTGAAAAGTGGCCAGGGTAGGCAGAGGGGAGCACTGCAGGTGGCTGTTGAGCATGTCGTGAGAGGTTTTCTCAAACCCTAATTTCACTTTACAAACAGGTATTTTAATCAGAGGCTAAATTCAGATTCTGGACCCTCAAGCAATAGTTTGCCAAAGCTCATGTCTGTGTTCCCTTCCAGGTTGCAACAGGAGCTAAGCTCCCTCCTCATGGCTGCTGGCTACTGTTAGAGCAGCATTTCTTTCTCTCCTTCCTTCCTGTCGTGAACTTGCAGATCATTCCTGGCCAACAAGGCTCAGCTTATGTTGTGCCTCCTCCAGGAAGCTCTCCCTGACCACTCCAGTCCAGGGCCACCTCTCGATAGTCTAAACCAGGCATCAGCACATGCTGTTTGTGGGCCAGGTCTAGCCCACTGCCTGTTTTTGTACAGAAAGTTTTATTAAAACATATAGCTATGTACCTGAGACTAATACAAACTAATATTAAATGTAAACTGCAACTGAAAAATAAAATGCAAAAAAATATGGATAATATGTAAAGAAAACATATAGCTACATTCATTTGTTTAGTACTGTCTATGGCTGCTCTCAAGATCCAATGGTAGAATTGAACAATCGTGACAGAGACTATATGGCTCACAAGCCTAAAATATTTACTTTCTGGCCCTTTACAGGAAGTTTGCTGACCCCTCTCCTCCACTGAGGGGCTTAATGTGCACATCTCTCAGCATGATGTGTAATAAATGCTCCTATTTTGCAGTTTGCAAAACTCTTTAGTTTTAAACTTAGCATAGTCTTTTAGTATTTCTCAGATATTTTTCTCACTGAACAAATAATCTTAAAATTACACTTGGAGATTGGGGTGAGTTCCCCACACGGGACAAAGAGAACCCACAGGCAATTTTATTTTCAAGTGACAACATTCATTTGTTATTGTTGTCAGGTGATTGCCGATAAGGCTCCCAGAGCATAGCTTTGTACCGAAACTGTTCCTTCCAACCCAGAACTCTTACTTGTTACTGATCTCAGAGTAAGAACATAAATCTTATCAAATTTCCATAAGAATATGTGAAGCTGTAACTTAATCAAACCATTCCTATGGAAGTCTGAAAGCACACACAATTTTAGAAGGTTAGCACTTAACTTTAAAAAATAATACTGATGGGCCCGGCTGGCATGGCTCAGTGGTTGAGCATTGACTTATGAACCAGGAGGCCATGGTTCGATTCCCGGTCAGGGCATATGCCTGGGTTGCAAGCTTGGTCCCCAGTGGGGGGTGTGCAGGAGGCAGCGGACTGATGATTCTTTCTCATCATTGATGTTTCTCCCTCCCACTTCCTCTCTGAGATCAATAAAAATATATTAAAAAATAATAATAATACTGATGGGATCCTTTTAGACACTCAGGCGTCCCACTTTGTAAGAATCTGACTTGCGATAGGAACGAAGGTGAGCATACACTTAACTCAGTGACCCAGAGCTAGATTCATTCATTCGTCTTCTCTCCTGCCTAGTGGCCAGCCCATTCCCAGGGTGGAGTACACGGAGGAAGAAACTAAAACTTGGGGCGTTGTATTCCGGGAGCTCTCCAAACTCTACCCCACCCATGCCTGCCGGGAGTACTTGAAAAACTTCCCTCTGCTGACTAAATACTGTGGCTACAGGGAGGACAACGTGCCACAGCTTGAGGATGTCTCCATGTTCCTGAAAGGTAAGGCGTCACACCGGCTTCCACCCCAGCCCGCATCCTCAGTTGCCTTCACGGACACCCAGGTCCCCCTCTGACTCTGACGCTCCTGCCTCCCTCTTAGAAGAAGGACCCTTGTAACTACATCAGCTTGGCCTGAATAACCCAGGGTCAGCTCTGCACGTCGGGGCCCTTCACTCATCACATCTGCCAAGCCCACTTGGCCACATAAGGAAACGTATTCACAGGTTCAGGCTATGGATATTTTTTGAGGGCCATTATCCAGCTTACCATGGTCTCTTAAGTATTGCCACTTGGAGCTTTCTGACCCACTGTGAACTTGTCTTTCCTTCCCACTCCAATGCCACCACTCAAGTTGAAGTCCCTTCACTTCATAAGCTTGACGCCGGTGTCCTCTCCCCTCTACTCTCCTGTTCACTGCTTCCAGATAAAGCTCCCTATCGCATGCCTTTCTGCCTGGCATCTCTGCCCAGAAGTATCAGGGCCTCTCCTTTGTTTTTATTGGGGTTGGCAAACCCTCCCCCCGCCCCACCTGTAAAAGGCCAGATGGTAAATATTTTAGGCTTTGTGGGCCGAGAGGCAAAATGAAGGCTACTATTTAGGTACTTATATAACCATTTAAATATGATGGTTAAAGAATGTAAGGACTATTCCTAGCTCATGGATGGACAGAAACAGGCTGCAAGCGGGATTTGGACTACAGGCCATAGTGTGCTGAGCTCTGATTTACACGGTCAAGTTCTGAACCGCTCAGCCTCTATTCAAGGCCCTGACCCAGCTTTCCGAGTTTGTCTCCTGCTATGACTGAGTTGCCCACAGCCCTCTGTTCCAGCTGTGGGCCCTCCACACCTTTGCTCAGGCTCTGCCCCTGGCTAGAAAAGTCAGCTCATTTTCACCTACTCAGATTCAACCTACTCTCTGAGGCTCAGGACAAATCCTGCTCCTCTGTGAATCCTGATCGTAACAGCCTTCCTGAGCTCTCCTAGATCACGTGAGTATCAGGAGGGAAGTGGGTGTGGTCTGACAGCTGGTCCGCTGAGCACCACACCCAGCACCAGGGAGGGTGAGCATCACACACGGTGTGTGACTAGGGACAGAGATGGAGAGTCAGATTTGTTATATTGTTTAGCTAGATTACATTTCCCCTCATAGCCCTGCCTCTGACATGCCCCTCTGTTTCCCGCAGAGCTCTGTGCATATGACATAGTTACCGTGGGCCTGATTGCTCATATAAGGGGATCGCTTCCTACTGCCTTGTTTCTCAAACCCCTGGAATTAGAACACCAGCCCATGAGTTTTGCCATATCTGTCTCCCAACTTAGCATTTTTCTTATGAGAGGTGGAATAGCATATAGCACGGATTCCGGAGGAGCCTGAGTGCTGCCAGCTCCTAGCTCTGTGGCCTTAGACGAGTCACTTACCCTCTCTGTGCCTCTGGGTTTCTTCTCTGTGAATGAACATAATACTTTTATCTGGTTCACGAGGGTTGGGAGGGGAAACAAACCAATATAACTTAAAGCCCTAACATTATTGCTTGACACACATTAAATGTAGTGGAGTCTTAGTTGTTATCACTATTATTGTTGTTTTTATTGCTGTTTCTCATGACCCTTGGTGAACTGGATACTGGGGGTGTGGTTTACATCAGTCATTGGTTCATAGCAAGCACAATGTCACTGTTTTTATTGTTCTTAGTTGACTGACTTTTAAAATATCTAATTTATTTTAAAAGAAAACTTTTTAAGCAATGGTATCCACAAATTCAAAGTTCTTGCTGTGATAGATACATCTTTTTAAAAATTTATATAAAAATAAAATACATAATTATTAAAATAAAGACTGTTCCTCTGTGTACCACACTCATGTCCCACATGTGGGACACACTGGCTTAATGGATACAAAATAGAAAAAGGAGAAAATACACTTATCTTTTTGCTCTCCAGTGGGGAACAACCCACAGCGAGAGCTTTGGAAGGAGCATAATACTGTGAGAATGATGGGTCTGAGGAAGCCCGGGGACAGGGCATGTCCACGTAGACACCAGAAACTCCACGGAGACTGGTTTTATAAGCTTAATTGCTTTTTGTCTTTATCAACCATTTCTGGACATTCTAAGGTGCTCTCCTGATGCAGGGAGGTTTACAGAACGGGAGCCTTTGGTGTGCTGGTGTCCGATGGAAGACGGGCCTTCCTGTGGTAAACGCTCTGGGCCTTTGCCAGGAGGAAGCAGGAAGTAGCCCTTAGACCGAGACGCTGATGATCCATCCACAGCCTAACTGAGTTAGCAGCATAGAGCAGTTTTATAGATTTTATTATATTCTGCTTATTTGATTCCCTCTTACTATAAACCAATAAAGCATGTAGGGCTTTCATGTCCCTCTTCAAATTGGAGTAATTGGTGTGACTGTTTTCATAATACCACAGAAACAATAATACAGAATGAAGGAGTTAGGTGGTATTGACAGTAGGAAGCTGGGATGTGAATTGATTCCATGAAGCTAGTGAAGGGAGTGAATGAGCTGTTAACCGACCACATACTCGAAGGAGGGATCCCTACCTGGGGATCCCTACCTGGGGGACGGTGTGGTGGTGGGGGGTGGTGGTGGTTTAGAAAGATACCAGGTAATATGTGGTAAGCATCACTTTAGATTGTAATCCTCTCCTGTGTATTTGAACGTTCTTGTCCTAAATTGGCTTCTGTATTTAAATCCTTAAGTCTTTTTTCACCTTTTCTTTCCATTTTCATAGATATCTTGTTCCCCTGGAAACCATCCCTCGACAGTGTAGTTTAGTAATCGGAAGCCACTGATGTGATAGCTGTTAGCACTACAGTTGACCCTTGAGCAATCCAGGGCCCCCTGCACAGCCGAAAATCACATGTGACTTGACTCTACAGTTGGCCCTTCCCATTCCGGATTCAAACAACTGTAGATCAAACAGGATTTTTGAACTGTGGTTGGGAAAATGCGGCTGGGACTGTGAAAATAGGTCTTTTGATCGCTGTTACTGGAATCTGTGAGTGTGAAACCTGCGGATAGAAAGGGCTGACTGTATTTATTGAAAAAAATCCATGTGTAAATGAACGCGGGCACTCAAGCCCGTGTTGTTCAAGGGTCAGCTGTGTATGTCATTCACTTGTCAGGAGGTGTAGGACCTTGATTACTTTGTTTCCAGGACATCCTTATAAATCACAGGAGGCTCTGCGTGGCCCAGCAAGTCCTGTTGGCTTAGTATTTAGCTGGCTCTTTCTGTTGCCTCTTTAGAAAGATCTGGCTTCACGGTGAGGCCGGTGGCTGGATACCTGAGTCCGAGAGACTTCCTGGCGGGACTGGCCTACAGGGTGTTCCACTGCACCCAGTACATCCGGCACAGCTCGGACCCCCTCTACACCCCGGAACCGTGAGTGCCACACGGGAAGCCTGGGCTGGCGGGAGACACCACACTGTGAAGTAACCAACGCTCCCTTTCCTTGAAAGTGAGGAGGCCCTCTTTGCCCCCTGACTTCACCCTTTGGCCAGTGAGGGGCGCAGCACTCACCCTGGGAAGGAAGAGCTTCCTGAACACTCAGGCTCCTCAGCTGGGCACACGGGGCCTCTGCGAGTCCTGTGTAGCTTTCATAAAGCCATGGTCCATATAGACAATGTTTCACTGAAAGAAGCAAGACTCACGCGGAAATTCCAAAAATCGGGATAAATCCTACCTTGCAGGCTCTGCTCTCATCAACGCATTTAAAAAAAATATATGTATATTTTTTAATTGATTTCAGAGAGGAAGGGAGTGGGAGAGAGCGATAGAAGCATCCATGATGGGAGAGAATCATTGATCGGCTGCCTCCTGCACCGCCCCCCCCCCCCCCCCCCCGGGGATTGAGCGTGACCTCCTGGTTGATAGGCTGATGCTCAACCACTGAGCCACACCAGTCGGGCTCATCCACTCATTTAATCCACATGGCAATCCTGTGGAGTAGGTAGGTTATTATCTCCATTTTTACTGATGAGGAGACACAGGCACGGGGGCAAAGCAAACGTTGACATGCGTGCCTCTCGCAGGAGCAGGCTCCTCTCACACCGAGGAGGTTACACACGCCATGGCAGCTCCCATTACTAACCTCTCTCCTGTGGTCCTCACATCACCCTCAAACTCAGAACTCTGTGCCATCCTCTCCCTGCCGTCCTAGTTTTCTGCATGCTCCTTGGCCCTATCCACCACCGCTAGATTCATATGGTTTGTGATTCTTCTTGGGCTCTGTCAGGTTTCCTCAAGGGAATTCATCTTTGGGACTTTTATCCTTTCTCTCCTGGACAGTAGGTGGGCTAGGCGTGCAGAGAGATGCGAGTGATGATGCTGTGCTGCTCTATCATGGGGACCCGAGGGCAAGCTGTGAACCCCTTCTTGTTAATGACTTGGCCTCATGACACATGGCGTTGCACCGTCTCTCAGTGTGAAACACCGTAGGCCCTTTCCTCGAACTTTCTGAAATTTCTACTGCCTTCAAGGTGGACAGTGATTGTCTTCTCTGGCAAACACTCTCTCGCCGTCCTGTGCACAATCACTCCTTCAGAAAATCTGTCGTTTATTCTCCTTATTACCCACCTGTGACATGTATTCAACCATGCTAGCTTTAACATGTTAAACTGTGTCTTACTGCTTCCCTGAAAGTGTAAAGTACTTGAGTGCTCTGAATTATATATTTTTTTGTGCTTCCAGCAAACATTTATCGGAAGACTACTCTGTGCTTGGGTAGTCTGGGGACAAGACAAGGTCCCTGCCCTCCTGGGAGAATGGGAGAGACAACGGTCAGCATATAAACAGAGCAGCGATTTTCCACCTTTCCCACCTCATGGCACATGTAAACTAATGACTAAAATTCCACGGCACACCAGAAAATGTATTTTTTGCTGATATGACAAAAAATAGGTATATTTTTGATTTGTTCACAGAGAATGGCAATTGTTGTAGTGGCTGTCATCATTTTTTAAATTTGACAATCAACGGGCAGAGAGGTTGGTGCCCTTGACTAAATAGTCAGGCATTGCATGTTTTAAAAGTTCTTGTAGCACACTGGTTGAAAATTGCTGAGACCGGTAGATATTATGGTAGCAGGTAAAAGTGCGGTGATGTGCTAAAAATGCTATGAAGACAAATAAAGCAGGTGGTGTGAGATGCTTTTTTGGATTGAGTCATTAGGGCAGCCTCTTGGGAGATGACATTTGAGTAGAGACCAGACTGTATCCCGGGGAACATTCCAGGTGGAAAGAGAAGAGCAAAAGCAAAGACTATGAGGTTGGGAGCGGTCACTGCCCCCCCCCCCCCCCCCCCCCCCGGTGCTCCATTCAAATGAGTGCCTGATCCTAATTTTAACCTCATTTGTTACCCATTTGTAATAATGTGATTTATAATAAGAAATACACATTTGGTCTTTGTGCCCATTTCTAGTACAGAGCTTCTAAAACCTTTGAAAATTTCCTTGGTGAGAGAGATAACGTCTCTTGCTATATTCATGAGGCAGCTTTTGGAAAGCCCTTAGGTCATCTAACAAAGTAAGCTGGTTGTCAGGGGAAGCAACCCTGTGATTGGAGGGTTGGAACTTTAAGACCCACCCTCCTGGCCTCTGGGAGTGAAGAGGGTTTGGAGATTGACTCTATTGCCAATGGCCAATGATTTAACTGGTCATACCTGTAATAACCGAACAGTATGGTGTTCAGAGAGCTTCTTGGAAGCTCTTCACCCCACCCACATACATGCCCCACATGTCTCTTCAACTGGATGCTCCTCTGTATTTTTTATCATACTTTAAAAAATAATAAACCAGTAATCTGGTAAATAAAATATTTCTCTGAGTTCTGTGAGCTTTTCTAGCAAATAAATCGAATCTGAGGAAGAGCTCATGGAAATTTCTGGTTTATAGCCAGTCAGTCAGAAGCTAAGTAACAATACGACTGGTGTCTGAGACCCAAGGCAGTGGTTGTTGGAGCCTCCAATCTAAAGCAGGTTGGGCTAGAGCATCAGCAACAAACTGCACTTGTGACTGGGGTCTGAAGTGGGTGGGGAGGGCAGGCTTGTAGGACTGAGCCTTTACCTGTGGAACCCGATGCTAACTCTGGGTAGACAGTGTCAGCATGGAGTTAAATTGTAGGACACCCAGCTGGTGCCTGAGAATTGCTCCTTGTCTGCGGGAGTGGCCCCTTTCCAATGTTGGAATTGGGGCCAGGAACCCAAACGACCACTGTTCTTGAGGCCACTGGGGTTATCACTTTACTTAGGATGCTGTTTTACTTCAGTAATCTTGTGATTAACGGGCTGCCATGGTCTTCACTGGGAGCAGAGAGCCCTTGGAGGTTTAAGCAGTTAAGTAGCTGATGGTGGAGCACGTGGGCAGAGATTGGAGCTCAGCCTACGAAGTCCCCTCCTCCTTTTAGGTGGGCATGGAGCTCACTGACCAGGTGGGTCTGTACAGAGTCTCTACATTGTTTTTTTTAAGCTCCTTTCAGCTTCCCTGAAAGTGTTTTCAGGGTAAACAAAGGTTACTTATAGGACTCCAGACACTTGGAAAAGAAATGCTTCTTAGAGTGGCGTGTGGAAAGGCAATCTCTAAATCTAGCCCAGAGGGTTTACAAATGGCCCTGTTTACAAATAGTAGGCACTTTGTTAGTTCCCTTTGAATACCTGGCCCTCCTGAGACCAGTGATAGTGTGCCAATTGGTCTGTGTGCAGAGTAAGAGGGCAAATAAATGAGATTTTAGCCACAGAGGTCTATAAAATTTTGGGATAATGTGTTACATTTTTATCGAAGTACTTTTAGCCAATTCATTCAGCAAACATTTATGTGCAATGCTAGCAGGGAGGTGCAGTGGATTCAGAGATGAATAAAATATAGCAGGTGTTTTTTAAAGCAGCACACATTCTGGCAGAGGAGATAGAAGCATAAATAATTATAAGAGAGTGTGGCTAGAGCTATAATGGGGCTGTGTACAAAGTCTTAGAGGAGCACAGAGGAGAGAGCAGTCCCGAAAGGCTTTTCATAAGAGATATAAACTGAGTGTGTGTATGAGTGTGTGTTGGGGGCGCGTTCTGGAAAGGGAGATAGGAAATTATTTTTTGGACAAGGCGGGGTGTGAAGGGAAGGGAAAACTTTCAAGTCAAGGGAACAGTAAGTGCAAAGTTGTAAAAGCACACAGAGGCATGAATGATTGAAGCTCGTTAGATCAGAGAGGCCAGAGCACAGGTTATATATGAGGGATGAAATGTTTCTTCAGTCCTCAGTGTAAATGGTCATTTGTCAAACTAGGACCTTTGGGTTTAATTATGTAGACAGTAGGGAGCTATCCAAGGTTCTTAGGCATGATTGGATAATCTTGTTTGAGAAGAATGAGGTGGTGGTGGTGGTGGTAGTGGTGAGATGGGGTGGGGGGTGGGGACTAAGGAAGTGTGGAGAATGAACTGGATGGAAAACAGACAGGGAACTCACATTCCACTGAAAGGATCTAGTTTATAAGGTGTTGAACTAGAAAGGGTCAGTAGGATAGGACAAGAGGGCACCTGTGTGCAAAGAATCACTGAGATGGAATGAACAATATTGGGTGACTATCATAGGGTTGAGGAGAGGGGAGGGTCCCTAAGGTAATGCTAAAGGTTTTGGATTGGGAAGCTAAGTGGGTAGTTATTGCTAATAGTGACTGAGAATATTAGAGGAGGATCCTACTTGGAGGGAAGAGGGAAGGAAGAGGGAAAAAAGGGAGTGGGATTGGGGCATGTTGTTTTTGGGGTGCCCATGGGTGGGACCTCCAGATGTTCTGAGAAGCTTCTGGCAGCTGGAAATACTGGTTGAAATTCAGAAGTAAATTTAAAGCTCTCACTATAGATTTCAGTGTTTTCCTCTTCCCTGACTCCTACTATGACACAGACGAGAGGAAATTTGGGATTTGCTAATTTAGGGCTGTTTTTTTGAATTGGTGGGTTCAAATACCATTCTTTAAAAAATGTTATTATTTTATGAATAGGTAACCCATGTAGATGATTCAGAATTCAAAGCTACAAAAGGGTACAAACTGTGAACACTGAGTTTCGTTCTCTCCTCTGCTCCCTGGACACCCACTTGCTCCTCCCTAGAGGAGCTGCCACCAGTTTCCAGTGCATCCTTCCAGAAACACGCTACACAGACAGAATTCTCAGTACAGATCCCTTTAATCCTTACGTGTTGCAGAGTCCTAAGTTCCTCACCAGCCAGTTTGCATCGATGGGACGCTATACTGGAAGCGCCATTTCCTGCCCAAGCACTTCCATAGGCATTGTTTTGCAATGAAATTCCATTTCCTCGATTGAAAACCAACAAGAGGGCAGATTCTCCAATTTGTGAAGTTCAGCTTGGCTAATGCGCTTGGTACTTGTACTCTGCTTCCAAATAACTGGCCTCAATTGCCGAGCTGTTGCCGTGGAGGCAGCGCTAATGAGACAAAGTTGCCCCCTGGAGACGCAGGTAGAAAGGAGAGCGAAAGCAACAAAAGACATTATCTGAAAAAGGAATTTTATTTTCCTTTTCAGTCTGTGTAGAATGCATTTTGGTGTCACAGCTTTTAACACACGTTGGGTTTTAAACAGGTCTTTGGCCTGCGTTTGCATTTTAGACTCTGGATTCTCTCAATCTGGCCAGAGAATGGGACTTGAAGTTAAGAAATGATGGCAGGTGGGGTTGGTTTCCTGGGGGAAAGTTTTCTGGCCGGGAGGGCAATAGAGAAAGCCCTGGAGAATCAGGGGCTCCTGGTTTTCTTGGCGGGAGGAGGGGCCTTCTGTGTGCTTCTCCCTGGATTGAAGGGGCTGCTGCTGGTGGGAGTGGGGACATACTCTTGCTATTTCTCTCTTTATGCAGCAACCGAGGCAGTGATTCTGCACTTGGCTGTTGCATAGCTGCATGCTTTGATCAGCTGTGATCACAAGCAACTTTGTCACTAATTGAGTATTGAAATTTGCAAATGATTTCCTTAAAAAAAAATCCATTGGGTCAAATTCAAGGTTATTCCAATAATAGCATCGCTCTCACTCAGTGGGATGAGAGGGGAAGATCTAGAGTTCCCAGTTGTATGGGTGTGTGAGCATCACCCAGCATGTGGGTAGTGGCAGAGCAAAAGTTTGAGAAGGCCCATTATCTTCTGGCTTCCTCTTTGCCTCTCTGTGCCATATTGCATCCTCTGGCCACCTCATCTTCCCTTAGGATACGGTTTCCCAACCTCAGCACTATTGATATTGTGGGCCAGACAATTCTTTGCTGTGGGGAGCTGTCCTCTAGGATGTTTGCCAGCATCCCTGGCTTCTACCCACTAGATGTCCTGCAGATATGACAACCAAAAATGTCTCCAGATATTGCCTAATGTCCCCTGAGCGTCAACATGGCTCCCAGTGAGAACCACTGTTCTAGAAGAAGAAATTTGACAGGTCACATTAACACTGCTGCTCTATCTGCTAATTATTACACTTCCTCCTCTTAGAAGCAATCTGTAGACATTGTTCCCTTCTAAAACACAAATCTGAATGTAGCGTTCCCTTGTTTAACCCCTGTTGGTTCCCTGTTAATACAGGGAAAACATCTGATCTCATTAAACCATGTATTCTGCTTCTCTTTCTGCCCCTTCTAAACCTTATGCTCCCGCCACACTGACTTCTCAACGTCCCCATGAGCCTGCTGATTCATGCCTCCATCCCTCGCACAGGTGGCTCATTCTGACTGAATGCTCTGGTAAAATCCTTTCATTCTCTAGGATTAAAGCGCAGCCTCAACCTTCTCTGTGAAGACTTTTGTAGGCACAGTTAGATATTCCTGTAGCACTTGGCCTTACTTCGATTTCAGTGCTTACAGCACTGCATGGTAATTGTTCATGCGTCAGTCTCCTTCCTAGGGCTGTCATTACTTCAAGGCCAGCTGGCCAAGGCAATACAGAAACAAGTAAAAGCTGAGTCCAACGTGGGCTGGAGTCACGAACAGCACCACCACCGGGATGTGCCAGGTTTGAGATATACTCAGATCCCAGATGCCCCTGAAATCTGTGGAGTGAGGGAGCGTGGGGAGTCCTGGGTACACACTATGGGGCAGTTGGGCCTCTTTCTGAAGGGCTACAGCCATCTATTGGCGAGGGTCCTCCACTCACCCCAACAGCTTTACTCTAACTTCAGGGATCGATGCTGGACATCCCTCTATGAATAAGGCATTTTTGCACTTCAGTGTCTTCGGGCAAAATCATGAACCACTAATGGTGGAAATGTAGACACCAGTTGAAGCTATGGACCGCTACTTGAAAAATAGCCTTCTTTTCAAATCATGCCCAGCAACGGGAAACCTGTTTTGCTCATCAATTTTGTTTTTGGGATAAAGTTAGTTCCGGAATAAAAAAGTTGTTATTCATTGCAAAGCTGTAAAAGAGTTGGGAAAAGCAATGGGAAGATTTCCCCTACCTCCTCTTATTAAAATGAGAGAAAGAAAAGGAGAGAGGGAGGGAGGTAAAGAAAAAAAGAAAGTCCCAACCACACCTCACATGGTGCTAAAAATTGTACATTTTCTTCTTTTTTGGGTAACTAACCTTGAATATTATCCCACCTGAAAGGCAGGAAAGCTCATTGCCTTTCCTTTAAAACTAATGCTACTCTGTGACATGATCTAAATTATATTCGAACTACTTAAAATCCTGTATCACGAGGTAATTCTATGAGATTGGCGACTTCTGCCCACCATTAGCGCAGGTCCCTACAGGACTGTCATGTGGATGGATGTGTTGTCCGTGTCTGACGTGGGTGGGTGCCCCTCCCTCAGGGAGGAGAGTGGGTCAGACAGGTGGGAACATGTCCCCATTTGTCTGTAGAAGCTTCTTGCTGGAGGGTGGTGATGCTTCAGTTTAGGAAAGTCTTGGGCATCCTGGGAAGAGAAGCAAGTTGTTGACTGGGCTCTTTCTCTCGTTCCCTGGTCTGTTTTGGCCTGGTCTGGTCTCTAACATCAGGCTCTGGTTATCTGGGGGTGCTTTGAATTTCAGATGTACCATTTATCCTACTCTTCCCAGCTCTGCTTTGGTTCATTTGCCTTTTCTTCCCGTGGCACTTCCTTCTAGGGCAGTGGTTCTCCACCTTTCTAATGCCGTGACCCTTTAATACAGTTCCTCATGTTGTGGTGACCCCCAACCATAACATTATTTTCGTTGCTATTTCATAACTGTAATTTTGCTACTGTTAATGAATCGTAATGTAAATATCTGTGTTTTCCGATGGTCTTAGGCTCTACAGAACCGCTAGCAGGGTCACCTAAGACCATCGGAAAACACAGATATTTACATTACGATTCATAACAGTAGCAAAATTACAGTTATGAAGTAGCAATGAAAATAATTTTATGGTTGGGGGTCACCACAACATGAGGAACTGTATTAAAGGGTCGCGGCATTAGAAAGGTTGAGAACCACTGTTCTAGGGGATCTGTGGTTTCTCATCTTTGTGGTTCCTACAGACTTGTGTTTTGTGTGAGGTGGATGTTAAATAATTGCTAACTTAATGTTCATGTGCACACATACTTGGGTATACTCTTTGCAATTATATCTGGAGTCCTGATGGTCAGTGGTATCTTAGCAATGCAGCTCTTTAATTAGAAACACAGTTTAATGAAACCATATTTTCGTAGGGCCAAATTTCATGCTTTCATTCAAAGCTTAATGGACTGACTGAGGTCTCTGAAATGAAGGAGGTAGGACAAGAAGACCCTATTTTTAACACATTACTCCTATATATATGTAGGAAACTCCAGACTTATTCTCTTCAATATAGGTCAAACCCACTCTGATCTAGATTTCTGGTTGGAGACCAGAGGTTACCAGATGCCTGTGATTCTCTACTGATGCCCTTTGGAACATAAAACATTGCCCAAGGCAGTGTTGAAATACACATCCATAGCACAACCCCTTACCCCTAGTCCATTGTTCAGGGAGAAGCAACTGGGAATTTAAATACAAAATATACTTTTTGACATCAATTCTCTGAGGTTGAGTCAGTACAATATTTGTCTTTCCAAAAGAGCTATTGCAATTTTGCAACAGAAATCCCTTTTAAAAATGCTTTAATGAAAACATTTTAAAATATTGATTCCAGTTTATATATCAGATGCTGAGCTCTACATACTAGTAACAAAAATATACTTGGCTCAACATAGCATAAACTTACTTCATTGAGGAGTTCTAGATTCAAGGCTGCGTGGGGATGGCTGGTTATTCAGCCCATCTGATGTGGGCGTATCTTCTGCTCATTCCTGGTGGGCCACTTTTCAAATCAAAGAGTAAACTTTCACCCTTAGGAAATAAGTTAGGACACTAGTGACTAATATTGCAATGTTTATTGCATAATGCAACTAAATGCCTTTGCATCAAGGAAAATCTTGCTGCAGTTAGTGTTTTTAGGGGCAATTAATGTTACTTTATTAAATATAACTTTTAAAGTTTAAAAAAGGTTTTGCAGTGAGGTGATTTTTCTTATAATTGCCACCATGTTTCAATTTTACAAGAAAAAGAAAAGTGAATTATTCCTGACACTATTTTTCATCTCTTTTTGAAATAAATTAGATGAGTTTTATGCCTAGCCCTGCTCATTAGAACAGAACCCTCTCTAAAACTGGCAGGAGGTGCCGTTTCCTTCCTTTTCTTGCGGCTCAGATATTAGTCCTCATTTGTTAACTAACAATATCAGCAGGTAAAGACACAGGCGTTCAAATTTATGAGGGTTAGCTGTTCCTCTGTTGATCGAACAGATGCCTCTCACTAGGTCTGTAATGAGAGGAAGACATAGGATCTTTCCTTTCCCAACGTTCCCTGCTTGTTGACATCTGAGACTGGGTCTGTGAACTTGTCTGATTTAAGCCCTGGCTGTCCTGGGTGTTTTTAGAATCAGGCCTGGCTGGCTGAAGTCAAGGCTGGGCAAGGTCTTATTGCAGAGCTGGGAAGATAAGCCAGAGCTTCGTAGACTTTAACCTTCATTCCTAGGAGCTCTGTTCAGCTTAAACCTGCTCCTTCCCGTGGGACACCCGAGCCCGAGCCAACCTTCCTGCCCAGCCAACTGGCTCCCTCCACAGCGCTACTTTCATTTTTGCTGCTCAGGATTGCAAGCAGCATTACTACCACGATTCTCAGAAAATGGCATGTTCCTTAAAAGCCGATCCCATCTGACCTCTCTTTCCTGCATTTTAGCCCAGAACTCACAACCCCAGCATCACAGCCATCTTCTCCCTCAGGAGAAGTTTGGTTGGGGCTACACCCAAGGTCAGTTAAGATGTTTCAGGCCCTAAGGCCTAAAAATACTGTCATCTCTTCTATCTTTCAACTTAGATAATTTCAACAACAGCAACAGCAGCAGCAATATATTTTTATTGATTTCAGAGAGGAAGGGAGAGGGAGAGAGAGAAACATCAATGATGAGAGAGAATCATTGATTGGCTGCCTCCTGCGTGCCCCACACTGGGGATAAGGCCTGCAACCCAGGCATGTGCCCCTACCAGGAATCAAACCATGGCCTCCTGACGCTCAACCTCTGAGTCAAGCCGGCCAGGCAGCAATATATATTTTTTATTATTAATAACAAACATGCATATATCAACTATTATGTACTAGGCACTATTTTAAGTGCTATATGTGGATGAACTCAATATAACAACCATTTGAATTGTTACTATTATTATTGTGGATAATATTATTGCTTATGGATGAGGAAACCGAGGCACAGAAAGGTGAAGTAACTTGCCCAAGGTCACACAGCTGGTCTGTGACGGAGTCAACATTTGAACTTAGGAGGCAGTGCCCACATCTGTGGGAATAAGCACTGTTGTATGTGACACAGTAGTACTAAACAGAAAAACTCAACACTTCTATGTGTGCTAAAGCTGAATAGCTCCTTTCTTGGTTTTCTAGTTACAAATTTTGTATAAGATAGTAAAGTGACACTTTCTTACTTTAATTTAGTGGCCCTGCCTTGCCAGAACCCCGAGTACTGCATGTGCCTATGCGGTGGTCTAGTGCTATGCTGCCCTGTCCAGTCTTTGGTCCAACTACTCGTCTTGTTAGACGCATACCCTCTCCTTTGATCTTCACAGAGCCCTGTTAACTTGCCCCGTTTACCAAGAGGGGGCATCTCCTATTTCACTGGGAAAAAGGAGGGGCAAGTGTGTCACTACCATGTAGTAATGCAGAGGGGAGGCTGCTGTGTTCTCGTCCTTGGGCAGAAGACCTACGACTTCATGCCCCCAAACCCAGGCCCCTCTGTATGACTGGCAGCAAACCGCTTAACCGCCCAGCATGAGAGATGATGAAAGAACGCTTTGATCTTTGGAGAGAAAAAGCTTTGCGTTAATACCAAGTAGGTCCACTCTTACTTGGCACGTCTAAATTCACGTGGAGGCTGATGTGCCTCATAAATTCCAGTGCATCCTCAGTTACAAGCCACGTTCCTAGCGCTGGACTCCCAAGTTTTCAGTCATAATATCGTGTCTAGTTTTGTGAAGTGCCTAAAAGCAAAAATAAGACTTTTTACAGAGACTTTTGTCTCAAGAGCTCCAAGCAATCTAACAATGGATATTCTATAAAAACAAAACAAAACAAACACCCTATACATTTTTAAAAACCTTTGCATTTTCAAACCAAATATGTGTCCTACGTGTCTGCTGGAGTCCTGTTTTTGTTCTTTTAGGACTGTTATTGGTAATGGCTTGGGATAAAGCTTTCAAATAATGTTTAAAATTTTTATTTTTTGACAGATTCAAAGCAGGTTTCCTTTTTCCCGCTGTTCCAAAGATTTGCCTTCCTTGTGTGATGCCTGTAATCCAAAATTAGCACTCATAAGCACCTGCACCTACCTCATAATCCACAGTCCCTCAGCGTTACGCTGTTGGGAGGAGCACACTTATGTACCTTCAGATGTGGGAGACGGAGATGACCTGGGAGAAATATTTTCAGGAATATTTGCATTTAAAAAAATCCTCATCCGAGGATATTTTTCCATTGATTTTTAGAGAGAGTGGAAGAGAGAGGGAAAGACAGAGAGAAACATCGATGTGAGAGAAACACACAGATCAGTTGCCTCCTGCATGCACCCCGACCAGGGCCTGGGCTGGGGAGGAGCCTGAAACCAAGGTACATGCCCTTGACCGGAAGTGAACCCGGGACCTTTCAGTCTGGAGGCCGATGCTCTATCCACTGAGCCAAACCAGCTAGCTCAGGAATATTTGCATTTTTAAATTGCGAGTTCAGAAGAAGCAATTAAAAATGATTGATTTTTTTTTAGGCGAGGAAGCGGTAACCACTGTTCATTCCCTTCACTACTGTGTAGAGAATGACATCTATTGACAGGCACAGGAGCCACCACAAGAGAGAAGGAAAAGGGACCTGACATTTCCCACACATGTTCTGTCCGTCTGGTGGGATTGTCACCATTTTACAGATGGCAACTCCAAGGTTCAAAGAAGTCAGGTGTTTTCCCTGTGGTCACACAACTAGGAGATGGCAAAACCAAGGTAGAGTCCAAAGCCCTATGCGACACTGAGAATTAGGAAAACTATACTTGGGTTTCATTTTACCTCTGTAGGGAGCAGCAGAGCCCCACCATCACTACTCTATTCAGTTGAGTTCAAAATGTAGCCCTTGGGCATCTATGATGTGCCAGGCTTTTCTGAGCACTGAGAACCCCAAGATGAACATGGCATGGCCTCTCTCCCAGAGAAGTTTACTGCTTCTTGTTCAAGCGATAGAATATCCCCCAAAAGAGCAAAACTATGGCAGTACTGTAGACTTCAGTGTAAGTATAATTGAATGTAATATGATGAATAATACATAACTTCTTGGGAGCTTATGTTTAATGCATTATCTTACTACACTGTTTAAGAACTCCAGGAGATAGGGACCCTTACAGTCTCCATTGTATAGCTGAGAAAACGGGACAGCTGTGGCTATTTGAAATGATTAATTAAAACGAAATCCTAATATATAAAAACCCTGGGTCTGTCACATCCACAACGACTGGAGGAAGTCAGTCCTGCAGTCAGCGCTGGGTTGCCGTGGTGACCCAGCACTGACTGCTATGACTGCAGGCACAGTGACCCTCGGGAGGGCAGTTGGGGGTGATCGGGCCAGCAGGGAAGCAATTAGGTGTTAATCAGGCCAGCAGGGGAGTGGTTAGGGGGTGATCAGGCAGGCAGGCTCGTGAGCAGTTAGGAGCCAGCAGTCCCAGATTGTGAGAGGGATGTCCATCAGCACTGACTAATGAGGGGGCTGCAAATCAGGCCCGGAGAGAGGTTTGAAGAGAGAAGCAGAGTCTGATCCGTAGCCTCTGTGGCAGCTGTTGATCAGCACTTGCCTCTCTCTTTCTCTCTGGGCCTGGCCAGCAGCCGCGTCTCCATTTCTCTCCAGGCCTCCACCGGGGCTGCTGATCAGCCCTGCCTTTCTGATCAGGCCCCGTTGTTAGGCCCAGAGATGCTGACTGGCATAGAAACCGGCCAATCAGAACCAAATCTTGGTGAAGTGTGAGGAGCCAATGGCTGCCAAGGAGACGGAGCTTTTGGTGCTGACTGGCATAGAAACTGACCAATCAGAACCAAATCTGGGTCAACTATGAGGAGCCAATGGCTGCCTAGGAGGCAGAGCTTTTGATGCTGACTGGCACAGAAACTGTCCAATCAGAACCAAATCCAGGTGAACTGTGAGGAGCCAATGGCTGCCTAAGAGGTGGAGCTTTTGAAACTGACTGGCATAGAAACTGACCAATCAGGACCAAATTGGCCGGCAGAGGAGGGCAGGAGAGCAGTTGGGGGCGAGATCAGGCCTGCAGGGAAGGGCAGTTGGGGGCGACCAGGCCAGCAGGGGCATGCAGTTGGGGGCGAGATCAGGCTGGCAGGGGAGGGAATTGGGGGTGAGATCAGGCCAGCAGGGGAGGGCAGTTGGGGGCGATCAGGCCAGCAGGGAAGCAGTTAGGTGTTAATCAGGCCAGCAGGGGAGTGGTTAGGGGGTGATCAGGCTGGCAGGCAGAAGCAGTTAGGGGCAATCAAGCAGGCAGGCAGGTGAGTGGTTAGGAGCCAGCAGTCCCAGATTGTGAGAGGGGTCCCAGACTGGAGAGGGTGCAGGCTGGACTGAAGGACACTCCCCGCCCCCCCCCCCCCCCCCCAGTGCATGAATTTTGTGCATCGGGCCTCTAAATGTAGTTACTCAGTAGTGCCAGCCACCTTTCAAGTGCTCGGTAGCCACCTTTGCCAAGTGGCTGCCATACTGGATGATGTAGGTACAGAACATTTCCATCAGAGAGGAGGCTGCTGTGCCCACGTCCTTGGCAGGAGGTCCTATTGCACAGCCACCCTTGAGTCATTTGCCTTGGGAGGGATGGACTTAAGTCTGACTCCAGGGTATTAGCTTTTAACCATTATGTTATATTGTCTTCTTAATAGAGAGTGTTCCCCCAAATGTATACACACTTTGAATAATTATTAATTCCAGTGGGTTAAATCTGAAAAGAAAGAAACATCAATTGAGCTATCAACTGTTACATGTGTTTACAGTTTTGGGGGATACCCTGTATGTTGTGAAATTTAGGAGGGGCAAGGAAACTATTAAAAGTCTCGTATTTAAGAAATAAGAAATAGCTGAGATGGTAGGGAACTAGAGACATTGAAAGTTTTCTTTACAGTGTTTGTGTGTGTGTGTGTGTGTGTGTGTGTGTGTGCGCGCGCGCGCTACTTGCAAGAACTGGTAACTTTCTTTCACTGGTCAGGAAAGTTAGGACTTGCTGTTTATGCTTTTATGGAAACACTAGAGGCCTGGTACACAAAAATTCATGCACTGGGGCAGGGGACGGGGGTGGGCGGGGTCCCTCAGCCCGGCCTGCACCCTCTCACAATCCGGGACCCCTCAGGTAGGGTCCCTAGGCCTGGCCTGAGATCAGGGCCTATCAGGGCTTTCCTTCCCCAGGCTGCAGGCAGCTGGCCCCACCCCCACTGCTGCCACTGCTTGCCATCTGTGCAGTGCTGGCCCCCCCCCCCCCCCCACCGGTGGCCTCCCTCTGTGGGGCGATTGCTGGCCAGATGCATACCTGCCACAGAGTTGCCGAGGGTGGCCTGGGCCTCCCCCTTTTTTTTGCTGGGGGGCAGGGCCAGCCCTGTGAGGGGCCGTTTGCCTACCTGATCACCTCTAGCTGCTGGCCTGCCTACCTGATCGCCCCTAACCACTTGCCTGTCTACCTGATCACCCTTAACTGCTGGCCTGCCTACCTGATTACCCCTAACCACTCTGCCTGCCTGTCTGATTGCCCCTAACCTCTTGCTTGGGGGTGGGGCCAGCCCGGTGAGGGGCTGTCTGCCTACCTGATGGCCGCTAACCACTGGCCTGCCTACCTGATCACCACACCTAACCACTCTGCCTGCCTACCTGATCACCCCTAACCACTCTGCCTGCCTGCCTGATCACCCCTAACCACTCTGCCTGCCTGCCTGATCACCCCTAACCACTTGATTGGGGGCGGGGCCAGCCTGGTGAGGTGCCGTGGTGGTTCTGGTCTCTGGTTGTTCCGGTCGTTATGCTTATGGTGGCTAGCCTTTTATTACATAGGATAAGGTGACTTTTGCTAAGAGTTACATTCAGAAATGCCTTATTTCCTGTTAAACCTCAGTTCCTAACATAGTACCTGGTCCATAATAGGCACATAGTATAAATGCTTCTCGAACTAAATTTCAAAAAAGATAACTATAGTATTTTCTGCCAGTCTCAAAAGAATTGTAGTGCAGAAGAGTAACATCAGTGGCCTTACTTACAATTCCTAAGGGGAAAAAAGTAAATAAGACTTTCTCCAGGGCAGAATCCAGGTGCTCGGATTCATAAAAAGAGGGTCACAAAGGTGTTTATCTACACTGTGGTAAGGATAAAAGAGGGAATGATCATAAGGGCTGCCTGTAAACTGGGCTGGATTATACAGTACGGTATTTTAAACCTAAGCTAAAGAATCTCTGTATATGGCTCCAAAGAGAACACTGAAAAATTTTTTTCTCAATACTAAATGAATTTCTGTTATCATCTCCTAGTGCAGTGAAAACAAACCAAGTCACCCCCTTTCCAATGCATCCGGGTGTGTTATCCCAGATGACTTGCATTTACCCACCAAATGTTGTGTGACAGCTGAAAAAAATACCCTATTTTGGCTCCCAGCTCGTCTACTTTCTTTTCATCAATGTGAACGCCCCACCCCTTCCACACCTCTTCCTTTCTTTCTCTTTGTGATGTAGCTACGTGTTGGCTTCTGTGTCATTTAGAACAAACAAAACCTGTAGAAATATGGCTTAAAAGACAGTTGTGCAGATTTGGGATTGGAAGCCAATGTTGGGTGCCCACTCACTGCTTCTTAAAGGTTTTAATTTACAGCAGGAATTGAAAGAAGTGTTCAACACATCCTTCGTATCCGGGGGAGTCAGCTTTGGAAACCGATAAGAGGGGGAAAATGCCAGACTCGTTTTGAATTTAACAAGCAGGACCCTTGTTTCCCGATGCAGCAAAATGATGGCAACTTTCTGAGAATGATTTAAGAATTCCCTGGAGGCATTTTGCCCAGGCCCCTTTGTAGGCCCATTTCAGCAGGCTTTAGAGTCCTTCTGAAGGGCTTATCAGAGAAGATTCCAATTTAGAGCAGCCAAAGTTTAGTGTCTGATATCAGCTCTAGCTTTTCGTTCTTTTTCTTTTCTTTTTTTTGGTCAAAAGGAGACATGATGTTTTACAGTGTTAACAGTTTTGAAAGGTCCGACATTTTCAGTGAACAGAGCGCTATTGTGTAAAGGGCTCTGACAAGCATTATTCAGGTGAAAATACATCAAAGGAATGTGAGTTAAAAAGAGAAAAAGTTTGCTGATGTAGAGATTGGAGGCAGCATGTGCTGACAGGTGCAATTATGGCCAAATAATTGGGTCTTTTAAGAAGGATCTGGTGAGATAAGGCAATAGCTGTGGACTCACATCAGAAACCTGTTCATAATTAGACACTCAGGGGTCCAGCAGTGGATGCCGTAACCGAGGCAGGGAACTACTTTACCTGCAGGACATGAAAGCTGTTGCACTTTGTAAAATAGGGTGAAATAGCATGATTCAGCCCAGTGCAACTAAACTGATGCAAAGACTGGAGAGAAGGCTTAGTCTCCCCCCTCAGGCTCCCGATAGTCTGCCACCTCTTTCAGCCGCGGAGAGTTGTAGTCAGCCTAGCGTTTAAGTCCTTCAGTCTCAAAGACATTCAAGAAAATGTCAACTTCTCAAAGTTAATGAATTGCTTTTATTAGTTAACATTAAAGATCTTTCCACTGCAGTTTCCCTGGTCTACACCCCGAAAATTATTGGAAGACACTGGGATAGAGAACAACCTGGTGTTTCTTTCTGAGAAAGTTCCACTCATGTCAGAACAGGTAACCACCTTCTTTCCAGTGTGAAAATACGGTGCTCACAGCCTGGCTCAAGGACAAGCTGGTTCCTATACCGCCTCTCCACTGGCTGGGGAATCTCAGCGGCATTTCCTCCCGGGGTCTCTGCCTGGACGCCAGGCTGAGAGAGGGCACAGAGTAGCCAAGTCCTGAGCGATCATTTCTGCTTCTAATGGGGCAGAGGGCACCCCTCACGTGCCATTAATCCTTCTGTTAGACATCTTGCTTCAGGCTTTCACTGTTTGTTTGTTTGTTTTTGGAGAGAAAGAGAGAAGCATGGATGTGAGAAACATTGATCCGTTGCTTCCCAAACCATGGCCAGGGATTGAATCTGAAACCTAGGCATGTGCCTGACTGGGAATCGAACCCATGACCTTTTGGTATAGGGGTTGATGCTCCTACCAACTGTGAGCCACACCACCCAGGGCCAGGCTCTCACTCTCAGTGAAACAATAGAACTTAAACTGCTGGATTGTATGATTTCTTTTTCTTTCAAATTTATAATTCCTCTTCTAGGTATAGTTGGATTACCTTGCCATTATAATGCTGTTAAAGATTCTTAAACTGGCTGTGAGGTACAGGTTTCTGATCATGGCATGTTCACTTAAAATCCAGGTGACAGCTCTCTTCCTACCACAGAGAACGGACTCCTTAATGTCTCGGGAGCTCTTGTATTTCCCTTGTTCTTGCCTTTCCAACCACCAGCTTTCCACTTTCCTTCCTACCCTTTAGACTCCATTAGGACCTAGGTAGATGGAAGGATGTCTGCTGCAGCAGCTTCCTCAAGTACATAAGCTCAAAAGTAAATCCCGTACTGCACCAAGCATTCACCGGCACAGTAGGCACAACTTCTCCTCTGCTCACATTATGAAGCACTTAGCTCTGTGCCTGACCCACAGCAAGCATTTAATGTGTGTTGGCCACAAAGTTAGTTTTGTTTCTGCTCACTTTGCTTATCTATACTGGGAGCTAATACCAGCATCAGTATTTCCCTGGAGTTTGATATCTGGTCTAATTTTGGAGTTATTGTCACATTTTTCTGCCTGGGTCACCGGGATGCTTTAGTATTTACAGTGGCGTATTCAGATTTACCCAGGGTGGGCCACTTGATCCTAATTCCAACAGTGGTGCAGACAGCATGACCTTTTAAAAAACTGATCACAGGCGTGAGTCTATGAGGTCCACTCCTAGCATGGAAGTATTAGACATTTAACTGAATCAAATACACACAAAGGAATAATTAGCTACCTGGTGACCTTTCTGTCACCTCCTTTCATTATTCTCCAGTATTAATGATGTGGTTCTAGTGAAATTAAATTTGAACAGCTCAAAAGTACATACTCACATTCAGCTTCAATTTCAGGTACTAGTTGCTTGAAGTTTGCTAGAAGAGCTCCTAGCATCATCAATTATGTATTGGGTCTCCACTCTGGCTGTGTCTCATTATCATCCAGAAAGTTTAAAAAAAATGTAGATGCTCAGCCCTGGCTGGTGTGGCTCAGGTGGTTTGAGTGTTGTCCTGTACACCAAAAGTTCGCAGGTTCAATTCCCAGTCAGGGCACATACCTAGGTTGTAGGTTTGACTCCCCATTGGGGTGCATATGGGAGGCAACTGATCCATGTTTCTCTCTCTCTTCCTCTTCATTCCTTTCTCTCTAAAGTCAATTAAAAAACATATCCTTGGGTGAGAATTTAAAAAAATACAGAGGCTCAGGTCCCAAAGAGTCAGCCTGAATTGGTGTTAGGTAGGACCCATTCACTGGTATCTTTAAAAAGGCTCCTCAAGTAATTGGGAGGATTGAAGACTACTGACTAGTTGGACAAGAGACTTTGGATATACTGAGCACATTTTTACTTGGGCTAACTAACTTGGTTGAACTCTCCTCCTCACAAACTAAGGCCTACCTCCCTTCTCATTTACTCTACAAATGCAAGTTAGAACAACAGAACAGAATGAGTATAGCTTTAAGGCAGAGGAATATTATTTCAAATCTTGTCTCTGTCTCTTATTAACAGAGTAACCTTGCAAAGATGCTTAAATTTACTGACGTTTAGCTTGCCCATTTGTTAGGTGGTAATAATAAGACTTCTTTGTAAGTGAAGGTTAAATTAACAATGTGATATGAAAACATTTTGTACAGTACCCAGGACACAGTAAGAACTCAATATATGCTATCTTTCCTTTTGTTTCTTTCTGTTTTTATTTTATTCATGGGTAAAATGAGAGGCTTGGTCCCCAATTCTTTGCCTTAAGCATTGTGATTAGAGAAAAAACACACAACACGTATTATTCTCCACAAATTCAGTTTATGTGCAAGAAGAAAGCTTTTGGCACACAGTTGACAGGGAACGAATTTGGAGTTTCTTTTAGTATCATGTCCACATATGTCATTTGGCTGCCCTTTCACTTGATGTGTCTCTGAAGTGGCTGGCCAGTGGGGATGTGGTTTCAGTTGTGGGAACAAGATTTTTTGATTGAGTAATGCCATCTGTTTTATGTGGGCATCAATCTTGTGTCTTTGACCACCATTCACCTGCTACAACCACATAACCATCCAACCTACTTTATATTTGTAATAGGTGGTTGCACCTGGCATTTATATTATAGCACCTGTTTGATGTGATACACTTCAGAGGAGCCCAGGTGAAATCAGGAAACATCTTTCAATTACAACCTGGCTAATTGGTTTTTGTAAAGAAAATAAAATATTGCTGCCTCTTGATCCATTTCCAGAGAGGCATAGGGGACTTCGTTCCAATATAGTGTGGTTTCAGGAAACAGTCTGTAATTCATGGAGATGACTCAGTAAGTCATCTGCCTTGATAAATTGTGACACATATTGCCTTTGCCTGATCATTTGGCTCCAAATGGAAGCTCAGGCAATGAGTGAGGCTCTAAGCTTCTTTTATTACTTAGTTCAGGCGAACCAAAGAAGAGGGCTAGGAGGGTCTTGCATTCTGCAGGCTCAGGGAATTGCTTGTGTTATAGGCAGATAAATTGTCTGTGGGAAAGCCACTTTGGCGACGACAATATGATCCTCTGCTGGTTCCCAGAGCCTGGCAAAGTGTAACATGAGATGCAGTGCAACTGAAGGAATGGTTAGGAGCAAGAATGTGGAAATCATAACAAGCTGGATAAAACCATATTTTGGGTTTATCACTACCTATAGCAAGAGTCAGCAAGCTTTTTTTTCTGTAAAGGGCCAGCTAGTAAATATTTCAGGCTTTGTGGGCCATATGATCTCAGTCACAACTACTCAACTCTGCTGTTTTAGTCAAAAGGGGTCACAGATAATACATAAATGAATGGGCACGGCTGTGTTCTAATAAAACTTTATTTATAAAAACAGGTAGTGGGCCAGATTTGGTCTATGGCTGTAGTTGGCTCACCTCTGAGCTACAGGATCTTGTACTAATAAGTTACTTTAATCCTCTAATCCTCTCAGTTTCTCTTGAGGATTGAATATATATATACACACATATACACTGAGTGACCAGATTATTATGATCTCTGAACGCATAATAATCTGGCAACTCAGTGTGTATATATATTAGGGGCCCGGTGCATGAATTCGTGCATGTGCATGGGTGGGGTCCAGCCAGCCTGACCAGGGGGAGGGGACATGGATGGTTGGCTGGCCTGCCTGCTGGTTGAACTCCTGGTTGAGGGGACAATTTGCATATTAGCCTTTTATTATATAGGATATACATGGAGTGGCCAGATTATTATGCGTTCAGAGATCATAATAATCTGGCCACTCAGTATATATATACATATATGTGTGTGTGTAATAAAACACTTATCATGTGCTTGGTATAAAGTAAGCACTTGTAAATAGTAGTCGCTATTATTTTACTAAAAATATTATATATCATAATTTAAGATGCCATTGACTGTAAGGTACATCTGGATTTCAGAGTTGTTAAAATGTGATAAAAGTCTTAGAATTGATGAAATTAACAGGAATTAATTAGAGTAAACATATCAAGGTTATGTTTAGGATTTTAAGTCTTATTCTACCAGTGATAGTTAAAGCTTCTAGCATAACATTTCTTTGTGATGTTTTTCTTGTCAGAGACACATGTCATGAACTTCTGGGACATGTTCCACTACTTGCGGACCCCAAATTTGCTCAATTTTCACAAGAAATAGGCCTGGCATCTCTGGGAGCATCAGATGAAGATGTTCAGAAACTAGCCACGGTCAGTTTATTTTCAACTTAAAAACCTATTCTACTTGTGTTCATTTGTAAGGTAAGGAAAGCTTTAGAATTATCAACTATGGATTTTAAGGCAAAGATGCTGGATAGGGCATGGTGACTTTATCTTCTCCCGTGTTGTGTTCTTTTGAAGCAGTGTGCTTTTGGCTTATTAACCACCCAAATACTTGTGTTTGATTCTTCTCATTCAGGCTTTGGCTAAGTAGTAAACCTTTTAGTTCTGCAGGTCATAAGGTCTCTGTCACAACTACTCAGCTCAACCACTATGGTGCAGAGGCAGCCACAGTTTGTCAATGAGCGAGTATGGCTATATTCCAAGAAAACTTCATTCACAAAATCTGGTGGTGGGCCAGGCTTGCTCTGTGTGCTGTAGTTTTCTGACTCTCATTTTCAATGTCGATTTCCTAGAAATATTAATAATAGTAAAAAGTACACATTTATGGTGAAGTAGGGGTTGTGCTTGGGATTATGTCTTTGGTTAGTTGCTATGGTTGTACTCAGACACAATTTGAGTCAGCAGTTAGAAGCTCAGGCTAAACAATTATTATATGTACAAAACCAGAAAATTTTTATAGATTCTATGGTCTCAGCAAGGTTCTTCTCAAAACATGCAGTATTAGAGGGAAGGTGTAGTATTGGCAGCTACCTTGAAGAAGCTGATGAGCCAGATCTGACAAGTTCATGTGACTTATTTTAGCCCCATTTCAAAGAGCCCATAAGAAAGAGCAGGCTTGGCAAACTCGCTTACCTACAGGGATTAGTCAGGTAGTCTAGATGAGCAAAGCTCCAAGAGAAAGAAAAAAACAGGATCTTAAGTTGTGTGTATTTGATACAGATACACATTTAGGGCATATTAGACATGCAAGAATATTCTTCACTTCCACTAAGAAGTAAGTTTTTTCTTAGACTTCTTAAGACACACAGCCCTTTCAGTATATCTTTTGTATCCTACTTTTGATAAAGATATGGGAGCTGGCAAACACTTCTCTACTAAAAGAGGAACAGCAACGCAAAAGCCACACTGTTGGTGTAGTGTGGGCATGAATAGGGGTTAGTGGGACTCCAGTGCACTTCGGGAGAGCACGCGTCTTCTCCAGCAGAAGGCTGGTCCTCTTCCCGCTCACGGCTGCCAGATGGAAATGCAGGCTTTGTGTGCCAGATCTCCACATTTTTGAGTGAGACTGGCAATCTAGATTTCTAAATAGAATTGAATGATTTTTAAAATTTGGCTCATAAAAAATCTACCATTTTGAGCTGAGAAAAATATATTTGTAGACATTTTTAGGTTCTTGACTTTCCAATTTGTCACCTTTGCCCTAGGGCCGTGGTCGGCAAACTGCGGCTCGCGAGCCACATGCGGCTCTTTGGCCCCTTGAGTGTGGCTCTTCCACAAAATACTACAGCCTGGGCGAGTCTATTTTGAAGAAGTGGCGTTAGAAGAAGTTTAAGTTTAAAAATTTTGGCTCTCAAAAGAAATTTCAATCGTTGTACTGTTGATATTTGGCTCTGTTGACTAATGAGTTTGCCGACCACTGCACTAGGGAATGTATCTCATTTATATTGACTATTTTACTGCATAATGAATAACCCCCAAACTTAGAGGCTTCAAACAATGAACATTTATTACCTCATTGTGTTTGTGGTTGGGACTTTGGGAACAGCTCAGCTGAGTGGTTCTGGCTCAGGGTCTCCCCTCTGGTTGCTGTCAAGATGTGGGCCTGCGAATGTCTGAAGGTTTGGGATCTTATCCCAAGATGGGTCACTCATGTGGCTAGGAAGTTGTAATGCCTTTTTTGACTTGATCTCATGCTGTTCACATCAGCCATATTCTATTCATTAGAAGGGACTCACTCCTGCCCACACTCAAGGGAGGGGAAATTAGGCTTCACTTTTTTGGAAAAGGAGTGTCAAAGTGTTTGTGGATATATTTTATTTATTTATTTATTTATTTATTTATTTATTTATTTATTTATTTAAATTTTCAAGTGTAGTGTTTATTAGTGTTATATTCACATTGTTGTTCAACCAATCTCCAGAACTTTTTCATTTTGCAAAACTAAAAATATAAAACCCATTAAAAAACAAACACCTCCTTGTTTCCTTCTTCCACAGTCCTGGGCAACCATTATTCTACTTTATGTTTCTTTTTTTTTTTTTTTTTTAATAAATCTTTATTCAGATTATTACAATTATTTCTCCTTTTTCCCCCCCATAGCTCCCCTCCACCCCTTTCCCACCCCACATTCTGCCCTTACCTCCCCCGCACTGTCCTCATCCATAGGTGTATGATTTTTGTCCATTCTCTTCATGAACCCCCCATACCCCTTTCCCCCTGAGAATTATCAGTCCACTCCCTTTCTATGCCCCTGATTCTATTATATTCACCAGATTATTCTGCTCCTCAGGTTTTTAATTCACTTGATTTTTAGGTTCGCTTGTTGATAGATATGTATTTGTTGTTCATAATTTTTATCTTTACTTTTTTCTTCTTCCTCTTCTTTAAGAATACCTTTCAGCATTTCATATAATACTGGTTTGGTGGTGATGAACTCCTTCAGCTTTTTCTTATCTGTGAAGCTCTTTATCTGCCCTTCAATTCTGAATGATAGCTTTGCTGGGTAGAGTAATCTTGGTTGTAGGTTCTTGCTATTCATCACATTGAAAATTTCTTGCCACTCCCATCTGGCCTGCATAGTTTCTGTTGAGAAGTCAGCTGACAGTCGTATGGGTGCTCCCTTGTAGGTAATTAACTGTTTTTCTCTTGCTGCTTTTAATATTCTCTCTTTGTCTTTTGCTCTTGGCATTTTAATTATGATGTGTCTTGGTGTGGTCCTCTTTGGATTCCTTTTGTTTGGGGTTCTGTGGGCTTCCTGGACTTGTAAGTCTATTTCTTTCACCAGGTGGGGGAAGTTTTCAGTCATTATTTCTTCAAATAGGTTTTCAGTATCTTGCTCTCTCTCTTCTTCTGGCACCCCCATAATTCTGATGTTGGTACGCTTGAAGTTTTCCCAGAGTCTTCTTACATTATCTTCAACTTTTTGGATTTTTTTTTTTGCTTTTTGCTTTTTCGGTTGAGTGTTTTTTGCTTCTTTGTATTTCAATTCTTTGACTTGATTCTTGTGTTCCTCTATTCTGTTTCTGGGTCTCTGTATAATATTTTTTATTTCAGTCAGTGTATGTTTAATTTCTAGTTGGTCCTTTTTCATATCTTCGAGGGTCTCGTTATATTTATCGGCCTTTTCTAGGATATTCTTAAAAAGTCTTTTAACGGTGGTTTTGAATTCTATATCCAGTCGTTTGTTTTCCTCCATTTCTTTCGTTTGTGATCTGATTCTTTGACCCCGCATTTTCATTGATTCCCTGAGTTGGTAAGGTAGATATTTGTGCTAGGTTTCCAATATGGCCCAGTGGGTCTGCTTCCCCAGTTAACCTGAGGTGGACACTCTTGGTGCACCCCTTTGTGGACTGTGTGTACAGCCTTGTTGTAATTAAGTCTTTATTGTTGTTGGTATCACTGGGAGGAATTGACCTCCAGGCCAGTTGGCTGTAAGGATCAGCTGTGTCTATGCTGGGAGAAGTTCGGTGCTGGAGACAGCCTTATAGGATTAGACTTGCCAAATTGCAATAGCCTCTGTGCTCAGCTTGGATGGGGTGGAGCCTCAGTCTTGGCTTCCTGTCAGCCCCGCCCCTGCGCGCACGTGCGCTTTCAGTCCTCCGCCTTCCCCGGCTCCCGAGTCTCCGCCTGAGAGTCCAGACTCCCCCCACAAGAGCGTGGGTCCCCAGGGGCTCGCCTGGAACCGGGGTTCACTGCAGTCAGAACTGGGGCACAGTGCCGTCAGGAGCCTCTGACTCCCCTCCACCAGGGAAAGCCCGCGGCAACCTCCGCAGCCCTTGTGCGCACTGGCGCGGGTGCACTTTCAGTCCTCCGCCTTCCCCGGCTCCCGAGTCTCCGCCTGAGAGTCCAGACTCCCCCCACAAGAGCGTGGGTCCCCAGGGGCTCGCCTGGAACTGGGGTTCACTGCAGTCAGAACTGGGGCTCAGTGCAGTCAGAATCCTCTGACTCCCTTCCACTAGGGAAAGCCTGTGGCAACCTCCGCAGCCTTTGTGCGCACTGGCCCGCGTGCGCCTTCAGACTTCTGCCTTTCCCAGCTCAAGTCTCCGCCCGAGAGTCCAGACTCCCCCCGTAAGAGCGTGGGTCCCCAGGGGTTCGCCCGGAACTGGGGTTCAGTGCAGTCAGAATTGGGGTTCAGTGCGGTCGGAGGCTTCCTTCCCCCTTCCGCCAGAGGAAGTCAGCCAGGCTCTCAGCCGCCCTTCCTCTCTGCACGCACAAAGCCCCTTTGCCGTACCTCCAATTCTCTGTGAGCTTTTCTCCTTCCTTCTAGTTGTAGAATTTTCACTCAGCCTGCTTTCCTGTGGTTCTGGATGGTGTCCGTTCTGTCTTTTAGTTGTAGTTTTGAAATTGTTGTGCGAGGCAGCAGTTTAGGTGTTTACCTATGCCGCCATCTTGGTTTTTTTTTTTGTTTGTGGATATATTTTAAAAACTATCACCGATGAGTCCTGTTATTTAATTCTCAAATCTTGGATCTGGGTTTAAACTCCACGTTTTGAAATCTTTTCCATGCCTTTCAAATTTTTCTTGAAATTTTCTGCTTTCAGCCTTTGACCTCCAACAGCTCTTTTTTTTAACAGCTCCTTTTTTTTAAAAAAAAATAATATATATTTTATTGATTTTTTACAGAGAGGAAGGGAGAGAGTTAGAAACATTGGTGAGAGAGAAACATCGATCAGCTGCCTCCTGCACGCCCCCTACTGGGGATGTGCCTGCAACCAAGGTACATGCTCTTGACCGGAATCGAACCAGGAACCCTTGAGTCCAAAGGCCGACGCTCTAGCCACTGAGCCAAACCAGTTAGGGCTACATTTTTTTTTTTTTTTTAATCAGGGATGAATGTATTGCTTACTTGTTTGACTCTGAACAGCCACCAACTGGGATTTAACTGCCAGGTTGGGTGTGTGTGTGTGTGTGTGTGTGTGTGTGTGTGTGTGTGTGTGTCTAAAGAGAGGAGGAGAAAGACTAAGGTAGGACTTGATGAATGTGAGTGAAAGTGGATCCTAGTGAGTGAGTGATCATTTTTCTTAAAAGCAGTGACAAGAAAGCAGTTTGATTGTTCCTTATTTTTTACACTCCATCAAATGATTAATTAATTCCATCTTTCAAACTAACATGAACAAAGAACACGACATGGTCCCCACTTTTCAGACCTTTATAGCCTATATAGAAAATAAAACAAAATTTTTCAGAGGAGAGAAAGTTTGTACTGAGTCTTGAAAGATGAGAAAAAGTCAGCCAAGTGGTAGAGAGGAAAAGGGGGCAATAGAAGGATAGTTTCAGCTGGAATAAGAAATCTCTCTGGTTTGGGGGCTCAGCAGGGAATGCCTGCTCCCCAGTTTTGAGGGCCATGCTGAAGGCCAGGGTTGCCTTTTGTGTTCACTTTCTGTTGCTGCTGTAACCAATTATGCATGGCTTAAAACGACCCAAGTTTGTCTTACAGTTTCATAAGGTTAGAATTCCAATAGAGTTTTCACTGGGCTGAAGTCAAGGTGTTGGCAGGACTGTGTTCCTTTTGAAGGCTCCAGGGGAGAATGTTTCCTTGCTTTTTCTGGCTTCTGGAGGTTGCCCACATTCCTTGGCTCATGGACCTCTTCTTCCACCTTCCAAGCCAGCATGTTGCACCTTTCTGCCTTTTCTTCCTTTGTCACCTCTCTCTCCCGCTGACTATTGCTGGGAATGGCCTTTTCCTTTTAAAGACTGATATGACACATTGAGCCCACTGGATAATTCATGCTGCCCTTATCATAGCTACAAAGTTAACGTATTTACAGATTCTGGGGATTAGGGCATGAACATCTGTGGGCGGCATTATTCTTCATTTCTATTTTGATATTTATAAGAAAAAAAGCTAATACATGTACCTTGAAAACTACTTATTAAGGCCAGTAAGTCTGTAGGATGACCAAGTTTCTTTTGGAACTTATATTTCTTAGCATGATTCCAATACCCTTGGCTGTGGATTGCCCTGGCTCTAATAGCTGAAAACACTTTCATTTGTTAGAGAGCATTAGGTCATTAATCATGTTTCTCTCTCTCTTTCTCTCTCCTTTTTCATTATCCTTTCCCTGGAATGTACCTACCTTTCTGAAATAGCCAATCAAGTCAACAGACATTCTTTAAGAGGCTAAAGAATCTCAGGTACCATGAAAAAGGGATAAAAAAAGACTAAAAGGTAGTAGTTGCTTCAAAGAACTAACACTCTAGTACACAGTAATACAGAACACTCCAAGTCAGTGTCAACTTTTATTGAGATACATGAGCAGATATGTAGAAGAAGTGGATTTAAGGTAAATCTTCTAAGTGTATGTGAGTTCTGAGATTGGAGACTGGAATTCACAATGGGAGCAGGGGCCAGCAGAGAGGTTCTTCTCTGTATAGAAAGTGACTGGTGACAGGTGAGGGAGGATCAAAGACCTCCCAAGGGAGCCAACCTGCCTGGAATCTTGCAGTTAAAAAAAAAAAAAGCAACCAGAGTGTAAACTTGCAAAAAACTTTCACCTGAAAGATTTTGGGTCTCTTCTAAATGCAGTGGAGATCTGGGGTGGAGAGGTGGTATCTCACCAGGGTTTTGCCTGATATTATTTCTTGTTTCCCCATATTGCATGAGCCCCACCCAACTCTCTTTGGTTTCCACTCTCACAAGCTTCACAGTTCTGATCCTTTCCAATTTTAGAGATTGCCCACTTACTTTGAACAGTGTTTTGCAGACCAAAGAGAAATTTGGAAAGCCTTTTTCGTGTGACGTGGAGGCTATGGAGGATAAACTCACAATGGAGGAGGTCAGGGCGATTTTTCCTGAAATGATGCTAAAACTTCCTTTGACTTCTCGAACCACATGCCATCCCTCAGTTAGAACCAAAGTGAATGAAAAACTGCTGGAACGTGGTCTTAAAAGAAAACACAGATTTCAGCCAGACAATTTCAAAGTAAACCCCGGAATAAATAACCTATCAAGTGACATGCATATTAATGACCCTCAAGCCAAGTGCGAAGCTAGAAGCTCAATTTAATGACCCAATTGCAAAGGCTAAGAGATTAGAGCAAAGGCCTCACTAGGAGGGGTGCAATGTCCAGTGGTGGGCGATAGTGGCGGCTAGCAAGTCCGCTTAGCTGTCTAGATGAGAAATGGAGGTATTATTAGCTGATTTCCTTAAAGTTGTTCCCATTAAGGCCCCTGAAGAAATCCTAGAATAAAATGAGATGAGATGTACCGAAGAAGAAAAATCCATTGAGAGGGCAAATGGAAAACCACGGAAATCACATTATGCAGGCCAATGAGACAGGCCGTATTACTCTCTTACTCTAGGTGAGATTTATATTATTAATGACTTTGTTTATATTGTGCCTGCTTGTCCTTGTTTCGTGAATTTAAGCACCGATGAAAAAGAGAGTCATGCCTGGTGAAAGCAGACACTTAATAACTTTCTGTGATGTGCTGTCAACGACGAATCTATCTAAGGAAGAAAACAACCCCCACTAGGACTAATTGGCACCGCCAAACTCTGTCTTGTTCCAGCTGCTTTTGAACTTCTGGGTCTGATTTCAGAGGGGCCAGGCTATTGTCTGGAGCTACTGCCTTCCGTTGCTATATTTCTGCCTGTTATTTATTTTGACATTTTAATAATGCTCAGTTTTGAGAATGAAGCTATCTCCGCTGTTTTATGTGGGCAATGGTTTCTACGCCCTGAGAACCATTTAAATGAAACTCTCTTGTATCTGAAGAAATTGATGCTGCTGCTTGGTAAATGTATTTCAAATGAATTGTTATACATGTAAATAATTTGCCCTCTGGTGGGTAATGAATAAGGCCACTGGTTTCGGCAGCTGCACTCTTTTCATGCTCATCATAGCAGTCCTGGGTCTGTGTGTGATAGATATGCAAAAATCCTCTCAATAAGGGCTGCGCAGAGTGTGCTATAATTTTGAGACCAGCCATTTCCCACTGTAGTGCCGGCTTAAGTGGATTTAATAGATTAGTGTCTTCTCTAAAGGTTGTAAACGTAAATGCCTTCAGGGACCAGATGGGTAGCAAACACGTGTGAAACAGCCTGATATAAGATGATAAGGAGTATTGGAGCCTGTGGAGAACTGAAGAAGGCACATTACACCTTCCAATTAAAAAATTAAAATAAGACTAAAGCTCTTTGGCTACACATTATGTCTGCAAGCTGAAACATATAGGCTCTCAGTTGCCAGCCCTTGTATCTAGAGCTAGATTATATGCTAGACTACCAGCCGGCACTAGATTCATCTTCATATCATATTGAACATTCTCAGTGCTTTTTTGCTGGACAATGGCTACTTTTTCTCTAAGAAAAGATGGCTATTACAGTGTTCACTAGAAATAAGTATCTCAGTGTTGTTTGAATTATAATTTATACTTTTAAGCAGCTATAAGCAAGACTGTCATACATATATGTTGAGCACGTGTCAAAGATTGATTTAACTCAATAATGAGAGAAAAGCAGGGTGGTCAATCCAGCTCTGAGAGGAATTGGGGGATTGAGACTATCTAGTCCAGCGGTGGGCAAACTACGGCCCGCGGGCCGGATCCGGCTGTTCTATCCGGTTCTCTTGCTCTCCCCTCCACTCCTTTACTTTGAATTTATATTAGTTCACACAAACACTCCATCCATGCTTTTGTTCCGGCCCTCCGGTCCAGTTTAAGAACCCATTGTGGCCCTCGAGTCAAAAAGTTTGCCCACCCCTGATAGTCGCTGAAAGAAGGAATAAGGTGCAAAATGGCTTCTGTTTTACAGGACAAGAAACTATAACCTTGAAGTTATCTTTTCTACCAGGCAGAGATCATTTATGCATCTAGTGAATAAAAATAACGTGCAACTTATCAATCTTCACAAGTAGCATCTAACTCAAAGCATGTGGGTCCTGATCATCAGTAAATAGGAAGTCAGACAAAGGTTATGTAGCTCCTCGATCAGTACTTTTTTTCTGTAATATAAAGTGACCAAGATCTCAGGTAATGCTGATGCTGCTGGTCCAAGAGAAACCAGAGACCTGTTAGGTGGGCCTGTGGGACAATGCTCAAGTATGTCTTTGAATAGGCACATGGTAATCTTTTATTTTTTTTAAAATATATTTTTATTGATTTCAGAAAGGAAGGAAGAGAGAGAGAGAGAGAGAGAGAGAGAAACATCAATGATGAAAGAGACTCATTGATTGGCTGCCTCCTGCACGCCCCCAATGGGGATCAAGCTGCAACCTAGGCATATACCCTGACCGGGAATTGAACCGTGACTTTCTGGTTCATAGGTTGACGCTCAACCACTGACCCACGCTGGCTGGGAAATCTTTTAAACTCATTTTCATGTTTGATACTTTCTTCTAAGAATTGGATTAATAAGGCATCAGCAGATAAATTCTGTGTGGCGTGAGATGAGTGTATGTAGGACTTATTCTGGGCCTGAAGATGGACCCTGGAATCTAGGAGTGCCGTGTCGTTGGTTCTGTTTTACATGTCTGCTCTTACACTCTCCTGCCTCCTGCTATTTTGCCATACGTCTTCTATCATGGAATTATTCAGGAATATAGAAACAGAAACTTGCTGATAAGGTAAATTTAGGAGCCAGTCCTAGGAAAATATTGATTTCTCTTCTCCCAAGTGTTAGGAAATGTAAGGGGCTCCTTTCACCAGACGGTGAATTCCATCCTATGATGCAGATGGCTTCAATTCAGTCTATTCATTTCTCACATCAGAAAGGCATTTGAACAGAAAAAACTGTGCATCACTCCTAGGAGAAAGCAATCAGTATGCATATACCACAGATGTTTCCCAAGCAGAACAAATCAGCTCGTGGCCCAGTTGGAATTTTCCCTGTACTGAGAGTTTCAGGTTATCCATTCAGTTCTGTTGACCCTGACACATGTTTCTGTTCACTTTCTGATGGGAGGAATTCTGTCACTGGGTCTTCCGAAGGTGGTGAGAGAGGTGTCTTGGCCAAGGGTAATGAAGGAGTAAGCAAACTTTCCCAGAATCTGTTCTCAGAACTGTAGTCTAATGAAATGATATTATGAGTTCTGTAAAAGGAGGGACCCATGGACAAATATATTTGGGATACACTGAGTTAAAGTGAAAAGCTTTGTTTATAAAGTACAGGACTTTTCAGAACCTTTAATAAGATAAGGTGCAGAACAAATCTCCACAAGTGAAAAAAAAATATTTTTCCAAGTTTACCATGCTTTCTCCATTTTAAGATGGAATTGGTTGTAAAACACACCCTTAATTTAATAGTTTTATTTTTTTAGGGGGAAAAAAGATTCAGCTAGTATGTATGTATGTATTGATTTCAGAAAGGAAGGGAAAGGGAGATAGAAATATCAATGATGAGAGAGAATCATTGATGGGCTGCCTCCTGCACTTCCCCTACTGGGGATCGAGCCTGCAACCCAGGCATGTGCCCTTGACTGGAATCAAACCCGGGACCATTCAGTCCGCAGGCTGATGCTCTATTCACTGAGCCAAACCATTGAGGGCCAGAATTTTTTTTTTTACATTGTAAAATGAGGCTCCATGTTGGAAATGTTAAAAAAAGGTTAAAAAGTAAAAAAAAAAAGTGAACTTGAGAATTGAGAAACTACATTATATGGTCATAGAAGTCTATTTTTTATGAATGTGTATTAGCATCCCAGACTATTAATATTTCAAGGAGCACAGTTTAGGAAATACAAGTCTAGAATATTTTTTGAAAGGGTTGAATTCATATGAGTAGAGACCAGCTAATTTTTATTTTATTTTTTTGCAGGGAAGAAATGTCATAAAATAAGTAATACAGGATTCTGTTTATACTTTATCAAAACAAATAATTTATCTGTTCCAAGTGAAGTTGTTTGCATTTATTGGGGCTTTTGATGGCCATGAATGAAGTGTGTTTGAATTTTCAGGTATAACTGGTACTTTCTCATGCTGAGAGTGGTAATAAAATGTACATTCAGTCTTAAACTAATAATCAACTGTAATTCATATTAGAAGTGTAATTGTAAAGGCAGCCTTAGTTTATGAATTGCCCATTAATGTTTTCCTGCCTGGCCGCCAAGGACATCAGTTTGTTTCCAGATCTCTCATGTCTTTGCCTACTTGGCTGGAGGTTGGGAAATTTCAGATGTTTTTAAAAGAAAGCTCTAGCCCTGGCCAGTGTGGCTCACTTGGTTGGAGTGTTGTCCTATACACCAAAAGGTGGCAGTTTTGATTTCTGGTCAGGGCACATACCCAGGTTTCAGGTTCGATCTCCAGTCAGGCCGTGTATAGGAGGCAAAAAAAAAAAAAAAAAAAAGAAAAAGAAAAAAATCAATTAAAATAAAAACCTGGGACTTCTTTCCAATCTAAAAAAATAAAAGTAAAAGAAAGCTCTAGCTCCTTCTGAAGATGGATGGCATTAGAAGTGATCATTTTAGTTTCTCTGCAGAAAGCTTGCGTTAATAAGCCTCAGGCTTACTTAGTGCATGTAGCACCTTTGAAGTAGTTCAAGTGTTTGGATCATTTGATACAAAGCTAACAAAAGGCTGGAAGGAATGTACTTATATATATTTTTAATTGAGATGTCTGGGTAGATGATCAGTTTGTGTGTTATTTCCAAGAGTAACTTAACTAAAAGTTAGTATCTATTCCGACTCATTGCTTTCACTTTTATGTCTTCTATGCATATAGAAAAGTAGTAACACGGGTAAAGAGCGCTGTATTTCTTTAGCTAGCTCCATAGAGCTTATTCAGGTCTTTTTCAGTTTTCCTCATTTGCTTCCCTTGGTCTCTTTCCACTAGGGTGCTCCAAGGCCACACCTCCTTCTGATGACAGCTGTCTTCTGAGAATTTTGATAGAGGAGCTAAGACTATTTTGCTCTGTCTGTTTGTGTATTTTTCATGTATGATATCCATTGTTGCCATTATGAGGTGTGTGCCATCTATTCACATCATGATAAGAACACCACCATTATTTGGAATTTAAAAAATGAGCTCTAGCCTGCCTGGCGTGGCTTAGTGGTTGAGCATCCACCCACGAACCAGGAGGTTACGGCTTGATTTCTGGTCAGGGCACATGCCTGGGTTCCAGGCTCAATCCCCAGTGAGGGGTGTGCAGGAGGCAGCTGATAGATGACTCTCTCTCATCATTGATGTTTCTCTTTCTCTCTCTCCCTTCTTCTCTGAAATCCATAAAAATATATATTTAAAAAGAGCTCTAGATTGCCCACTGTGTTTAGAAACAAATCCATTTGCAATCCAGAATAGTTGTATATTTTTGCAACTCAGATCTTTCTTCATCATTTATAACTATGTCCTAGGGGCTTCAGAGAGCTATTTTATAACTGCAGATAAAAAACAAACAAACAAAACAAAACCCCACAACCTACTTTAAGTATGTGGAAACTCATAAAAATGGAGCTTCTTTGGTAACTGTTCATTCTCTGTGTGCTGAATGAGCTCTGTGCCCACTTAATTTTATCCACATAAATGCCACAAGTCAGCAGTGGGGGTTCCCTCAGTACTTGATGAAGCTGCTATTCAGGATGTTTGATTGGCAGTGTGTGGTGTGATGTGGAAAGGGTCTGAATCTGAAGTTCGCTCAATGAGGCTCGAGTGCCAGATTTTTTATCCCCAGATTTATTGACATACTGGAGGCCCGGTGCACAGATTTGTGCACTGGTGGGGTTCCTCAGCCTGGCCTGCACCCTCTTGCAATCCAGGACCCCCGAGGGATGTAGTAGTGCTCAAAGTGGCAGGTGGCTGGGGAGGAGCCCGAGCCCGGGCCAGGTGCTGCTCCCGCTCATCCCAGCCCTGCTGTGCCTGCCACTACCACTCAGTAGCGCTGCCGCGGAGGCAGGAGAGGCTCACGCAGCCACAGCTGCGCTCACCAGCTGTGAGCCCAGCATCTGGCACCATCAGTCAACTGAGTGGAGCTCCTGCTGTGGGAGTGCACTGAACACGAGGGGGCAGCTCCTGTGTTGAGTGTCTGCCTCCTGGTGGTCAGTGCGTGTCATAGTGACCGGTCAAATGGTCTACCGGTTGCTTAGGGTTTTATATATATAGATAATGGACACATAACAATGTGTAAGTTTAAGGTAAACAACTTGATATAATACACTTATATATTACAAAATGATTAGTTAGCTAACACCTGCATTATGTCACATAATTGCCATTTCTTTTTCTCTGGTGAGACATATAAAATCTACTCTTTTAGAAACTTTCAAGTATATAATATAGTATTATAATCACCATGCTGTGCATTAGATTCCCGAGAACTTATTTATTTTATTACTGGAGACTTGTACCCTTTGACCAGTTCTTCCTTTTATGAGTTTGGCATTTTAGATTCTACATACAAGTAATATCATAAAGTAGTTGTCTAGTTGTCTTCCTCTGTCTGACTTATTTCACTTAGCATAATGCCCTCTAGATCCATTCTTGTTATTGCAAATGGCAGAATTTCCTTCTTATGACCGAATAACTAACACACACACACACACACACACACACACACACACACACACATCACTGATGGACACTTAGTTTGTTTCCATATCTTGACTATTTGAATAGTTCTGCAATAAACATGGAGTGCAGATATCTCTTCGAGATCCTGTTTTTATTTCCTTTGGATATATACTCAGAAGTGGGATTGCTAGATTGTATGGTAGTTCTATTTTTTATTTTTTTGGATAAACCTCCATATTGTTTTCCATAGTGGCTGTACCAATTTATATCCTTACCAACAGTGTAAAAGGGTTCCCTTTTCTCCACATCCTCATTAATATTTATTATCTCTCTTTTTTTTTGATGATGTAAGTGCCAGCTTTGTTACTTCCTAACCTTGTACTCAGGGACAAATTACATGATCTCTTTGTGCCTCAAATGTCTTCTTAAAATGGTGATGTTCTTCCATCCAGTGCTGAATGAAGAGAAAATGAGATGAAATACTTTAGTGATGTATGCCATGCCATTATCTACCTCATACCCAAGTACCATAGTACTTGATCTTACCTTACCCAAGAAATCCTAACCGCACCAAAGGAACTGTATTATAATTTAAGTAAATTTAAAGTCATTTTAAGACCTGAAATCCTCTAGGTCTTTATCTAGAGCTAACTTCTTCCTGTGATTTGAAAGCCTTGACATTGAGCCTTTCTTACTTTTTCTTCTCAAAGTATGCCAGAACACATTCATCAAGAACAGAAGACTTTTGCAATCATTTCAATTTCCATAAAGATGTACAAAAGAAGGAGTTTTCTGGTTTAACTACAATGGAGCAGGCTCTCAAAAATCTTACACTTGTATTAACAGAAATATCTGTGGTATAATTCCATTTCTAGCAAAAGCAGAGAGAAGATGGCTGGGATTTTTTTTATGAGCTAGAATAGCAGAGGTAACATTATATTAAACTATAGGAATTTAATTACCCTATTCCACAAATGTAGTTTTCATATAAAAGAGTCAAAAGGATTTTCAAAGCTATTCTTCTGAACTGTGATATAAAAACCCAGAATGCATTTAGCAGATGTAAAATGTATTACTGTCCATTATGAACCACCACAATGAATGGAAGCACAAAGGGGAACACGGCATGGCATTGAACACACAGAGATTAAAAATGTCTTTGCTCCCTTCTCAGAAATATTGTAAGTTGCTTAGAGTTTTATATGCTTGCCACTGCAAGGATGGCATTTTTGGGATATTTCTGATGGGTGGATTTCATACTGAGGTAAGGTTTCGCAGAAAATGGAAATGCTGTCATTTGAGGGCTTAAATCTAGGGTAGGTGTAAGTAAGAATGCTCGGAGGGTTGGGAGGAATCAGTCACCCGGGGGCCTCATCATTCTTCCCAGGGTCTGCAAGTCTGTCTTTATAGTGTCCATAAAAAACCATTCCCCGAGCACTGACGGAAGGCTGAGGCAGGGCGACTGGGGAACTCCTTTACTGAAAAGTCTGTACAAAAACCATTGTTTCTCCTCCTCATTACAAAAGTGACAGATGTTCATTGTAGAAAAAATATTAAAATGAATAAATAAGGAAAAGAACATAAAGATCATTTACAACATCATGGTGGTGATAACACTGTTAACGTTTTGGTCCATAGCCTTCTAGTTTTCCTGCAAAGTCATTTTGCCAAGTCAAGTAAGAACTAAGTAAAAGCGAGTCCTGGCTTTGGGAAAAGGAGCAACGAGGTGCTCTTCCACTTCCCAAAGACTGGTGCTGTCAGGAGAGGCTTTATCTTTTACATCAACAGAAGGAAGAACAAGTTGGAAGTTCTCTTAGGAATATGGGGTTTATGACTTTTCCTCACATAAGTTGCAGTGTTTTAGTGACCATCATATGTAGCTAATGAGTTTCATTTGCTTTTTCTTTTCTTTTTTATTTTTTGAGTTGTCCAATACAGCTTTTTTATTTTAAATTAAAATGTTGGTTTCCATACATATTTTAATCTTCGGTCTTGAAATGTTGCATTAGTCTTGTCACCATCAGTGAGGGCTACTTTAATCAATATTCACCTCCTTTTGTTCTCTTTTTGAGTAAGATCGTAAACAACTTTCCTCATAGCACTTGATCTCAGATAATCATACCACAGGGAGTAAAAGAGAAAACTGGAATAAAATAGAGTGAACCCTACGGTACACTACACTCTTGGTTTTCCTCGAGCCTGCGTATCTGAGGGAACTGCTAGTGAGGCAGTATGTGTAGTGGGTAATTCAGAGTGCAGACTTTATGGTCAAATGACCTAGGTTCACATTTAGGTTCTATCACTTACTGGCTGGGTAACCTTGGGTAAGTTAATTAACCTCTCTGTGCCCTAGTTTCTTCATCTTCAAAATGAGAGCAATGATGCTATCAGGTCTTACAGAACTGTTGGGGATTAACGAGATAATGCATTGTACAGCTGCCCAGCACAGCGTGAAGTGTCCAATAAATGCTAGCTAGTGCATATGACATGTCTGTGCTCTTCGGTATCTAGTGGCCACATCAGTGAGACTCAAGTACAGGAAAGGCGCCTGCAGAGAATTTCTCCTCTTCCGTGTGACCTTGGGTAATTCTCTAACTTTCAGGAACTCAGGTTTTCTCTTCTGAAATGCAGACTATGCAGTTGATAATACAAAGGGGTTTTAGATGGAGACAGCATGCTACCTTGCAATGGGAAGGGCTTTAACCATAAATAATAAAGGGAAGACCTCCTTTAAAAGATGTCAAGTTTTTCCCTGGAGATGGAGGAGGCCTCCCCTGACTTAATTAACACACCTCCCTTGAGTGAACATAAAGAAAGGCAAGTCGCAGAAAACAGCCTGGGAAAAACAAATGAATAAATATTGTTTGTGCCAGCGAAAGCCCATGAAATATGAAATGCTGACTTAACTTTTCAAGCAGATTAGGAGTGATGCTGTTCATTGATACATGCAACCCTCCCTTAATAACTAAAGAAAGCAATAAATTTGGGTTTTCAAACCTTGGCTGCCCCTCCTTATGAGTTTGTTTCTGAGACTTCAAGCCAGGTGTTTGCACTTTGGCTGTAAGATGGCTGCATCAACATAGAAGTATGCAAAGAAGCTATTGGAAGAGTTCCAAAAGATGTCGTTTGCTCTTGTTTCGATGCATTTTTTGGATGTGTCTCCGTCCATGTTGGTAACAGGGGTCCTATGTTGGTGTCTAATTAGCAAGGTTTAAGAATTCTCTGTAATAAAACAAGGGTATATACCTTAAAATGGCATGCTTTAGAAACATTTAAATGTTTTGCTTTCACAAAAACCTTTTTTGGGATGTTCACTTATTCCTCCCTCGAATATAATTGGGAAGACTTAGTTCTCCCAAGATAAAAGTCAAGACTATAATCGGTAGGAAAAGGAGCATTGGATTCTGCTTCTTTGCTAAGGTGATCTAGCAAAGGTATGACCTTGTTGGATTCCTGCTAAATATCGTTTTTACAACTCTGATAGAATCAATTATGGCCCATTCATTTACTCATTTGGTAATATTTACTGAGCCTCTACTATGTGTTGGGCATTGGTAATTCAACTGTGAAATAGGTAGACATGGTCCCACTTCTTGGGGACTTAGAGTCTAGTGAAGGATACTGATGGGGATTTAAATATAACTTGATAAATGCAAAGATAAGGGAAGGAGGGCACTTACATCTGTTTCAGGATGTGGGATGGATGATCAAAGGTAGTTTCCTAGGGGAATACTTTCTCAGCAGTCAAATTGGTAATTTTTAATTTGCTGTTATATATACTTACTGACAGAGCAGAGGTTAATAGTTTGGGAAAATTTTACATCTAAAAGAATTATCTGCATATTGGAGAGCTCCTTAGGTTGGGTTTCAGGGACTGTTGAGGTGTAATTAAGCCCATAATCTTCTACCCAGATGGAATTTCTCTATAGAATTTGAGCCAGAGATGAGATGAGTCAGCCACGAAGACAACTATGGTCTTAATCACCTCAGAGCAGGAAGTGAGTTAGCATTTGAGTCTCATAATGCCCCTTCAAGATAAGCAGGACTCTTTATGGTCCCCTAGCACAGTCCCTGGTATCCAGAGGGTGCTGGACACACAATTGGGGCTCAATAAACACTTGGCAAGGAAAGGGATCCTCATTTTATAAATGAATAAAGGGAGGCTTGGATAAGTGAAAAGACTTGCTCAAGTCCATACAGTAAATCATGGCAGGGACTGAGCGATTCGATTTTCTGAGTCCCAATCTATTATACCAAACCACTTCTCAGGAGTTTAAGATGTCAGGGCAAGGTGTGACCAGGCGAGGCAGCCAAGACAGGCGCTCAGTGTCCTGGAGGCAGGTTATGGTTACAGAAGTGGGATTCAGACTCTTTAAGTCTTGCTATCCCCTGGGATTACAAATCAGTGCCTTCTGTGCTCACTAATGTCTCTGGGGACAAAATAATTACATATTTAGCCTATGCTGTGTTACTTGGCTGATTCAGAGGCCACAAAGGCAATGAAGACACTTCCCCAGGGCAAGCTATAAAAGGATGGTTTCAGGCAAGCTAGACAGACCCCTGTCTTTTCTGACACACAGCTCAACTGTCAAGAACATGCCATGAATTCCAGGGGTCTGCAGTGTCCAAGTCACTGAGGGCTCTGAGAACAGAGGGAAAACCGTGTGGTATAGTACAAACAAGATAGATATTGGGGGTCAGGCACAACTGATTCCAATCCAGCTCTATCAGCCCTAAACTTGCCCGAGTTACTCAATCAAGTCTCAGTTACCCTATCTGTAAAATGGGGGATTTACATAGTGAGCATTTCATACATGTTAGTTATTCATTTTATTTTCTCCATTTTATGGACAAAGGCACCTAAGACTGAGAAAGGCTAAATAACTTTCCTAAGGTGAAGTAAATGGCAGAGCCTGCCCTTGAACCATTGTTCTTTCACTCCACGGTCAATGCGCTGAAACCACCATATTATATCACCTTCATAGCACCTGCCTCTCGAAGCGTGAGCATGAGGTAAAGTGCTTTGCACTGTGCAAGCATGTAGGTTTCAGTAACTGGCAGTGATTATTGTTAGAGACGGAAGCTCAACAGAGCTGAAATGCTGTCTAGTGGTTGAGTCACCCATGGACCCCCATTGTGACAGGGACCCCAGTTTATAGGGAAATCTTTCAGCTCCATTTATACATACAGACGGTAGTGTCGACTCTGAGTGTGAGAGATGATGATGGTAGTGGTGATGGTTAGTGACTAGAAAAGAAACATGACTTCATTAATAAAAACTTCAAATAGAAGAAGGCTCAGTGCAATGGAGCAGTGAGAATGGCTCTCCCCACTGAACATACCTTTCTTGTCAGTTTTTAGACATATGATCATCCTTTAGGATTCCAGGTCTTGCCTGGAAAGAAATAGTTGAGAACGTTCAAGCTCTGTAGCCCAAATGTTGAGGAGGGCGTTGCTTATCGTAATGCAGAGATAAAAATAAAACGACCCTCTAAAGGCAGTGGTGACTACCCACAGTTTACTAGGGAGTCAGTAAAAACCTCATTTCTCATACCAGCATTCAAGAGCTGACCTTTAAAATCACCACATCTGGGGAGAATGTGTGATTTGATGCAGAACATTTTAGGGCATGCCGAAAAATGAATGGCCAGGAATGCGCTCATCAGTTTTCTTCTCCTTCAAGGAGCTCAGAATTGCTTAGGTTATAAAAGTCAGTTCTTGGGCACTTCTGAATCTATAGCATTTGCTTAAGTAGGTCTTCTGTGCAAAGTAGATTAAGCACATATATAAATGGAATGCTAATCCATGTACCTGGTATGAAATGATGGGTGTGTGTGCGTGTGTGTCCTCAGAGGGAAGTTTAGCCATTTCAACGTACTTAATTATATAAGTTCAGCAAAGGGTCGTTTGGAAGAAGATAGAATTGCTTTTTTAAAAGAAGAGACACACTATGTGAATTGTTTTGTTATGGAGATGTCACATTGAGGCTCATGTACTACATCTATGGTCCAAGGAATAATACTGATGAATATAAAACCAGCTTTTGATTTGTGAAACTCAAAGTACCTGCAGGTCCAGAAGGCATTCGCAAGAAGCCTATTTGTATTCATAATACCCTTCTTAAAGAGCCACAGCATTATGTGGAAGACAATTGGAAGGATGGTCATCTCACACATTCATCTCCAGGTGAAATAGCGTTTGTCTGATCTTGTGTGTCATCATCTGCTCAGTGAAGGTCTGGGCAGTGATGCCGACAGAAATTCCTCGTAGCTGCTAATTCTGAGCAGCCTGGGCCGTGAGGCACTTCAGGGCCTGGATCTATCACAGTCAGACTCCGCTATACCCTGACCGAGCAGTGAGCGTTTTCCCCGGCTAGTCTCCAGCTGGCTCCCACGTTCAGAAACAGCAAACTGAAAAATTTCCCCCTGACATGTTCTGATGAGGATCCAGATATCGGAATCAGTGGGTTTTCAGAGTCGCAGCTTGTAGTAATGAAGGAGGCTAGAAGCCACTTAACCACAAGATGGTTGAGCTTCCGCAGGAGATACCTGCCAACCAACCTTCCTCCTGGCTCCTAACAGCCCGGGAGGAGGCCGGCTCCTGCCTTCCTCCTGCAGGGAGGGCATTGGCTGTTATTGAGGTGGCCAATGAGAGAGGAGTCAAGGAACAGATCTATTTCTGAAGCCATAAGTGAAAACTGATTTGATGGGTACAGTAGGAAGGTTTTCATCTTTTTAGAGCCTGTAATATTAGAAACTTTGCTGATGGTAATAACTACTGGCCTGGAATATCAGCACTGACCCTGTTGTCTTGGGCCACTGGGAAACTCTTCTTGTGTAACCATTTCCTCCCTTCCTTCAATATTTGCAGAGTATCTGCTACATGTCAGGCAGGGCGCTATCAACCAGACATTAAACGATAACAGAAAAACCAAGTCAAACACTGTCCCTGACCTCAGGGAGTTCAGAGTCTGGTGGAGAGAGAGGCAAGAAGACAGGCGATTTCAGTTTGGATTCATAGGCTACACCGAGGGCGAGAAGAGGACCACCTACCCCGGTGCACAGGCAGGGACTGGGCAAAGGTGATGGTCAGTGAAAGAGCACTCCAGGCAGAAGGAAGCTGTGTGCAAAGGCCTAGGCGGGAAGCTGGAGAGAGCGCCGTCAGCTGCACGGTGGCAAACAGTCCCCGAGTGGTGGGCAGAGGGAGGAAGGGGGCTGAGAGATGGGTCTGGAGGAGGCAGGGGCTAGGTCCTGGTGTTGCAGGCAGTGGGAATGGCACCAGGTGTCTGACTGGTGGGGTCAGACCAAACCGGGGTTCAGCAATCTTGGTACTTGGGTTCTGGCTAGGAAACCAAGTACCAAGACTCAAACTGTAAGAGAACATTTATTGGGTAAATTATGCAGGTAGAAAAAGTAATTCCTAGAAGAAATGGGCTTAGGACACAAGTGATAGAGGTAAAGGAAGAGTTCTTGGAGCTTGGGAGGGAGGAAGCTGATGGTAGTGGGTGGGGGAGGCGGGGAGAAGGGAGAGGGAGAAAGGCAAGGGACAGGCAAGGGTGTGCTTCTGGGAGGGAGAGCCCACTGGGTCCTCTGTCCTAAGGATTTTAAGGACAGAGATTTTAGGGGAGGGCCTAGGAAAATTCCTAACAGAATACTCAGCAGTTTTCCAGGTGTGTCTTTTCAGGGTTGTGATTGATTGGCCTGCACCAGAGCAGGGGGTCATTATTCAATGCACATAAGTTCTGACATCAGCAGAGGCTGTTTTTGTTGCTTATCTGGGCCTGGAGCTGAAATACAATTGAGGCATAGATGTTATTTCTAGGGAGGAAAGGTCAAGGGGTCCAAACCTCATGACCAGTGATATGCTAGGGGAGGAAAAGTCACCCTGGGGGGCAGGTTTTCTCACCCTACAATTGATTGTCCATTGCTAGGCCCCTGGGGCTTTCCACGCTGGTGACCTTCTGTACCTGGACCATCGTCCTTGCTCTGTCATGTCTGTCTATCTGCCTACAACAAGAGGGTCTTTTCTGCCATATAAAGAAGCTTGGACCTTTACTCTACGCATGGGTCCTCAAACTTTTTAAACAGGGGGCCAGTTCACTGTCCCTCAGAAGGTTGGAGGGCCGGACTATAGTTTAAAAAAAAAACTATGAACAAATTCCTATGCGCACTACGGGCCCAGGATGAGTCGGCTGCTAAGCAGGACAGGCAGTGGCACCCGGCGGGCCGGATAAATGTCCTTGGAGGGCCGCATGTGGCTCGCGGGCCGTAGTTTGAGGATGCCTGCTGTAGGGCATTGGGGACAGTGAAGTTTCGTGATTGGCATTGTGACCTGCCATTGAGCCCTGGGGATGAAGTGTCTTGCAGTGAGTCTTGTCAGGGTTTTAGAGGTGGACCAACTGCTGGGTGTCACTGATGGAAAGTGATAGTTTGTTACTCCTGTTAGTCCATAAGTGAGGAGGAGAATGAGGGATGTTTCTTTTTTTTTTTTTAGATAAAAAAATACCATAAAAAAACTAGTAAATGTTGAATGATAATAAGTCAGGTGGTCTCCTTTGAAACTGAAAATGCTCTCAGATAAGCTGAAGAAGGGGCAATAAAACTGAAATGGCCGGAGGGCATTTAAACAAAATCCATTTGTTCTTGAAAGCAACCTGAAAGATATAGGAAAGAGTATTAAGAACCACACAGAAAAACCTCGACTCACACAGTACTGCTGGAAATTGCCTATGCCGATGTATTCTTCAATAAAAGTTGTTTTCTGCTGACGCTTTTTTTTCTCCTATGGACGATCCTCTTATATTTGATGATCAATTTTCCACAAGGTTTGCCATAATGTTTCCTCAGAGCTTAGGTTTTTACATTTTAATTCATTTGATGGCTGTTCTTAACCTAAGACAATATTTGCTGTTTGCACAATTCAGGTCATTGTTTTCTAGCTGACAAGACAAGTTGCTCAAATCCCAGACCTCTTCTTTTTCTTTACTTGTTTTTGTCTGTCTTGCTTTGAGGAGAATCACTGTCCAAAGAGGCAGTCTCGACCAGTTCAAGTGGAGCTTGATGGGATATCCCATCACTTGACTTACCTCTACCACCAGATGATGTACACTTTGGGCTCTCTTATCTTACCTTTTCCCCCAACCCCTTGACCTTATTATTTCCAGTCACTTTCCCTCTTTCCAAAGCCCTCCCAACATTCCATTTATCTTTCAAAGTCCAACACAAGCTTCATCATCTTTGTGTTCTGAGACTGATAAGTACACTGTGATTTCAAGACAGAGAAGTTTGTGGCTGGGTGAAAAGAGCAGAGTTAAATGATTAGTGTTATATTAATAAGACTCTGGTCTTCCCATCCATAATGGCAGGTTTCTCGAGCATAGAACCGTATCTTTTGGTACTTCTGTAATCTTAACTAGAGCTTAGCACAGAATTTAATAAATACAAATTTAAAATGTATTTTGAATACGTTGTGACTTGGCAAGAGCTATGGTGATTTTTATTTAGAGGCTCATGGTAAAATATGAGTCTAGATATCTAGGTGTAGCTGCAGTGGCTCAAGGCATTCAGACGGTGGTGCCTGGAATCTATGCAGTGACTGGCCCCCATATCTGCGAACACGTGAGGAGTGGCTTCCTTGTGCCAAGGGGAGGCTCCGAGAGTGGGGTGAGTGGTCCGTGGTTACAGAGCGGCTGCAGCCCCAGGACTGCAGATGACTAGTGTCTTTCGGCATTTCTTACGCTCTTATTTCACACAGGACTGGCGCAGGGAAAAATCATGAAGCATGCAAAATCTTCCTTTCTGCTCCCTCTCAAAGCCCAGTCCCAGAGGGCTTTCCCGGCCAGGAGCCCTTCTTTTGCTGCAAATAAAGCGCGGAGGGTCGTCATTGTACCTATTGTGGTCTGGCTTCATGCGTGACTCTTGGGAGTATTTGCAGTTTACATAGTTAGTGTGCTGAAGGCCGGGGGAGGGGGACAGGTTGCATGACTCTCAGGAAGAGATTATATAGTTATTGCCTGGACTCAGGGAGTGGGGAGAAGTGGGAGGCAAAAGGTCCCTTTGAGAGGGAAATTGGAACAGTAAATTTCTTTTCCATCAAGCGTTCTTTGAAAAAAAAAATTGTTCATCTCTTTACCTGAAATATGTGTCTTAGCAAAAGCTTCAGGCACCTCACACCAAACATAAGAAGGATGTGGCATTGTGGGCTTCTGTTAGTCACCGTGTGGGACCAGTGGTATTGTGTTGGTGTGTTCAGTCTCTATGGACTGTGTTTGCCCAAGCTCTCTCTCACCACTGCCCGTTTGGCTCGCCAGAACTGCTGCAGAAGTGGTGTGCTACTGGCAGTGACCTGACGGTGGCAGCATTGGGCGACCTAGCTCAGTCCTGCAGCACCTGCTCTGTGGAAGCACGTCCTGCAGCCTGTTCCACAGCAGGGTTTGGATTTCAGACTGCCACTCAGACTTTCTTCTGCTTAATGACTCTGTGTATGCAAATGACTCTGCTTTCTTTTTGTGGAAGAGGTCCAGTCTATCATTCCTGTTTTGGTTTCCAGTTAATGATTATATGTAATTATATTCAAATGAAATATTTATAAATAATTACATATAATTAGTGGTATGTAAAACTTGGAATTCATGAACTTCAGGCTTTGATGAAAGGTAACCTTCAATTTGGGAGGTGCTACTCTTAGTATTATTATTTGTTTCTGTTTAAAAGACATTAGTGGCCGGGGGGAGGGAATAATGGCGGCGGAATAGACAGACGTGTTCCGAGCCTTGTCCCGGAGCAGAAAGAAAGAACAGCTGAGGGACGCACAAGGAGTGTTTGTTGGCTGGTTGGGAGACAGCTGAATTCCAGAAGGAGGTGGGGGACTGCTGAACGGGGTTCCCCTGACCTGGCAGCACCAACTGCGGCTGGGTCCCCTCCCGGAGCTGCGGGCTTGGACGCGGAGTCTGCGCCATCTTGATCCGGAAAGTGGAGCTTATCTGAAGCCTGAGAATCCACAACTGCGGCACCCCAGGAACAGCTGCGAGCCCCAGAACAACGCTCCCCAACTGGCGCAAGCACACGGGTTCAGAGGAGCTCTACACTCCACCAGGGAAAGGTCAGATTTCGCCTGGGATAAGGTGAGGTCTCTGGTCCCGGCGGGAGAGAGGAACGCGCGTTTTGCGGGAGCTGGAGGACCAGGGAAGTCTGTGCCTAGAAAAGTCCGTGGCTGTAGGGGCTGGCGTGATCTGTGATTGTGGAAAGGGGTCCTCAGAGCTGCTAAGAGAAGGGCACTCTAAAAAGCAACCCATTTTGATCTGAAGTGCAGGGACACCCTAAGAATTTCAGGCTGTCCAGACTTACGCGCAGCCCGTGCGCTCCCTTTGTGCCTGGGTTTACTCGCAGTCCTGGAGTTCGCACACTTGGGCTTTTTCCTCTTCAAATCCTTGCTTCTGATTACTAAGCCCAATACATAGGATCACCGAGTTGGGGACACCCTGGGAGACTGCAGGGGAAAGTTGTTTTTCTGGAACCTGGGGATCTGAGCGGGGAGTGACCATCAGAGAGTCAGCTCTGAGACAGACCACGCCCACAGGCCGGTGGCAGTGCCACAGGGAAAGAAGGCTCTAACACTGCCTAGAGAGGCCATAGATAGACCCGGAAGTCAATCCAGAAACACTGCCACCCAGGGGCTGAATCACAAATTGACTCTTGCGTAATCAAAAATAAAGGAATACGAGAAATTAAGACACACCGCCTGCTTAAAATCAGGACTGGCTTACAACACCGAAGAGCAGTGGATCGCAGGGAACTGCAATACTGTCTGGACTGAGAAACAGGCGTGCCAAACAGAAAAACAGAGGAAGTGAATGACCTTCACTACTTCACATTTTATTTTTACCTTTTATTTTTTTATTTTTTTATTTTTTTTTTATTTTCATTTTTTGCATCTTTTAATCAAGAAACTTTTTTTTCTTTTTTCATCACTTGATTTTACCTTTTTAATGATTACATTTTTATTTTCAATCCGTATTATTACTACTGCTATTTTATCTTTTTTTTTTTTTTTTTTAAAGTGTCATTTTATTTTCTCTTCATTTTATTTTGGGATTAGGGTTCTACATTATATTTTTTATCTTTCCTTTAGCATCGTTTTACTCTATCTCAACTCTACCTTTAGGCCATCACTCTCTTCCCAACCTCCCCCTTTTCAGTGTCCTGTTTGTCTTACCCTTTTACTGCTTTAGATTTTCACTATTCTTTCTGTTTACCCCTTGTTAAAATTTCACCCTACTTACATATCTAATCTCTAATCCCCTGCTCCAAGTCCACATACACCTCTCCCTTCGCTGTCTGAGCTATCCATAAACTTGTCCTTCTCTCTGTCCTTTTGTTGTTGTTTGCTTGAATGTAGATTATATCCAATTTTTATGCTGCTTTTGTGAGATTGTTTTGCTTATTCTTCTTTTGTTTATTTTTTTGTTTGTTTTGTGCTTCAGCTTTCCCTTGCCTCAATCCATATTAGTTGGTGTTGTAGTTTGTATTAATCCCCAGGCACTTGTTGCTGGCATTTGCTGGGATTAGTGATTGTTCTATTGGAGTTTTATCCCCAATATATATAGTCTGTTCCCCTTTCTCTCTTAGTCACTTTCTTGTCTCTCTTACTTTTTTTTTTCTCTTTACTTTCCCTTTTCCCAATTTCATTTTCACACTCCTTTTTTCTTTTTTTCTTTCTTTCTTTCTTTTTTCCTCTTCTTCTTTCTCTCCTATCACCTAATTTGCCTTTCTCTGGTGGTCACCTTTATTGGAGGTTATTAATATTGTGAATACATTCCTGTTCAGTGCCTTGTGAGTTGTACCTGGTAGTGCTGTATTTTGTGCCTTTAAATCATCCCAGGAGAGAGAGAACTACATAACCAGACACCCAGAAAAGAGAGACCATGGGGAGACAAAGAAGCAGCCCGCATATGAAAGAAAAGCAGGCATCACCAGAAAAGGAAGTAAACGAAATGGAGGCAAGCAACCTTCCAGAAAAAGAATTCAGAGAAATGGTCATAAGGTGGCTGAAAAGAATGGAAGACAAATTCGACAATATGAGCAAGAACCAAGAGGAAATGAAGAAGAACCAAGAAGAAATGAAAAATGACATCGCTGCTGTAAAGAACTCAATAGAAAGCATCAAGAGTAGACTAGAAGAAGCAGAGGACCGCATCAGTGAGCTAGAAGACAAGATGGAAAAAAATACCCAAGAAAAGCAACTTCTAGAAAAAAAAATTAAAAGGCAGGAGGAGAGTCTAAGGGAACTTTGGGACAACACGAAACAAAACAACATCCGCATAATAGGGGTTCCAGAAGGAAAGGAAGCTGAGCAAGGAATAGAAAACCTCTTTGAAGAAATAATGACAGAAAATTTCCCAGATATAGGGAAGAAAAAACCCACACAAATCCAAGAAGCTCACAGAGTCCCAAGCAAAATGAACCCCAAAAGACCGACGCCAAGGCACATTATAATTAAATTGGCAAACACCAACGACAAAGTAAGAATCTTAAAAGCAGCAAGAGAGAGACAGAAAGTTACGTACAAAGGAACCCCCATCAGACTAGCAACTGATTTCTCAACAGAAACTCATCAGGCCAGAAGGGAATGGAATGAAATATACAAAGTCATGCAAAGGAAGGGGCTGAATCCAAGAATACTGTACCCAGCAAGGCTGTCAATCAAAATTGAAGGTGAAATCAGGAGCTTCACAGACAAAAAAGGACTAAGGGAATTTATTACCACCAAACCAGCAATGCAAGAAATGCTAAAGGGTCTACTGTAAAAAAAAAAAAAAAAGAAAGAAAGAAACAGGAAGCGAAGAAGTAACACAGGGGTAAAGAATAGGAATGGCGACAAATAAGTACCTATCAATAATAACTTTAAATGTAAATGGATTAAATGCCCCAATCAAAAGACATAGGGTAACAGATTGGATAAGAAAACACGACCCATATATCTGCTGTCTACAAGAAACCCACCTCAGAAAAAAAGACGCACACAGACTGAGGGTGAAGGGATGGAAAAAGGTTTTCCAGGCAAATGGAACTGAAAAAAAAGCTGGGGTAGCAATACTTATTTCTGACAAATTAGATCTCAAACTGAAGGACATAACAAGAGATAAGGAAGGCCATTTCATAATACTAAAGGGAGCAATCCAACAAGAAGAAATAACTCTGGTAAACATATATGCACCCAATACAGGAGCACCCAAATACATAAAAAAACTCCTGGAGGATATTAAGGGAGACATTGACAGCAATACAATCATAGTAGGAGACTTTAATACCCCACTATCACCATTGGACAAATCCTCTAAACAAAACATCAGCAAAGAAACATCAATCCTAAATGACTCACTAGACCAGATGGAATTAATTGACATCTTCAGAACATTTCACCCCAAAGCCACAGAATATACATTCTTCTCAAGCGCACATGGGTCATTTTCAAAGATAGACCATATGTTGGGACATAGGCAAAGTCTCTTCAAATTCAAGAAGATAGAAATCATATCAAGCATCTTCTCAGACCACAGTGGCATAAAACTGGAAATCAACTACAATAAAAACAACCCAAAGAAATCAAACACATGGAGACTAAACAGCATGCTATTAAACCATGACTGGGTTACCAGAGAGATCAAAGAAGAAATAAAAAACATCATGACAACAAATGACAATGAAAACACTACAATCCAAAATCTATGGGACACAGCGAAAGCAGTCTTGAGAGGGAAGTTCATAGCTCTACAAGCCTACTGCAAAAAACAAGAAACAGGGGTAATAAATTACCTAACCCAACAACTCAAAGAGTTAGAAAAAGAGCAACAAGAAAAGCCCAGTGTAAGCAGAAGGAAGGAAATAATAAAGATCAGAGCACAGATAAACGACATAGAGACCAAAGAAACAATACAAAAGATCAACAAAACCAAGAGCTGGTTCTTTGAAAGGATAAACAAGATTGATGAACCTCTAGCCAGGCTCACCAAGAAGCAAAGGGAGAGGACCCAAATAAACAAGATCAGAAATGAAAGAGGTGAAATAACAACAGATCCCGCCGAAATACAAAGGATTGTTAAAAAATACTACGAACAACTCTATTCCAACAAACTGGACAACCTGGAGGAAATGGACATATTCCTAGAAAAATATAACCTTCCAAAACTCAATCAGGAAGAATCTAAACAGCTCAACATGCCAGTAACTATGGAAGAAATTGAAGCAGTCATCAAAGAGCTTCCGGCAAACAAAAGCCCGGGGCCAGACGGCTTCACAGGAGAGTTCTACCAAACATTCAAGGAAGAACTAAAACCTATCCTCCTCAGACTATTCCAAAAAATTCAAGAGGAAGGAACACTTCCCAGCTCCTTCTATGAAGCCAGCATCACCCTAATACAAAAACCAGATAAAGACAACACAATGAAGGAGAATTACAGGCCAATATCCCTCATGAATGTAGATGCCAAAATCCTCAATAAAATTCTAGCAAATCGGATCCAGCAGTACATCAGAAAGATCATACACCATGACCAAGTAGGATTTATCCCAGGAATGCAAGGATGGTTCAATATCCGCAAATCAATAAATGTGATACATCACATAAACAAATTGAGAGATAAAAATCACATAGTCATATCAATTGATGCAGAAAAAGCATTTGACAAAATCCAACACCCTTTCTTGATAAAAACTCTCAACAAGGTGGGAATAGAAGGATCATACCTCAACATCATAAAAGCTATATATGATAAACCCACAGCTAACATCATACTCAATGGGCAAAAACTAAAACCATTTCCCCTAAGAACAGGAACAAGACAGGGATGCCCACTCTCACCACTCCTGTTTGACATAGTACTGGAAGTATTAGCCACTGCAATTAGACAAGAAGAAGAAATAAAAGGCATCCAAATTGGAAAAGAAGAAGTAAAGCTGTCCTTATTTGCAGATGACATGATATTGTACATAAAAAACCCGAAAGACTCCATCAAAAAACTAACAGACTTAATAAATGAATTCGGCAATGTAGCAGGATACAAAATTAACACCAAGAAATCTATGGCATTTCTATACACCAACAATGAACTTACAGAAAGAGAGACTAAAAAAGCAATCCCATTTTCCATCGCACCAAAAAAATTAAGATACTTAGGAATAAACCTAACCAAGGAGGTAAAAGACCTATATGCGGAAAACTACAGGACACTGAAAAAAGAGATAGAGGAAGATGTAAACAGATGGAAGAACATACCATGTTCATGGATTGGTAGAATCAACATCATTAAAATGTCCATACTACCCAAAGCAATCTATAGATTCAATGCACTCCCCATTAAAATACCAACGGCGTATTTCACAGACCTAGAAAGAACTCTCCAAAAATTCATCTGGAATAAAAAAAGACCCCGAATAGCCACAGCAATCCTGAGAAAGAAGAATAAAGTAGGAGGGATCTCAATACCAGATTTCAAGCTGTATTACAAAGCCACTGTCATCAAAACAGCCTGGTACTGGCACAAGAACAGACATATAGATCAATGGAACAGAATAGAGAATCCAGATATCGACCCAAACCAATATGCGCATTTAATATTTGACAAAGGAGGCATGAGCATACAATGGAGTCAAGACAGTCTCTTTAATAAATGGTGTTGGGAAAATTGGACAGATACATGCAAAAAAATGAAACTAGATCACCAACTTACACCATACACAAAAATAAACTCAAAATGGGTACAGGACTTAAATATAAGACGGGAAACCATAAAAATACTAGAGGAATCCACAGGCAGCAAAATCTCAGACATATGCCAAAAGAACTTTTTCAGTGATACTGCCCCTAGGGTAATGGAAGCCAAACAGAAAATAAACAAATGGGACTACATCAAAATAAAAAGCTTTTGCACAGCAAAAGAAACCATCAACAAAACAACAAGAAACCCCACTGTATGGGAGAACATATTTGCAAATGGTATCACTGATAAAGGTTTAATTTCCAACATCTACAGGCAGCTTATACAACTTAATAAAAGGAAGATAAATGATCCAATAAAAAAATGGGCAACGGACCTAAATAGAAGCTTTTCGAAAGAAGACAGAAGGAAGGCCAAGAGACACATGAAAACATGCTCAAAGTCACTAATTATCCGAGAGATGCAAATCAAAACAACAATGCGATACCATCTCACACCTGTCAGAATGGCTATCATCAACAAATCAACAAACGACAAGTGTTGGCGAGGATGCGGAGAAAAAGGAACCCTCGTGCACTGCTGGTGGGAATGCAGACTGGTGCAGCCACTGTGGAGAACAGTATGGAGTTTCCTCAAAAAACTGAAAATGGAACTCCCATTTGACCCAGTAATCCCACTCCTAGGAATATATCCTAAGAAACCAGAAACACCAATCAGAAAGGATATATGCACCCCTATGTTCATAGCAGCACAATTTACAATAGCTAAGATTTGGAAACAGCCTAAATGCCCATCAGCAGATGACTGGATCAGAAAACTATGGTACATCTACACAATGGAATACTATGCTGCCGTAAAAAAGAAGGAATTACTACCATTTGTAGGCACTTGGATGGAATTAGAGAACATTATGCTAAGTGAAATAAGCCAGTCAATGAAAGAAAAATACCACATGATCCCACTCATTTGGGGATAATGAAAAACATTATAAACTGATGAACAAAAAGATAGTTACAGAGGCAGTAAAACATCAAACAGACTGTCAAATTACAGTGGTAAGGTTAGGGAGAGGTGGGGGAAATAAGAGATCAACTGAAGGACTTATATGCATGTATATAAGAGTAACCAACGGATGCAAAACATTGGGGGGTGAGGGCATATATGGGAGTGGGGTGGGGGTCGGGGGCAATGATAAGATATGTACACATATAATACCTTAATAAAAATTTGAAAAAAAAAAAAAATAAAATAAAATAAAATAAAATAAAATGAAAAAAAAAAAAAAAAAAATAAAAGACATTAGTGGCCAAGAATCTGTAATTCTCTTTTACTGTTTTTATAAGGTTCGAGGTTTTTTGTTTGTTTGTTTATTTGTCTTTTAAATAATAGGTAGGCTATTTATTTGGTAAATCTCTAGGGGATATATTATAGATCCACATCTGGAGAATTCTCTGAGGAAAACAAATGATAGTTTCTTAACCGTTTCAGAAGCAATTAGTTCTCCTTGAATTCTGAAAGGTCGTCACGGGGTCACCAAGTTCAGTGCTACACAGGCCTTGCATTTAACATCAGGAGAAAGAAATGTGCAGTCGCCCCTCTTCTCCATTAGTGACCATGCCCAACCAGGGCAGCTGGCATTTTGAGGGCTCTATTGCTGTTGAAAACAGAAAAAGAAAATTATTCTGAGCCAGTCCGTAATTGAAAATTGGCCAACACCAGAGGTTCAGGTACATTTTACCATTTCTCTTTACCTGGTAGCCACCTGTGGAGCTGAAAATGGAAAACTGTCTCAGAGCAAAAGGTCTTAATTTTACGGGGAGAGTGGGCTGTAGAAGCAGCATCTAGGTGCCTTTCATGGTTGAGGACAACAGGAAACCAAAGGGAAAGGTAGATAAAGGGAAAGAGCAGACGGAGCTGTGTAAGGTCAGAGTTTCTGGAAGGACTCCCAGATGAGGTATGGGGCCTGAGAGTACTCCTAGTGATGGGAAGGACACACTCTCTCCTCTGGGGTTGTCCTGATTCTAGAAGCACAAGGACTAAACACATACTGATAGGTATAGCTTTGAATCTTTAGTTGAGTTGATGCAGACCTTTTAATTTGTCTTAAAATTAGATGGGATGCCAAATCCACGTGAAGACTGTGTGCACAGTGCACCATATTTTCTGAGGGGCTCCCTCAGCCTGTTTTGGTTTAGGCCATAACCATGAACATGCATTATGTATGCAATGATGTAGCGTAAGGAAAACGGAAGATGCTCTTAATAGGCTGACCTAAAGCCTCCTGTTCCTGGCTCCATATATGTATTTTGGAGGCTTTAAAGCATGACAGCACATTTTCTTTCTTTCTTCTTCTTCTTCTTCTTCTTCTTTTTTTTCTTTTTTTTTTTTTTTTACAAACGCTTCTGTATGCAATGTTAAGGTTCCAAGGATTTCACATCATGTGCCATAAATGCAATATACATTGGACAAGTCATCTTAAAGACACGCTAAGAAGATGCTATGAGATTCTAATTTTCCTGTTTGACTTTTATTTCTCCATTTTTCGGTTGTAAGGGAAAATCATGCATTTATTAATCTTTTACCTGGAAACTTTAAAATACTGAGCTATAGATCTCTTAAATGTCACCATGTAGACTGGTCCTGGGTAAATCACTTAATCTCCTTAAACTTGAGTTTCCTTTTGATAAAATAGGAGGCTGAACTTTCAGTCTTCTTGTTTTATGAGTATACTAGAAGCCCATTGCACGAAGATTGGTGCAAGAATAGGCCTTCCTTCTCCTGGCTTCGCAAGTCCTCGCTCCCGGCCGGAGCACCACTCCTGTAGCTCCCTCCACCCCGCCTCCCCCTCATAGCAGGCATCCTGCCCTGCTCGGCTGCTCCGCACCTGCATATGCAAATTAACCCGCTATCTTTGTTGGGTTAATTTGCATACTCACTCCTGATTGGCTGTGGGTATAGCAGAGGTACAGTCAGTTTACATGTTTGTCTATTATTAGGTAAGAGACGATAGTTTTTCTTCATTGTATCCAGTATTGTGCAGTCTGACACAGTACATGGTTTTACTTATATAGCATATTCTACCTGAAATTATCCTGTGTATTTTCACTTTTCAAAACATATTCACATCTCTTATTTTGGTTCTTCTCATGAGAGGCCTATGTGATATTGCCTTCTCCCAACCCCCTGCTACCCCTCACCCAAGTAAGTCTATTCTAAGTCACTCAACTCCCTTGTCTCTTGGCTGCTGCTTCCTTCTAACCGGTCTCTTTGCTTTTACTCTTGCCCCCTGCAATCTATTCTTTACCCAGCACCAGCATGATCGTTTGAAAACTAAATTAGAACATCTCTCTCCAGGCCTAAAGCCTTTCAATGCCTTCCCATTGTCCTTGGAAATACAAGTCTATTCCTGCCACAGGGCCTTTGCACTTCCTCTGCTGGGAACACGCTTCCCTAGACCAGGAGTGGGAAACATTTTTCTGCCAAGGGCTATTTGGATATTTATAACATTGTTGGAGGGCCATACAAAATTCTCAGCTTAAAAATTAGCCTGCTATATTTGGTCAAACACTTAATTAACTCACCCCTAATGCCTTGGCAGGGCCAGACCAAGTGATTTTGCGGGCCTCATACAGCTTGTGGGCTGGATGCGCTCCATTCCTGCCCTAGATCTTTGCACAAAAGGCTGTTTTTCAAGCAGGTTGCAGTTTAAATATTTCTCCCTCAGAGCGGACTTCCCTGACCTCTCCATCTAAAATAGCCATGTCTTTTGCTTAATATCTGACACATCACATGGTTTTATTTATATAGCATATTCTACCTGAAATTATCCTGTGTATTGATTTTTGTTGTTGTTATTGTTGCCTGTCTCATCTCAGTATAGCATATATGCTTTATGGGGATGGGGACTTTGTTGCTTTGTTCATTGCATATTCTTAACAGCAAAAGCAGAGTCTGGCATATAGGTACTCAAGGAGTGTTTATAGAATAAATGAATGAATGAATGGATGCCACGGGCAGAAAACTACATGCTAGAGAGGTTGTGATCATATAACTAATTAAAAGCAGGGCTCACACTTGAACGCAGGCCTCATTATGTTTCTTTCCTCCAGGTCATACTGCCACACAACAAGCCTCATTAACTTAGAGATAATTCTTTCATTCACTGTTTATTTATTCACCAAATATTTATGGAGCTTATTGTGTTTTAGACACTATTCTATATTAACGGTTCTCAACCAGGAGTGATGTTGCTCCCGTGGGAACATATTTCAATGTCTAGTGACATTAGTGGTTGTTATAACTGGGGTGGGGGTGCTACTGACATCTAGTGAGTAGAGGCCAGTAAACATTCCACAATATGCAGGACACCCACCCACCCATCCACCCAATAGAGAATTATTCAGCCTAAACTGTCAGTAGTGGTGAGCTTGGGAAACCCTGTTCTACGTGAACAGATAGAACCCTATTCTCATAAAGTTTATAATCTAGGGTGGGGAGACAGATGACAAATGGTACATACCAAACATAAATAAAGTGAAGACCATGTCAAAACAGTGGTGTGATGGGAAAAAAAGAGAAGTTAGAACACAGAAGGAGTGCTGGTGGGCCTGATGGGTGATGGGGGTAGGAAGGGCTATAATCTTAGCTTCCTTGGGAGGTGAACCAGGAAAAGAAAATTTGCTTCTAGAGGTTCAGCTGCATGATCTGGACTAACAGTCCTTTGGGTCCAGCCCAGTGCTGCAGGGCATTAGCCCATGCAACTTCAGATCATCGTCACACTGAAAAAACAGAAAACCTTCCTGAACCAAGAGGCATGTCAACCTCCAAATAAAAATAGAGCAACTGGCATGGGCTAGAAATATTATCTTCTGCCCCTTTCAGGAGTGTTGAAATTCTCCTCTTTCTCAACACCTTCAGCACTCTGTCATCACTAATGCAGGACCGTGTTAATTTGATGCAAGTTTTATTGCTCATTGTCAGCTTCTCACTTTTTTCTAAAAGCAAAAATAGTGTGATTTCAGCTTCTCTTAAGAGCTTTGTGAGTTTTTGGTTGTACAGGGGTTTCTGTCTGTCTAGGTTAATTTCCTAAACTCAACAATTGTAGATTTTAATATCTTGGGAAAGCTGTAGTAGTTGATGCTGATATACCACAGGTCAATGAGATGATTCTTACTATATTTATTTAAGTATATATGTGTGTATATACACTTAAGTTATCACTAAAAAACATACTAAAATTGTGGTTTTGGTAATTTGGTTGGTATGTACTTGCTTTATTGGTCTCTCTCTTGTGTCTTTACCAATCATTGGCATCCCGAAGGTACTCAACAAATGTTTGTTGAATTAATAAACAAACTGCAAGAATCAGTTTGGGATTACTAGATTCTATATTATGTTTTCACATATGCATGAACTTATTGATATCACTAAAACACAACTTAGTAAACATAATAGCATATTCTTACAGCATTATCACAATAGCATATTCATTTATTTCTAAATCTGTTTTTTTACTTTTAAAATTATTGCATGGGATCTGATTTGACTCACAGGGTTTCTGAATGTAGCAAGCATAAGACTTCTAGTGGTTGATACCTTTTCTGTATATCTTTTACCTAGGAAGGGATTATTAAACAAGAAAATAGATTTCAATAAATATTTTTGATTGTAAATTGACATGGTTGAAGAAATTATGCACAGTGCACCATTTTATTTTGGGTGCCATTTTATTCTAAGGAAGAACTTGTTGACCAGTTTACTGGATGTGTGTTGATTTTTTTTTTTTTTTAGTGCTATTTCTTTACAATTGAGTTTGGCCTCTGCAAGCAAGAAGGGCAGCTGCGGGCATATGGAGCAGGACTGCTTTCTTCCATTGGAGAATTAAAGGTATGAAGCTGTGAACAAAAGTATCCTTCCCAAACAAACTGGTTCAAGGTCATGGAAAATATTGATTTGTTTGCGCATTTCTACTTGCAGATACTCCATAAATATTTAACACAGAGGAGTTGGCACCTCACCATGGGTGCTAACCTAACTTTTTGCACTTCTGAAAACGGGTCATGCCTTTCTGGGTTTGTGGCGTGACTCAAACAGATGAGCAGCGATGTGCACAATCAACAGGAATGACAAATGTATGCTCAAACGTTGGCTAACAAATGACTGCCCTAAATTTAGTGCTGCAAAGTGGGCAATGAGCTAGCAGTGCTTCCACTGATGAAAATTTCCTCATAAGTGTGCCTTGGCTGCTCGCACTTCTGTCACCCCCGCGGCGCCACCAGACTCCCCAGCATTTATTCCCAAAGGGGAATTTGACATTATTTCAACTTATTCAAAGTTAATGAGTATTAAAACATATGTGGACATATATAATTTAGAAAAAGACTAAATAAACATATGGTTATTTTACTGAGTGGTATCTAAAATGTGTAATGCTGCCTAAGGAATGCTGTTTTTTCCCCCTTAAAATACAGTAAATTATCATTTATTCAGAAATGTTGGGGCCTGGGGCATCTGATAATTTAAATATTCTGGTTCCTGTAGAATTACTATCTATACCATTGGGGGAGAGTAAGTTTTGATGAATTTAGAATGAGATGTGAAATATAATCCAGAAATGGTACTGAAAATAATTTAATCTTTATTTGATTATTCAGACTAAAATCAGGATTATGGGCTATCTTAGGGTTTTTATTTTGAGTATTGATTATCCTTATATAATATAACTAGAGGCCCGGTGCATGAAATTCGTGCATGGGGTGGGGTGTCCCTCAGCCCAGCCTGCACCCTCTCCAATCTGGGACCCCTTGAGGGATGTCCGACCTCCCATTTAGTGGGATTGGGCCCAAACGGGTGGTCAGACATCTCTCTCACAATCCAGGACTGCTGGCTCCCAACTGCTTGCCTGCCTCTGCCTGATTGCCCCTAACTGCTTCTGCCTGCCAGCCTGATCACCCCCTAACCACTCCCCTGCCAGCCTGATCGACGCCTAACTGCTCCTCGGCTGGCCCGATTGCCCCTAACTGCCCTCTACTGCAAGCCTGGTCCCCCCCAACTGCCCTCCCCTGCAAGCCTGGTCCCCCCCCAACTGTCCTCCCCTGCAGGCTTAGTCCCCCCAACTGCCCTCCCCTGCAGGCCTGGTCCCCCCCAACTGCCCTCCCCTGCTGTCCTGGTCTGCCCCAACTGTCCTCCCTTGCAGGCCTAGTCCCCCCAACTGCCCTCCCCTGCAGGCCTGGTCCCCCCCAACTGCCCTCCCCTGCTGTCCTGGTCTGCCCCAACTGTCCTCCCTTGCAGGCCTAGTCCCCCCAACTGCCCTCCCCTGCAGGCCTGGTCTCCTCCAACTGCCCTCCTCTGCTGGTCCGGTCACCTCTAACTGCCCTCCCTGCTGACCTGGTCTCCCCCAACTGCCCTCCTCTGCCGGCCCCGTCACCCCTAACTGCCCTCCCTGCTTGCCTGATCGCCCCCAACTGCCCTCCCCTGCAGGCCTGGTCCCCCCATCTGCCCTCCCCTGCAGGTCTGGCCCCCCCCCAACTGCTCTCCCCTGCAGGCCTGGTCCTCCCCAACTGCCCTCCCTTGCTGGCCTGGTCTCCTCCAACTGCCCTCCTCTGCCGGGCTGGTCACCCCCAACTGCCCTCCTCTGCTGGCCTGGTCACCCCTAACAGCCCACAACTGCCCTCCCTGCAGGTCATCTTATGGTGGCCATCTTGTGTACACATGGGGGCAGCCATCTTTGAACACATGGGGGTGGCCATCTTGTGTCTTGGAGTGATGGTCAGTTTGTATATTACTCTTTTATTAGATTAGGAAATATATGATAATTGGAAGTTTTTGGTTGTTTCTGTTCTTGAAAGATGCAATTTAACTATAATTTTATCAAGTCCTCTCAATTTATGACCCCAATCATTCATTCTTCAAACATTTGTTGAGCACCTACTATGTACCCTGTACAGTGCCAGTCACTGGAAGATACAAATACAAATAATGAGGAAGAATAAGAATAAAAAAAAATAACAACTACCTTAATGGACACTTAAATAGACCTTAGTATTTTAGATACTTTAGCCATATAAACCCATTTAATTCTCATAACAACATAATGAGATAAGCATTACAGATGAGAAAACTGAGGTAAAAAGACATTAAGGAACTTGCCCAAGGTCACACAGCTAATAAGTGTTGGAGCTGGGCTCCAGACTCTGAACCCTTAACCACGAGGCTACGTTGCCTGGGATCCCTGTTATTAAGGAGTTTACATTCTAGTGCAAGAGATAACCAATCAGATAATACAGACAGTGTGGCAAATGTGCCTGGCACAGAGTGGGCCATGCCTGGGAAGGCTTCCTGAGAAGGGCCCAGCTGCCCAAGCTGATTCCTGGGGCACGGAAAGGGTGAATACGGGGAGGACGAGATAACACAGATCAGCCATCGGACAGCAGTGTGAGTGCTCTTGCCAAGCCTGCCCCATTTAGGCAGCTGCCTGAGGTTTGGCATGGCTGCAATTGATGATAATATTTAGCACAACAAAAGCCTGATGTAATGTGGTGAAATATTTTTTTACTAAATTCTCAACAAAAATAGTCCATTTGAGGTTAATCTCAGCACAGTGGCCAGAGCCCACAGCAATAGTATGATGTCATATACCTGAAAGACTCAGGCCTTCTATAGAGTGCTTTTTGATTTCTCCGAAAAAAGATTAGTCAGAAAACCATGTAGCTCTTGAGCTACATCTATTTACATTCTCCTCAGAGGGTTTATAAATCACACCAGAAACAAAAGAAACAAATCTCTCTTATTGCCTCAACTTTCGACAAGGTCCTCTGATCTGGTTAATGAGGCATGCGTAGGCAGCATTGGAGTGAATCTGTTGGTTTTGTTTCTATTGGTGTGGATGGAATCTTCTGGAAATGGAAATCAGCCAGAAACATGTACTCCGACCGAAGGGCATTGTCAGCCATGAATCTTCCTGTTCTGGTCCATCACCTCTGGTCATTAGCATTCTTCCATTCTCAAATTTCAACACTCCAACATCCCTATGATTGCTACTGTGGACCATTTTTACAATTCAGGCATTCTTTCTACAAGAAAAATTTGATAGTTCACAGAGAATACATAATGTGATGCAGATGCTCTCGAAGCAGCCTCCCTCACTCCATCCCTGCCCACTCCGCACCGTGCAGAGCCCTTTCACACACTTCTCAACACTTCAGCCTAACTTTTACTTAGATGGTCACTGATAGTCCTTGATCTAAGTAGGGATAACTTTATTAATAGGATTATAATAATTCCAATGTAAACACGCTTAAATTTTGGATCCAGTTACCTTATGTGGTAAAATATTTTTGTGTTCCAACTGCAGCCCAAATGTAGGTCCCAGCTAAGTTGTTGGAGGTTTTGGTGTAGTCTTTATAACTTTCACATAAATATCTACAACTCACCTCTGTTTGAATAGACATGTTTTAAACTTTGTGCTTTAAAGAGGCTAGATTTTTCTGGGCATAGATGTTGCACTTCAGAACTGAGCAAGTATTTCCAAATGGTGTATCTATGGTTTGGAGGATAACTTTCATTTTTCTGTCTTATTTTTTTGATAACAACATTGTCTTTTTTTTTTTTTTACAATTTTGATAATGCTTATTTTTATCTTTAAAGACAGAAACAAAAATATGAAAAAGCTTGTAAAAGCTAACATTAATCTGATAGTCATAAAATCTGTGTGTGTTTTTTTTGAAATTTCAGCAATGGTTCATCTCTCTTTTGTTCCAGTTATCTGTTTTGTCGTGAGCTTTCAGAAAGTCTAAAAGTTTGTTTATCAGAGAAAGATAAGTACCATGTGACTTCACTCTCATGTGGAATTTAATGAACAAACTGAACTACCAAGCAAAATAGAGACAGACTCATAGACAGAGAGCAGGCGGGCAGGTCTGGTGGGGTGGGGTGTTAGCGGGGTAGAAGGATTGAGCAAAAAAAAAAAGAGAGAACTTAGGGACATTGTCAACAGTGTGATGATTGTGGGGGAGGGGGAGGGGGTTGGTTGGAGGTGGAAGAGGCATAGAGGGGATAAAAGGTGATGCAAAAAATAAGTGTGTTTAAATAGGGCCTTTTCTTACCATCATCACTTTAGAGAGCAGTTAATATCAGCTATGTCATCTGGAAAACTGACTTCAAAAAAGGTTGAAAATAGGACAATGGACTGCCATTCACCCACAGTCTAGCATGTGTCTTTCCTTTCATGCCCCCTTTCCCCTCTTTATCCCAGAGTATAAACACATCTGTTCTGATTTGCTGGTTTTAATAAAGCTGATGGTTTAAAAATTTTAATAATAATTATTATTTTGGCTTTGGTGTTAGAATATCCTTGCACAATAAATTTATTGTACTGTTTTTTTTTTAAAAACATATATTTTTTATTGATTTCAGAGAGGAAGGGAGAGGGAGAGAGAGATAGAAATATCAATGATGAGAGAGAATCATTGATCAGCTGCCTCCTGCACACCCCACACTGGGGATCGAGCCTGAAACCCTGTATATGCCCTGACCAGGAATCGAACAGTGACCTCCTGGTTCAGGGGTTGATGCTCAACCACTGAGCCATGCCAGCCAGGCTGTACTGCTTTTTATAGCTGTTAATCAGCATTCATAGAACAGGTTCATATTTATTACAGTCATTTGTATTTACTACCATGTACAGCGACTCTGTGAGGTGGTCAGGATTACTGTCAGGCTGTAGAGAAGAGGGTTCTCTGAGGTCATTTGGTATAATAGTGGTGAGAGACAGGGCCAGAGTTAGGACTTACTGCTTCTGAGCTCCCACACCTGTACCCTGCTCAGCTGGTTCACACCTCCCATCTTCTTCCTCCTTCCTTTCCTTTCTGGAAGCCAGCACTCTTAATAATAATGACAGAGCAAATGCCGGAGCATTGGAAGCTGGAAACTGATCTTCAGCCTTTATGAGAGGATTGCTTGAAGAGAGTTGATTCCCTCACCCCTGTAGCTTATTCAAACTGATGAAACTTTGAACATCACGAATACCAAAAAAGCAGTGTGATGCCATCATCCCCACCTTTGGCAATAGGGGTGTCAGTGCCAAGTTGTGCTTGGTCAGCAGGAGGAGCATTTGAGGGAGGTTAAAAAATATAGTATACATACATATGTGCACATACAAATGTACATATTTGTTATTCTGATGTGGGAAAAGATGATTGTAGTGTGAGTGTAAAGGCATTTGCAAATTTATTTTTCTCAGAATCTAAGGCCAATGCCTACCTGTAATCCCGACTTCACGCTGTGTTTTGCCCAGCTTTAACCAGTCCTAATACAGAGGGTGAGGATCACAGGGTTTACATCTAGAATAGTGGAGATAATAACGCTGTGTCATTACAAAGGCAGGTGGCTGTGAGGGAGGAACTCAGGGCAAGGCTGGATGGCAAATAAGTCTGAATTTGTACACGAAAACCAATTCAAAGGTAATGGCCATCTCTGCTGGGAAAGTTGGGAAGGCCATGCCCAGGCTCAGGGTAGAGGCTGCTTGGGCAGTTCATGCTGGTGGAGGTGGAGGGAGGGGTTGGTGGTATGAGTGCAGGCCCTGTTCAAATTGCATTGCAAAAAAGCTTTAGAATTCATGGAGTTGCTCAAAGAGGAAACTGTGCCCCAACCTGAGGATTTTTCACCCCTGTTTAGAACCCAGGTCTCCTGGCTCCCAGTCTTATGTCCTAGTCTTTAGCATTATGGGTAAATCCAGAACAGTCCTGTTAGAAGAGGGGAGGTGATTCTCAAGCTTTCCTGGGCTTTTAAAATGGTTTCAGAATAAAGGACTGTCAACCAGATCCTGTCAGCATTATCAGGCCCCTCTCTATAGAAAGCTGGATTAATTCTTGCAGACTTTAGCATACCTGAAGAACACTTCAGGAAGGATTCACCACGGAGTTCCCTGGGGACATGCAGCAGTCTGGCTTGATGTTTACAGAAAATCCACTGGGCACAGAGGAGAGGGAATGATAGCTGTTCTCCAAGGCCCAGCAGCTTAGAGAGGGATATGGGTAGTGGCTGAGGAGCAAACTCTGTAGGACCTCACTCCAGTGGGCAGTGGGCTTTGGAAGCAATGAGACATGGATACTTGACATTCTAGTATTCAGAACAGAGGACCTTATGGGCTGCATGGATATTCCTGGCAGTCATCACACAGGGAACTCCCCGGCAGGTAAAGGAGACCATTTATAGGTGTATCAAAGCTTCATTTGTCGTCCCCTCTCACTGGCTGCTCGCCCAACTCTAGGCTCTTGTCATTCTCCAGGCTGATCCTTGGGTACCATTATCATCCCATGTTCATAACAGCCCAGGGGCAGCACTGGTCCCATTCTCCATGGATAGAGGTCCTCAGCAGGTAACCCGCGTATTGGACACCACAGGCTCCTGAGGATGGGCTGCATTTTTGAGATCAGAGAACAATCAGCTTCCAGTGTTTCCTTGAATAGTGCACGAGGCAATCATGATATGTATTGTCTAGTGGTATGCTGTGAGTCCACTGACTTTTCTTGAATTCTGGGGCAGAGCACCCTGCGCCTCTGGAATTTTCCTTGGTGTCCTCTCATCCTCTTTACCAGTGAAAATAGCTGAACAAGTTCATCTGAGTATCCAGTGAAGTCATCCCATGATACACTTCTCTAAAACTACTCTGATTCCAGTCTCTATTATTGCCTTCACACTTCCCGGAGGCATTCTCTACACGTAGGGACTGTTATGGTTGTTAATTTCCTATCAAAGCATTGCAGACCCTAGTAGATGAGTTTCACCCCTTTTTTGTGCTTATCCGAGACCCAATGAAATGTCCTTGGCTCAGCAGGGATACCCCAGGGGAGCCGTGGCTTAAATGTTCTTATAGGCTGCTCTGCCCTGACTCTGCCCATGCTCCTGAATGTGGGGCTGAGCAAAAGACCAATGAACGACAGTGTCAGCCACATTCCTTCCTTTCGTATGTACTGATGGGTGGATGGGCTACAAAGCAACATACTGAAGTAAAACGCTCCCAGATATGGCTGCAAAGAAAGCAACTTCTAATTCTGAAACCGGGGGCGAGCCAACAGGAGGCCTGTTCTTTGCAGAGGAGCAACAGCTCTCATAAGAGGACATTTTGTTTCCTGAAGCTGAAGTTGTTTCAAAAATGTGGACAGAATTATTAGTCACAGGGAACCCAAGTCCCCTGATACTCACTGCACTGCGCTGAATCTGGCACACATGCATTTGCAGGTTCAGTGACCTTCTCCTTATGATGAAGCTGTTTGTGGGCCAAGAAAATGAGTTCACTTCGAGATGTCCTCCGCGTCCCCTGATCCACATATGCATTGCCCTGGACTCGCCAGAAAGCAGATCACAGGGGAGGGCCGTGTGCCCTTTCTCTTGCGTGTCCGTCCTTTGGTTCACAATTATATTTTCAAACTTAGGGAACCACAGCCCTCTTCAGGCTGCAAATCATTCCACGTGTTTTGAAATTGTTGGGGGAATGCACCAAGAATACTGAACAGGAAAGGTTTTTCAGCATTTCTCTTGCAAACCGTAGCAGTGAGAGACTGAGAAGGGAAAGTGCTTTGGGTGGAATCCAGAGGCTGGAATGGAAATCACATAGCCCAAGCCTCTCTTTACAGCTGAGGAGACTGCGGCCCAGGGAGGTGAAGTAATTGGCCAAGGTTACCCGGTCAGACAGCAGCAACACCTGGACTGGAGCACAAGTTGCCCAACTCCCAGTTTAAGGCAGTTACTGCTTCCCCTTGTCTTTCTCTCCCAACCGACTTACCCTAGAAATTAAGAGACAGAATCTAGTGGAGTATTTATCAAAATATACTTCGCAACCACTTATGTCTGGGATTCATCCAGACCTACCAAATAAAGTTGAGCCCTGGGTATCTGCATTTTCATGAGCTCCTTAGTGGTTCTATGCCAATTCCGTGTGAGAGTCATCGATGCAGGGTCTATAAATAGGAAGGTGGCACATGGCAGGAAGTGACCATGAACTTTTAGCATCACTGAACTTATCTGGAGACTCCAGTCCTTCATTGTTCCCTGCTGTTCCTCGGCCAGCCATGTAGTGAGCCGAATGGAGCTAATGAAGGCTCAGAGAGTAATTGCCCTTCCTCTCCTGTTTTCCTAATGCCTGCTCTGGGCATACCTATAACTATTAATATTAGCTCTTTTGTTCCCACCTGGAAATATTTATCTGCTGTGTATTGCTCTGCTGCACGGGGTGGAAGGTAAATGAATGCTTTGTAAATTTCCTCAAATTGGCAGGCCCACTCTAGACTCTGTTGATACCTGGCCTCAAAGTGTCTCTCAGTGAGTCCACAAATAGTTTGTTCAGAGCCCCTGTTACCTCTCCACGCAGGTAATTATTACTTCTGCCATTTACGTGAAATTTCAGTACATTGCTTAGAGCAGTAAATTTAGGACCTCATTTATGCTATCCCTGCTTCTATTCATAGCATAGATCTGAAATTCCATTTCTGCTGGGATACAGCTCTGAACCGTTTTGCCGTATGTATTTGGCTAATAATAAATAAAATAACACCATCCTCTCATTGCTCCCCTTCGGCACTGAACAGACTTAAAATCAACAACACTGACAACTGCAAACCCCCCTGACACTCAGTTGACCCCACACATGGGAGAGTTCCGTGTTCCGGGTGGGACTGGTAACTGAGCAGTCCTGTAAAGTGATGGAGCTGAGTTGTAGAAATGTGACGTCCTGGCACGTCGGAAGCCTCGCTGTGGAGTTTCACGGTCTTGCGGTATGTTTTGCAGCACGCTCTTTCTGACAAGGCTCGTGTGAAAGCCTTTGACCCGAAGACAACGTGCCTACAGGAGTGCCTTATCACCACCTTCCAGGAGGCCTACTTTGTTTCTGAGAGTTTTGAAGAAGCCAAAGAAAAGATGAGGTAAGCTTGTTTTTTCTCCATACAGAGAAAATAAAAAAAGGTTTTTTTTTTTTTTCTTTTTTTCTGGCTCTGTTTCTTCCCTCTAGCTATCTCTTATACCAGTGAGGGCCGATCACATATCCTTCCGTGTCTGTTTATTTTGCAGGGATTTTGCAAAGTCAATTACCCGTCCCTTCTCAGTCTACTTCAATCCCTACACACGGAGTGTTGAGATTCTGAAAGACACCAGAAGTATTGAGAACGTGGTGCAGGATCTCCGCAGCGATTTGAACACCGTGTGTGATGCCTTGAACAAAATGAACCAGTATCTGGGGATTTGATGCCCAAGACCAGTGTTGTTGCCAGCATGATCTTGTGGGCCTTAGCAGTCAATGTCATATAACACCAATGACTTTCTGTGCCATTGCTTGGCTAGTAGGCATGCAATTATGTATATCTCTACCTGCTTGTAACTTACTGTGCTAATGTGTGGAACACCATTAAGAACCCAGTGACAGGTAACCACTCATTGTAGGAAAGATTGTAATATATTTAAATATCTTAAATCGATTTGACACCCCTGCTTAGTGTCTTTAACCAAACTGCATCTATATAAACTTTGTGGCAAATAGCCCTCTATGATTCTAGGTTTTGACCTTTTCTTTCTCAGATCTGAGCCCTTTCCTCTGTGTTCATTAGATAAAATGAAAATAGCAGTGAACCTGTTTCTACTTTCCATAGAATCAGGACTTTCACAGCATTATTTGAGATAAACCCAGAATTGTATTAAACTTCCCGTCACATTAAGAAGGATTCAATATTCTGTTTCAAAGATTGTTGAGGTAACACACTAGTTTGAGTGACTTTTAGGTTGGGTATTTATACAATGGAAGAAAAGAAAGCATTTTAGAAATGGGATATACAGGTTGCACTGACCTTGTAGAAACTGGGTTGTGGCATGCTCCCCAAAACATTTCGGAAGGAAACACTTTCAGAAAGGACACGAGGAAAGACTAAACAATGGGTAATAAATCTTGGGCCTATTAATTTTATGCTGGAATAAAGTGAATTATCATGCTCAGGTGTTTAACCCATTTCTTTTAGAGGGCAATAAAATCATAGAGCTTTGCTTTCAAAGATGTGGAAATTGAATCTCAGAGAGGTTAAGTGATTTGGTTGAAGTAGCACAGTTAGTTGTGCACCAATATTTATAGCCCATTGCATATTGCTTTTGAATTGCTAAGAAGCTTACCTTGGTATATGCATGTATTTATGTGTAGTCAGAGAAGGGAAACTAATGCTTATCAAAACTAATGTTCATCACTAAATAGGGATTGGTTTGAGATTTAGACTTGCCAACAGTACAGATGTTTCCTCTCACAGGCCGACACCAAGCCAGATCTCTGGGAGTCTGTCTATGTGCCCAAAGTTTGGGCACATTAGGGTAAAAATTAGTGATAATACCACAAATCGCTGGTCATGCTTGCCATAAGAGGTGTAATCAGGTGATTAAGTGAAAAAATAAAAAAAATCCTGCGGAATAAGTGAATGAATTTCATCTTCTTCTGATTTATTCAACAAACACAACACTGTTCTCCTCATTCTGCTTTGGGTAGAGAATCCTGGGGGGAGGAAACGGGAGATGAGAAAAAGTAGAGAAGGAAAAGATGATGAAATGAATTTTAAGTTAGCAATTCTAAAATATTTACTAGAGCAGTTTCCTAGGATGTTCTCTTAATAAGAAATTATATATATAATTTCAAAATCTTATATGGGTCCATGATGAGACAGACTATTTTGGACTAAATATGTTCAGGGAGAACACGAGGAAGAGTTAAAACATACATCAGAGAAAGGGAAAATTAAGACAAAAAAAATCAGAGGTTTGAATATTGGTTATCTTAGCTATTGAGACTCTTTCATTTCTGCAGGATTCTCAGAATAACTGAATTTTTAAGAAAGGATTTGGTGCATAGAATGTGAAAGTCATGCAATTTAAATGCTATTCTAAGTGAAAGACATATTAGTTTAAAAATTATTGGGGGTAGAGAAATTATGAGTAAGCTGTACCAAATTAAAAGGATCTAGAAAGATCAAGTAGTTGTAGTTTTATAGATCCATAAATGCCTAGTTTATTAGACCTTGCTTTGCTAAGTCTAGATAATCCCGGGTAATTATCCTATCTAATAAAGAGGTAATATGCAAATTGACCATCACTCCAACACACAAGATGGCCACCCCCATGTGGTCAAAGATGGCCGCCCCCATGTGGACACAAGATGGCCAGTATGGGAGGGCAGTTGTAGGTGATAAGGTCTGCAGGGGAGGACAGTTGGGAGGGACCAGGCCTGCAGGGGAGGGCAGTTGGGGGCGATTGGGCTGGCAGGGGAGGGCAGTTGGGGGCAATTGGGCTGGCAGGGGAGCATTTAGGCATTGATCAGGCTGGCAGGGGAGTGGTTAGGGGGTGATCAGGCTGACAGGCAGGCAAGCGGTTGGGAGCCAGCAGTCCCGGATTGTGAGAGGGATGTCTGACTGCCGGTTTAAACTGGCTGTCGGATATCCCCTGAGGGGTCCCAGACTGGAGTGGGTGCAGGCTGGGCTGAGGGACACCCCCCCCCCTCACCCCAGTGTATGAATTTCGTGCACGGGGCCTCTAGTAATCCTATAAAATTTAATAGCCATCATTGGAAAAACGTTGGTAGAAAAAGTTCCCAAATGAAAACAGTACAACAAAATAATCACAGCCAGTTTCTTGTCATTGCTGATACCTGCTCAGTGGAACCATTTATCTCAATTATGACTCATGACTTAAAGCTAAATTAAATAGATCCAAGGGCAATTATAAATTTAAGTGCACGTGTTCACTGTCATCTCACTATGAATCACTACTTTATTTTGGCTTTGCTGCTGACTTCAGTAATCAGCTCATCAGAAATCAACCCAAGGTTCCTAGCAAGATCAGATTTCTTACATATCACACTTTGCCAAAGACAGCCAGAATCTGATTAGTCCAATTTTCTTTTAGGACCATTTTTGTCTGTTATGAGTTAGAATAAGAGCATAATAGATTGTTCATAAGTTGCATCTTTTACAAGTAGGGAACTTTGATCCAAGATGGTTAAAGAAATTTTTTTTTTAAATATATTTTTTATTGACTTCAGAGAGGAAGGGAGAGGAAGAGAGAGATAGAAACAACAATGATGAGAGAGAATCATGGGTTGGCTGCTTCCTGCACGCCCCACACTGGGGATCAAGCCCACAACATGACCAGGAATTGGACCGTGACCTCCTGGCTCATAGGTCAATGCTGAACCACTGAGCCATGCGGGCTGGGCAAGAAATTTTTTTTAACTATAGTGGTAAGGGTTAGGAAAGTTGGGTTTCTCGCTTAGTACTTACTTACTGTGTAATTTAGAAATGATGTTTATGGGGATGACATATCTGTGCTTGTCTCACTTGCACATAGTAAATGGGCCTGAGCCTAATGAATGTAAAGCATTGCAACATTTACCAACATGGAAAGTCTAAAATGGAAAACAGTGTGCTTTAATGTGCAGGCAAATAGAAATACAAAGTTTCATTTTCAAATAGAGTCATGGCTCACATCATCTCATTTTCTTTCTTCGAGGAGGAAAACATTAACACGAGATGTAGTTGCCCTCCAATTCATTTGATCTAATTTTCAACTTCTGAAGAATCTGGCGCTGGTGCTCACTCTCATGAACCTTGTCTTACTTATAATGAAAAAGAAGGCAGCCCAGAATTTTCCAGTGTGTCTGAGTTTTTTCTTCTTCTCCTCCTCCTTCTTCTTCCTCTTCTTCTTCCTCCCCTCCTCCTCTTCCTCCTCCTCCTCCTCCTCCTCCTCCTCCTCCTCCTCCTCCTCCTCCTCCTCCTCCTCCTTCTTCTTCTTCTTCTTCTTCTTCTTCTTCTTCTTCAGTTCCCAAACACATTCTTTTATTTTGGGACATGCTTCTTATGCAGATTGCTATATTCTGGGAAGTAGTAATGGGATACAGCTTCTTCTAATATAAGATTTGTGTGTATTCAAAATAAACCAGTTCTGGAACATGAAATGGTGATTTTTAAAATAATGTCATTTGGGGTCATAACATTCATTCAATGGTTTAGACACTATCAAGAACTGTATTAGGCACTGTTCTAGACACTGAGGACACAGTGGTGAATAAGACAGAGGACTTTTATGCCCATTTCAAACTTACATTCTAGTGGAGAGACACAGGCAGAAAAACTAGATTATTTTATGGAGATCCTGGTGACTTTTATCAAGAAAACAACCAGAGTAATGTGGTAAAGAAAATGGGGGAGTAAGGTGGGTAAGAAAGACCTTCCTGAACAGATGGTATTTGATGAAGAAGGACAGGATGAGAAGAAGCCAGAAGCCAGGTATGAAGAGAGATGTGGAGAGAGTGTTCCTAGAAAAGGGAACAGCAAGATCAAAGTCTAGAAGGCAGAAATGAGGTTGATGTGTCTGAGGAAGACATAGATTGCCAGTGCGCTGGAGAGGCAGGATAAGAGAGCAGCATGGGGCAAGGATGGATGGTACAGGGGTCCAGAGGGGTCAGGTATACTCTAAATGCAGTGAGAAGTCTTGGAGGGCTGTAATCAAGAGAGTGACAAGATCTAGTTTACATTTTTAAGAGATTATTCAGGGTCCAGGGTGGAAATGAATTGCAGGGGGAGGGGGTTTGAAAGGTGGGTGTGCGGACAGAGTAGAAGAGGTAAAACCAAGTAGGAGCCATCATAATACTGGGGATCTGCAAGGTCAATATCTTGCTGGTTCATGGTGGGCATTATTAGAAAGAGCTGTAGTTACATAAGTTACAAAATTAAACGGGTAGCTCATGACTGTCAGATGAAGCACTGAGGGAAGCTGGAATAATCAGGGTGGGTAATCATTTGGCTGGAAAAGCAGACATGCAATAATATCCAGTGTCTTTCTCAAATACTTCAAGCGTTCTTTGACAAAACAGCATCATGCTAAACTTGCCCTCGCCATCTTTTAAGGACAAAAAGCCAGACTGAAAGCAAATGAAACTGAATGCAGTTTTGGCTGCTTACCATAATGAGAGCCAAGCTCATGGGACGTGTGCTGGTGAGAAGGGAAGAAGTTAATCCAATTGCCAGCGACGTGAGAAGATAGCCGATTCCTGTCCTAATAACCATATAAACACCTCGTATGAAGCCAGATTGTTTTATAAGGGGAGAGGGGAAATGTGGGTGTGCAGGGAAAGGGGTAGATGTGCAGTCAGTGTTCTGGTCAGTTTCAATAAGGATCTTGGTGACAGTCAGTTTCTTGTGATCAGACTGCCCCAGGCCCAGGCAGGATCTGGAACAGTTGGTTCCTGCAATATGCTTAAAAAAAAGAAAAGAGAAAAAAAAAAAAAAGCTGTTGGCATGCTATAGGCATGACAAACCAGGCCTATATTTTAAGGCATACATCCTATTTCCTGATCTGGGGAGAAGCATTCCTCATTATATGTTATTTAATCAAGAAGATTATATTATTGGCTAGTATAAGATTTCATACATCCTTCATAACACAAATGCATTTTTTCTTGTGACTCTCAGATACTAACTGCATAAGCAAAAATGAAGTAGAGAATAGGGTGTTTTGGGTGAAACTTGGTAGTGCTGACATATAGGGTGATTCAGAACAAAAAAAGCTTCCTCACTTCTAGGCAAACTAAATAGTTGTGTTCACTCTGGACATTTCTGTAGGAATAGGCCACATAAATGTAAATAAATCAGTTAAGTCTATTTCCATTCTTCTAGCTGCCTCCCATCTCACCAAATGTACATTTCAGATACCCCAGAAAGGTTCACTTTCAGTGATTTCTTCTCTCCCAGAAGGATGGGTCTGGTGCAGCAGTTGGAAACATATTCCCTCTTTGGGAGGATTGTAGTGAGCCTGATGTTCACCCAAGGCGTCTGCAGTTATGGTGCCTGCAAACAGCATTCTCATAATCTAGTCTAGATACAGTTTTTATAATTGAACAACAAAAACATCTGACAGATGTGGGAGGGTAATTTGAAAGCTAGATGGCACAAAGAAATCAAGTTCATTTTCTTGTCAGTATCACATCTTTAAAAAGGTGCAAAGCTCTTTTGCATGGAGTTCTCACTGTATAGGTAAAGAAAGATAATATTAATATAGGAAGGTGGTAGGAGTTTCCCAGCCTCTCCTAAACTTCTCCTAGGTCTTTTGCAATCTCCCTTTAGCTTGTTAATTCCCAGGGAACTAGAATAATGCTGATTCAGTCAGTCTATTATTCCTAAAGGTTTGCAAACCACTGAACACATCTAATGTACAGCTTGCCCAATTTTAGTGAACAGCTAACTTCACAGACGTTAATGAGGCCAATTATTGGCAAGTGAATTTGAAGTGAAGAACACATTAGGTTTGCCACTATAGCAGTTATTTGTTTATTGGGATTGATTGAGGCAAACTTCCTTTTGATCATTACATCTGATTGATCACTGCACATGGCATCATGAGAGAATGAGGTTCCCAAATCAGACAGTTACTTGGAAGAAAAATCTCCACCTTGCAAGGGCAGAACATGTTCCCTTATCCATTTCAGTGTGAAAGCCTAGCCATTAAGTTGGAATGGATCCTAATTAGCCTCCTCACAAATCTCTAAAACTTTTTGGTCTTTCTTGTTAAGCAGAACTTAAAAGAAACCTATTTTAAAAAAATAAAAAGAAGCCTAAATTTCTGCCTTGCCCACGTATAGTCAATATCAAAGAAAATAACTTGCCGGGTAATGCTTACTGCTGAACATGAGTGCAGACATAGCAATCCTGATTTGAAGTGGCATTGGAAAGCATAATTTGATTCACCCAGCCAAATGATTACTGCAAGTACAGATCATCAGCACGGCCTACTCCAGCACACTTGAATTGGTGATCAGCTGACAGCTAATTGCCAGACTGAGTCTGCCTCTTGAGCTTCTGCCTGGGAACAGAGGGAAAAATCCTCATGACTCCTACCAAGCCCGGACAGAGGTGTTTTGTTTTTTTCCTTTGAGAGTGGGTGTCATTTTGCTTACATGGGTAGCTTTTATTTACCCATCATCCGTACCCTCTCTGTCTAGTAACTGTATCCCCCTTCTCCTTTTGTGAATCACCGCCCACTGTTCTTTGTTTATATCTTAGTTGCAGAGGTGGGCTTATGAGAGCCAAACTCATAAGACAAGTGCTGGTGAGAAGGGAAGAAGTTAATTCAATTGCCTGCGATGTGAGAAGATGGCGGATTCCTGTCCTAATAACCATATTAACATCTCTTACCAAGCCAGGTTGTTTCATAAGGGGAGAGGGGAAGTAAGGATGTGCAGGGAAAGGGGTAGATGTGCAGTTAGTGTTCTGGTCAGATTCAATAAGGATCTTGGTGTCAGCCAATGAGATGTATATGGCCCTTCCTGCAATGATTGCTGCAGGAGTTGGGGGGACGATGCTGTAAGGTGGGCCAATGAAGGTCAAACCCTGGACCTTTCTGGAACCATTGGGAAAGAGGTGTGCTGCTTTTTTCTGTGACTGAAAGGTGGTAGTATGTGAGTCTGGAATTTCTGGGGGCCACCATGTAGAGACAGGGACAAGAGTAAGAGAGAGGCAATAACTTTTTTTTTTTTTTAACTTTTTTTAGAAGAATGAGTGACATTTATTTGCATGGAGTTAAATCCCTGAGTTTCCAAGGTCCATTTCCCTCTGTCCCCTCTTCCCCCAACCCCAAAAGAAGTCCAGCTATGCCTTCAGCAGGGCTAGGATTAAGGCCATTGTCCAGAGTTTCTGTTCCACATTGGAGCACAGTCCAATCCAGCATCATGCTAGGTGAGTTTGTGTTCCCAGCTGCAGTCCATCGGTCCACTGGGTGTGGTGTCAGCAGGGCCACATGGCTGCAGAGGCAACATGAGCAGGAGGAAAAATAGAGGAACAAGAGAGCCACAAGAGAGCCAAGAGCCTCCTTAGTCTTGGGGATTATGTATTCCCAAATTTTCACTGGCTTGTAGTGGCCCCACCCACTATGGCTAATGATTTCTGTTCCCAGATTTGATTGATCGGCATTTTCCCTATGTCACCCCAAATTTACTGCACATGCATCTACCTCCCCCTTGTTGGACTCCTTTCCCCAGTGGTCTATAGGGAATGGGCTGGGGAGTGTTAAATTGCAGCTTCCTGATGAAGATGCCCAGATGGCCATCTATAATAATAAAAGCGTAATATGCTAATTAGTCTGGACAGCTGACGACCCTGCAGATGAAGCCAGGACTGCGAGGGCTGAGCCCCTTGCACGAATTTCATGCATTGGGCCTCTAGTCTATCTATATAAAACCCTAATATGCAAATCAACCGAACAGTGGAATGACCTGCAGAACAACTGGTTGGCAGGGGGTGGGGCCAGTGAGCAGGTGGAGCCAGGCCAGCCAAAGTGGGTGCCAGGGGGCAGAGGAAGGCGACTGGCGGTGGTGGGGGGGTAGGACCGGTGAGCGGACAGCGCCAGGCCACCAGCCAAGGCAGGTGCCAGCAGGGGCCCCCCAATTGCCCCAGCAGTTGTCCCACAGATTGGCCCTGATCACTGGCCAGACCTAGGGACCCTAGCCTATATATTGGGAACAGTTTCTTAGATTTAAAAATTAAAACCTGGCAAGGCTTGCCGAAACCGGTTTGGCTCAGTGGATAGAGCGTCGGCCTGCGGACTGAAGGGTCCTGGGTTCGATTCCGGTCAAGGGCATGTACCTTGGTTGCGGGCACATCCCCAGTGGGGGGTGTGCAGGAGGCAGCTGATGGATGTTTCTCTCTCATCGATGTTTCTAACTCTCTCTCCCTTCCTCTCTGTAAAAAATCAATAAAATATATTAAAACAAAACAAAACAAAACAAAACAAAACAAAACAAAAAAAAACCAACCTGGCAAGGCTACTCTAACACTGAAAAAACAGGATGATGCAGTGATGACATGCATGGACTCTGGCCTGCACATTTTGTGGTCAGCCCTGATTCTGACACTTATAACTGTGACAAAGCCAATAACTTAACTGCTCTCTGCTTCAGTTTCTCACCCATAAGATGGGGAAAATGGTACTACTGCCTCAGAAGGATCACTTCATGTACTACTACTTATAATCAGGGCAAAAAAATGTAGCTGCCCATACAACAGTAAGATGCCTTTCACCTGTATCAAAAGTATGGTCACTGGTGCATGCAGCGTCCCGGATTGCGAGAGGGATGTCCGATTGCCAGTTTAGGCCCATAAACCAGCAGTCAAACATCCCTCAAGGGGTCCCAGATTGTGAGAGGGAGCAGGCCGGGCTGATGGACACCCGCCCTATGCATGAATTATGTGCACTGGGCCTCTCTATATATAAAAGCCTAAGTGACCGTTATGACAGAAAGACCAGAACAACCAGAATGACCAGTTGACCAGTCACTATGATGCACACTGACCACCAGGGGGCAGACGCTCAACACAGGAGCTGCCCCCTGGTGGTCAGTGCACTCCCACAGCCAACCTCCTGAGGCCCCTTCCCCCGGTCGGCCAGCCCCCTGATGGCTCTGATTGGGGAGGCTGGCCGGCCAACCTCCCACAGCTCCTCCCCCCCCCCAGCTGACCCCCTCATAGGCCTCAATTGCTGGCCAGGCTGAGGGACCCCACCTGCGCACAAATTCGTGCACCAGGCCTCTAGTACTTATAATATCTGGCCTTCCTTTTGCTCCTCTTCTATTAATAGTTAGCTAATTACGATGGTATCAATTGGACAAAGAGTAAAATGGATGGGCACATACTTCTTTCACATTGGTGGGTATAGGATAGTTAACAGTTAGCAACATGAGCCCAGCAACAGTGTGCTCAGTGGTTGAGTGTAGACCCATGTGGCAATATCTTAACAACATTGTCAAGCTCATGGGTTTGGCTGTGCCTGAAGCTAGATGTGCCTTTGGACTTTTCAGATCTGTGAACTGATAAATGCCCACTTCCCCTGCTATTATTTTCCTGCTGCATTCACTGACACCCAAAGACTGCTAACACCCAGGATGAAAGCCCAAGAGGAGAGGCAGGAGAGTTTACGTCTGTGGAAATCACAACTTCCCGAAGAAGTAAGAGTTACATTTTTTTGGCTTTGTCTGTGCCATAGAAATATGGGATGCCTGACCCTGATCGGTTAATCTTCCTCTAATGCTGGAAACAGTGTGACTTCTTCCATGAGATATGGCCAGCAGACTTGTTCAATAGAAGTGTTTAATTGGGTTCTAGGTGACTACTTGAGATTCAATCTGTAGGCCACCAATTTGTTTCGTGGAAAAAGAAGATTAATCAAAATTAAACTTAGGATAACTGGGTAAGGCTTTTTCTGTTCCAGTTTTTTTTTTTTTTTTTTTTTTTAAACTGTAATTCTCAGAAGGATCTGGTTTTCTTTAGGATTGGGTACCTTTAAAGAAAAATTCTATCTTATAGTAGAGAGAACATTGGCTTTGGAATTGGGTAAACAGAAGTACAGATTCTCATTTTTTGCTTACTAGGTGGATGATCTCTTATTGATTCTCTCTGAGCTTCAGTTTTATTTTCTGTAAATGGGTATGAGAATACCTCATTTACAGAATTATCATGAGAATTAAATATTACATATATGTCTAACCACAAAATTATTTTAAAAATGTTAATTTCCTTCTCTTGTTTTTAAATCTATCAACTCCTAAACATTCCCAGCTTTCCCCACATTTTTAGATGATGAAATCATTGTAACTTAATGGCCCAAAGAAGTACTATATCAGTGTTATGGGTCATTGTTTTTATTTCTGTGACCTTTCATACTTTTATTGGGTGATTTTGGTAAAACTGACTGAATCGCATTCAGATGTAAATCTGTAGGCTTGTGGTCATTTGCACGATGGCCTTAAACCACTACCTGAAAATTCAAACGCAATAGATACTAACCGATTTAGTGACCTCAGAGATGCTTTGCATTTCTCTCTGGCCATCAAAATTTATATCTATGAAATGGGAATAAAGACCTATTCAAATCAATGAAACAATATAAAGGTTGGAACTTTCTGGAAGAAAGACACTAAGCAAATCAAACTATTATTCATAGTTCGTTGAATTGTGGCAAGATGGCTTTGAGCCATTGCACACTGTCTATGTCAGATAAACTGAAATAGAGGGCAGAGTGGTTGTGAGTATAAGTTCCAGTCACAAGCCCACCTACTGAAAGGCAGGCCCAACCAACCTCCTTTATGTCCGAGGTACTGCATTCCCCAGGCTCCATTTCAGAGAGCAATTGCTTAGGGTTGTCTCTGATGAAAGTAAAGTCTTGGTCAAATGGAGCAAATTAAGGGCAGAATATAAATGCCTTTTATTTGCAGAGCAGAAAAAGGAAGTGGTAAGTGAAAATAGGAAATTGGAATATTATGTGTTGGGAGAGCAATTCCTTTCATCCTGGCAGCTAATGGGCTGAACAAAAAGTGAACAATTTGTTTCATGTGATGATTCACTAACACTAACTGACAAGCTTTCCATTTCTGAATCTCCTCCCACAGTCAGCTGCTTATCTGTCTATCTATTGCATTGCATAAACAGGACAGCTGAAATGTATGTGAGGAATAACCATCACTGCTTACATCCTTCCTGTTAAAGGAAGGAGTGAGGGAAAGGCAGCATGGAGTGTCTCCTACTTGCTCCCACTGAAACAACCATCTGTTTCCTTTGTGATGTCCTCTCCTTTGAAGATTTCACTTTGAGAAAAATATTCTGATATGGGAAGGGAAAGAGAGGCTGAATTCAGTTTTACTTTGACTTTATTCTTGCCTCCTTTTCACCTGGGTTGTAAGTTAAACAACTTTGAATGGAGTTCTCATTCTAATCACCAGCCTAAACACAGAACAATGACCCTTGTGGCTTGCTTTTACTTGAGGACCTAGATTAGGCATGAGGAGAACTGACATTTCACATGTGATCTGAAAATAGATACTCATTTCAGTAAGGATTATAATCAAAGATCAACCAACTATTAGCTTTATTTCCCATTCTTTACTTTGTTGACTTTTATTTTTGTAGTATTTGTATAATTGGAGTTAGCTTGGCAGACAATGGGGAACTTTATTACATACTAGAGGCCTGGTGCACGAAATTCGTGCACTGGGAGGGGGTGTCCCTCAACCCAGCCTGCACCTTCTCCAATCTGGGACCCCTTGGGCGATGTCCGACTGCTGGTTTAGGCCCGATCCTGTCCCGGCAATTGGATACCCCTCTCGCAATCTGGGACCACTGGCTCCTAACTGCTCACCTGCCTGCCTGCCTAATCACCGCTAACTGCCTCTGCCTGCCTGCCTGATTGCCCCTAACCTCTCTGCCTGCCTGCCTAATCATCCCCAACCACTCCCCTGCCAGCCTGGTCAATGCCTAACTGCTCCCCTGCCAGCCTGATTGCCCCCAACTGCCCTCCACTGAAGGCCTGGTCGTCCCTAACTGCCCTCCCCTGCAGGCCTGGTCTCCCCCAACTGCCCTCCCCTGCCAGCCCGGTCACCCCTAACTGCCCTCCCCTGCCAGCCATCTTGTGGTGGCCATCTTGTGTGAGTGTGTGATGGTCAATTTGCATATTACCTCTTTATTATATAGGAGGATGACTCATTGCAACCCAAGAGCAGGGATGTAGTGGGCCTCTGAAAGGGACTAGAGCTGGTAAGTGGAAAGACTTCAGAATTTTCTCTAGGCTTTTACCTTTGCCTTCTCTGCACATTTGTTTCGTTCTACTTTCTGGGACTCTCATCTTTTTTTATTTCTCTGCAGATAAGATTTTTCTACTTACCTATCTGCATGGTGGAATATGGTGACTCTAAAATTTCTGAATTTTACATGTTATAGTTTTAGCCAAAGAAGGTTCCATTGCCTCTGAATTCAAATTTTTAGGAAAGAGAGTCCTATTGATCCAGTGTGGGTCAGTTGTCCAGTCCTGGTCCAGTTGACTTCAGTCAGAGTGGAGAGATAAGAGGGTATAAATATGATTGCAAAGACCCTTTTCTTCAGGCAGAAGGCAGTTATGGGAGAATACAGGCTGGGCAGAAATCCAAATGGATTTTTATAGTCCAGACTATAACTATTGTCCCACTTTAAAATCATCATGCTCAATGGAGTTTATCCTTAGATCCCAAATGATCGGATTGGGGGTGGGCCTTTACCTCCTTTTTCTCATTTCTATCATTCCCTTTTGGACTTGCTAGCTTCTCATTCAAATGTCCATCCCTCCACTCCCTACCTTGTATCTGATATCATTTCGCGTGGGGGCTAGAAAGGTGACTTGGGGGGCTCTTACAGTAGTGGGCAGAGAAGAGAGACAATGAAAACAGAAGCACCCAGAAAGGTAGGAGTGTCAGGAATGTGTGGTCCTGGAAGAAAAAGGAGGAGAGCTTTGAGGGTTAAGGAACTATGGACTCCAAAGAACTGAGCCTCCAGCCCTAGGGATGTGGATGGGGCACCTGTGCACTGGACGTATCACGAGGATGGCCAGACAAGTTCTGTGCATACAGACTCTGTGGTCCTCGGGGGATTCCTGCCTCATTCAGGGAGCTGTATTTTCCTTTCTTTGGAAAGGGAGGTTTATTTATTTATTTTTTTGTGGCTTAATTTTTATCAAGACACTACCTGGAAGGCAGGCTGACATAGTGGATTGACTCCCTACTTTACTACTGAGATGTCATGTAAGTGAGAGGTTTGTGGTACCTACTATGGGAAAATTTGGTCCTGTTTTTTTTTTTTTTCTCTCTCTCAAAGTTTTCCAGGATTATTTTCCCCTTGGTATACATGACCTTGTGGCTGTCATATGCTCAAGCCTAGGAGGTCTGTATAGTGTCAGATGCCTCCTTTAACCTGAGAGAGAAGTTGCTCATTAGTTTCATTAATGCTTCAGAGTGGAAGCCTCTGCCTGTATGAAAAATGTCATCTTCAAATGACCACACTCAATTTTTAAAGATATTCAAATATATTTATAGTTTTCCTCTCTCTTTTTTGAGATGTATGTTATTTCTTAAAAATAAAGTGTTTCACGTGCTAATCATAGTTTATACCTATCTCAATCCAGGAAAAATGAGATAACTGTGCACTAATAAGAATTAGCTTGTTTTGTCAGGATTAGTTTAATATCCATTATTTTTAGTATGATTGCTACACATAAAATGAATCAAAGAGAACATAATGGTGGATTTGTCTGAACACGACATCACGTTCTCTATATTTTAAAGGCACATACACAAAAAGTTAAAAATGTCTCTCTTTTATCTTATAATTTTTCTGGTTGTTTTTTTCTAGTCAGGTTTAAAGCTTATAAAGCAGGGAAGGTGGGGGTGTGTGGGTAAAGATTAACCAAAGAATTTATATGAATATGCATAACCCATGGACACAGACAATAGTGTGGTTAAGGGCTTGGGAGTGGGGGGGTGGGTGAGGGGTGAAGGGGGTCAATGGGAAAAAAAGGGGACATCTGTAATACTTTCAGCAATAAAGATAAAATTTAAAAAAGCTTATAAAGCAGCCAATATTCTTTAAGTGTAGAGTAGGGAATGCATTTGCTTTGGCCAGCAGATGTGTAGATTTTCTTTCCTCTCTATGTTGTAGTGGCTATAAGTGTAGAGGCGGGGGTCAGATAACCTAGTTGAGTACCCAGTTCTATTATTAACTAGGATAGCTGGCTTAATCACTCTATTTTACCTGTGAAATAGGAACTAATAATAGTGATCTCACAGCGTGGCTGTGAACATTAAATGTGGTGATATATTTAAAGCACACAGAATAGCATCTCTCACCTCTCTCACACACTTCTTGAGAACAGAAAAATATATGAAAAGCATTTGGCCCAGTGTCTGCCACGTGACATTTGTAAACAAGCGATAAATGTGGGCTGTTATTATTCCATCCACTGTTCTTAGTTAACCATATGGTTCTATTCGTCAGAACTTTTCTTTTTTTATACAATTAATACATCAGTGCACTTTTTAAATAGAGAAGGTCAAGAATGCAAAGAAGCGGGAAACACAATACGAACATTCCTCCTTGTTCCCTACCCACATCATTGCCCTCCACAAACTCAGCGATTGTCAGCTTTTGGTGAGGGAGGTTTGGTCCTCTCATAATCTTTATCCGCCTTCCCACACCATATTTTGGTAGTGACATTTTCTATTTTTTCAATTTATGCTGAGTTCCAAGCAGACACAACTTGGAACTCAATAATACTTTCTGATGGAAGGTCAGGATAAAGCATGTTGTGGAAACTAGTGTCTTATGAGCAGTACCTGAAGGAAAAGGGATGTTTATAAAATAAAATAAAATCTACTGGTGGATAGGAGACCTGCCTTCAGCCATCTGAGCGATTTCTCTGGATTGCTGACCTTAATACACTCCTATATTCATTCACAAAACCTGTATTTTGTGAATTTTTTTCCACGGTCACTGCTAGTTTTACCAAACGGTAGCCTGGCTTCTTTGATAAGCTTTAAGGGAGTCAAACTTCTTTGAATGATATATTTTTTTGACTTGTAAGTAACAAAATTAAAATTTATCTTCTTTAAATGAAATTTTCACTATACTTGGGAGAGGATTTGGAAGACATTCAGATGTTTGCAACTTGTTAAAAATAATTTTGAAAGGCAAAGAAAGATAAAAAGTAACTCCCCGTTGTGCAGTCTTCTTTATTATTTACCATACAGGTGCTGGGCTAAGCCCTTTAAATGTGTTATCTCATTAATCTTCGCAACCACTTTATGAGCTAGATATCTTTGCCCCATATTTCCTTTTTCAGATAAATAATCTGAAATTCAGAAAAAGTAAATCAATCACCTAAGGTCAGGCAGAAACCTGGTGTTATTTTTAAAAAACCTGGAATGTCTGACCCCATAGCTCAGTATCTGAACTTCCGCGCAATGGAGGCTTATTTTTGCTGACATGATGCCAGGCACTAGAAATGCATAGATGAAGACCCAATTCTTGCTCCAGGTAGTCAGTCCATTGTCTAAACCAGCCATTTTTCAACTGGAGGGCTGAGGCACACTGCTGTGCTGCAAGAATTTTTAAAACATGCAATACCTGACTATTTAGTCAGAGGCACTGACCTCTTTTCCCTTAAATTGTGAAATAAAAAACTAACAACAGCCAGCACAACAATAGCTGTCCAGTATGAATGAATAAAAATTATACCTATTTTTTGTCAGATTGGCAAAAAATATACATACACACACACATATATATTTAAATATATTTTTATTGATTTCAAAGAGTGTGGGAACCCCTTTCACGTCCTGCGTGGTTCAGGGTTCCGGTTCAGGGTTCGGGTTCTGGAGAAGGCCGCACACAAATGAAAAGACTCCTTTATTAACTTTTGGTCGAGAATATGTTTGTATATTTTCAGAAAACAACTCCAAGACCATGTGGATTCCTGCAACAGAGAGGAATTGACAGGTCTGCTCCAATCACGAAGACAAGAGGAGAAACAGTCTAGAGATGGAAGACGCTGCAGTCGGCAGCTGTGCGTCGCTGCAGGTTGCCTAGGACCAAACCAGAGAGGGTCGGACCTGCACTGCCACCATCCAGATATCATTGCTGACGTATACACCTAAGGAACTGTTTGACACTGAAAGGGACTCACAACTGTTTGACACTGAAACTGGGACTCAGAACTGTTGGACATTGAAATTGGGACTCAAACATTTTTTTTCTCTCATACGTTTATTTCTAGTTTGCAGATGCAAGATTTTCTTTTAAGGAAAGAAACGGGGGAGATGCCGGAAACCGATCATTGTCTCACTAATTAGAAAGGTGTGGACAAGGAACCTTGGAAGGCTGGTCAACCTTGAAGCTCTGAAAGGTCAGAGCCAACCACTCCCTATCTAATTGAGACAATGGTAATTGAGGCAACTTCCCCATCTTGTAATCATGTAAATCCTTACTGATATGATAATCCGCTTATTACCTGCTTAAGGGCTATGGGTGTTTCCCAAAGCTGCTTAAGGGTAATGGGTGTATCCCATAGCCTCAATAAAAGGGATAGCAAGGCCAGAGCCTAGCGGTAGTCCTCCCACTAGAGGTGGGCTCCCGCCTGGCCCCCCATATTCCCAAATTAATACTTTTCCAAGTCTCTTTTCATTTGTGTGCGGCCTTCTCCAGAACCCGAACCCTGAACCAGAACCCTGAACCACTCAGGACGTGAAAGGGAGGGAGAGGGAGAGAGCAAGAAACACGCCCTGCTCGCCCCCTACTGGGATCAAGCCCACAATCCAGGCATGTGCCTTGACTGGAATCGAACCTGGGACCCTTCAGTCAACAGGCCAACGCTCTATCCACTGAGCTAGACCAGCTAGGGCCCAAAATTATATTTTTTGGTGTGCTGCAGAATTTTAGTAATTAGTTTATGTGTGCCGCGAGATGAAAAAGGTTGAAAATCTCTGGTCTGAACAGAGCTAAGTCAGAATACAGCCACAGCCCCACTCTGGTATCAGATCTTCTTGGTTCTGATTCTAGCTTTATTGCCTAGAAGAGCTGAATGTCTTTTGACAAGTTACTTAACCTTCCTGTGCCTCAGACTTCTCGTGTGTAAAAATGGGGATAACACTAGGTTGGTAAGTTGCTGCTTCTCTCCCAAATGGACACTTTCTATCTTGATAAGAACTCAGTGCCCAGCTCTCCAAATAACAAATATCCTCCCTGTACACACACACACACACACACACACACACACACACACACACACACGTTGCACATTTTGCTACTTCTTTGGTCCCAATGGTAACATATAAATGTACCATAATTTGACCATTTCTCTAAAGTGGTTAATTTGGATTGTTTCTAAATTTTTGTATATAAATGTCCATTCACTCTTCATTTTTGTAGACTAAATTCCTACAGGTAATGTCACCGGGTGAATAGGTGTGAGGAACTTGTAGTACCTGATACATATCACAAAGTTTATCTGCGAGAGATGATATCAGCTCCAGAATTTTTCCTGCAGTCGCTAAGGGTTACAGCTCAGTCTTGAATCGCAGGTTTTTAACTTGGAACTCTAATTTTGACTGAATTCACACCATGAGATGAAAACATATAGAGTTCAGTTTTTGGCTAACCGAAGTGTAATCATATATGATGAACTTGAAATGGTGGTAATGAGACCAGGATCTCCATGCATCCTCACTAAGGAAGGAGCACAAACCCTGGCTACCTGTGGCTCCAGTCTGGTTCCAGCTTTCTCTCTCAAACCATCCAAGCGCTTTGATCCTGTCCTGTGTGTCTCATGGTGTTCTTGTTCCACGTTAGAAGGTTTCTTCCTTTGAACAGGACATTTCTAACTATCTGCAGCACATTTTTAGTTTCCTCCTGCTTCTTAAAATGCAGAGCCCGTCACAGTGGTCAGCAAGGACTGCTTTCCCCTTTACGACGCTAAATACTTCTCTCCTGTTCCTACCACCCTGGCAGTGTTCACCCTGTGCTTAGGGTCCTCTGCAGAGTCACGCTCTGTTTGATGGACTGCCTGGTTATGACAATTTCATCAAATGAATGGTCTGGAGTTGGGCAGAAATACTGGGTCAAATTGTGCAGTAGCAGAATCACTGTTAGGTTTCCTATGTCACACTGTTCTATGTCCTGGATCAGAGCAGGTCAGTTTAATTACTTAACCTACTTCACAACCACATTCCTGCAGCCTGCATTAGTGAACGCAATGTTACAATACAACTTATCACACCGAACTCTTATTCCATGTAAAAGGAATCAAAGGGAAACTTCAATGCAGAGATTCTCATTTATTTAGGAATTCAGGCACAGCCTGCCTTGGAGGCAAGTGTGTGGCCTTGATGCTCTTATAACATCGTTTCCATTCCAGTAATGGTAAGACTTTGTACAAATAACAACACTCAGAAAATCAAAGTCACTGCCCAGTTCAACTAGGTAATGTTTTCCCCACGTTTATAAACGACTTACTTTCGAAATGAATCATTTGATCTCTGTGGTTTGCATCTCTAAATTTAAATTCTGGTCTAGTTTAAAGTAACACCAGGAACCCTTTAATCTCATTCAATCAGGGCAGTAGCTAAAGGGGTTAATTGAAGAAGTTGGTTAGAGCAGAAAGTTATTTTTAAAAGACACTTAGTGAGTCACCTTTATAAAATCTTTCTAAAGCATCCAATACAGTTTTCAACTCTTGTTTTGCCTTCACATTTCGTTGACTTACATGATATTTCATTAAATTATGCAATTACAAAAGCAAGTTTAAGAGGTATAAACAGGGTTGAAAACAAACACAGTGAACTCTTGGCAAACCCCAACTGAACTGATGGGCTTCAACAGAAAAGCTTTATAGGGGGCCAGGGATCATCGGGGAATCTGGCACGTTGGTTAATGGGGTTGGTTAAGAGTTCTACTGAACTTCTAAGATCGCTGTTAGTGTTTTATAGGGAAATTTGAATACTATTTACTCTGATTTCAATTAAGGTGTGAAATAAGTCTTTTGCAGAAGTCAAAACCTTTTGATTTGAGATTCTGAAAGATTTAATCTTTAGTTTACTCTAAAGCTCTAACACTTGTCTTGACACAATTCTTGGCAATTTCAGCATCTGAGCCTACATGAATCTTCCAATGCAAGGACGTTCCATTTCCTTCACCTCCCCTCTTCCACATATCTTGTCCTCTGCCCTCCCGTGACACTTCATTCTCAGTCACATCCTAACTTTGTTGTTGTCCATAACTGCAACCTGTTCATAAATCCTGTTAAAAAAACTACTTTCTATGACTACCATACCACCTTGCAACTCCCTTCACTAACTTCAGCTCTAAAAGTTCTTGACCCAATCTTTTGTACTCTCCCTCACCCTGACTCCTACACATTTCTCTTCCTTTCCAGCTTAAATTCCATGGTCAAACATTATCAGTTCTCTGCATACACGCTCAACTCCCTTGATGCATTCTGTTGCTTTCTAAGTTTTGTTTGGGAAAATCCCAACCTTGGGTACATCTAATCTTCCTACTCTATGGGCATAACAGAACGTGGTTGTAAACAAACACACAATCGTGTGATTAGTCTCATTTTAAATTCATGGTCACGCACCTCAAGTGGACCTTATGCAGCCTGGCCTTGTGTAATCCATTGATTTACCCTCTCTTCTAGATGATTATTTCATACTTTAAAGTCTAAAGGGAAACTCAAACTTAATAGGTCTAAGGCTAGGATCCTGATTTCTTCCTCAGTCTCTCTTCTCTTGCAGGCTTACTTATTTCAGTAGCTGCAACTATACCCATTAAGTTGTTCAGTGTATCAGTTAGCTGTTGCTTCATAACAAACCACCCTGCCATCAACTCTTATTTATTGTTAGTCACATGTCTAGAGGTTCATTTGCAATTGGATAATCTAGACTGGCCTTGGCTAGGCACCTTTGCTTCAGGCTTCAGAGGCGAAGGCTCTGTTTCCCACTGCAGGCCTATTGGTCCCCTGGGCCCCTCTATTCCACTTGTTTCTTACCTTCCTAGAACAGGAAGGCTGGTCAGGACAGAGTTATAAGAGGGCAAGAAACACTGTGCAAGATCACTTTTTAAAATTTTATATATATATATAATCTTCACCTGAGAATATATTTTTATTGATTTTAGAGAGAAAGACAGGGAGAGAGAGAGAAAAAGAGGGGGAGAAAGAGAGAAGAAAAGTGTGTGTGTGTGTGTGTGTGTGCGTGTGTGTGTGTGTGTGTGTGAGAGAGAGAGAGAAGCGAGAGAAACATCAATTGTTGCCTCTTGCACGTGCCCCAACCAGCGATCAAACCCACAACCTAGGTATGCGCCTTGGCCGGGAATTAAACCTGAAATCTTTTGGTATATGGGATGTTAACTTCAACTAACTGAGCTACTTGACCAGGACTATGTTCAAGATTTCTTAAGCCACTGGCGATGACTTCCACACATAGGTCATTGACCAATGTTAAGTCTGTGGTTGAACCCATGGTCAGGAGTCATAAACCAGACAATGCCCACATTGAGGTCAGGAGAAGGACACCAATGCTGGGAATCATGAGTTAGGGTCAATAATTTAATTGACCACATTCAGTCAAAATCTTCAGTGTTATACTTGACTCCTAATTCTCATACCAGCCCTAAACATTAAATTAGTACCGTATTTTCCCATGTATAAGACACTAATTTTTTCTGAAATCGTTAGACTGAAAATCAAGGGGCATCTTATACACAGAAGTCAGCTGAGGAAGGAACGGCATGGGTGCGTAGCTGCCCATACCTTGTCAAACAGGCTTCCTCCAATCATGAGCCTTATTGTTACTGACATCAGCTGATGCAATAATTGGAGGTGGAGGTGGAGAGTGTGCAGCTACAACAGGGATCAGAGCGTTCTGAGCCCATAAAGATGTAAAATAATAAAAAGATAAATACTGGTAAGTGATTGTCTTACCCTGCAAAATTCAAACTGAATGTAATCAGCTATGTAAGAGAGAATGGAAATAGAGCTGCAGAGAGACAATTTGGACCTCCTCCCACTGAACGTATGATCAGACAGTGGAGAAAACAGGAAGAACAACTCCTTATGATGCCAAAAAAAAAAAAAGAAGGCTAGAGGAAAACCAGCAAAATGTTTAAAATATTGATTTCTTAATTTTGGGTTGGAAAAGTGGGGTTGTCTTATACACGGAAAAATAAGGTAAATTCTATTGACTCTATCTTCGAAATACACGCCAAATCAGAACACTTCTCACCACTTTCATTGCTACCACTCAGGTCCTACCCAACATTATGTCTTATTAGGATAACCATAGTGACTTTTCTATCCAGTCTCTCTGATGCTGCCCTTTCTTCTGGTGGTCTTCCTTAACATGGCAACCAGAGTGACCCTTTAAAAATATAGGTCCGATCATGCCATTTTCTTCAAAATTTCCTAAAAGCGTCCAAACATAGAGAAGTTGCCAAAATTCTTACAGTGGCCTAAAAGAATGTACATGGTCTGAATTCCATCCCCTTACCTCTATGATATCATCTTTACTTTCCTCTGCCTCACATTGCTCCAGAAGTACTTCACTCCTTGATGCTCCTTGAAAATGTCAACCATACTTCTGCCTCAGGGACTTTGCACTCTCTGTTCCCTTTGCCTGAAAAGCTTTTGCCCTAGAAATCAACATGTCTTGCTTTTTTAACTTCCTTCCAGTCTTTGCACAAATGCTACCTTCTCAGAAAAGCCTTTATTATTCAATTTTCTCTCCCCAAATCTTGCCACCCTCAGTACTTTTCCTGCCTTGTTTTTCAAAGTACTTACCACTATCAAACAGATATTCATTTACTTTATATTTTGTCCTCCTTTACTAGAATAAAAGCTCTATTCTTACATCCTTCTAGCTGAGATTTTCCCCCTTCTTGTTCAGTGCTATACCTCCAGTGTCTAAAAAAAACCCAGCCTGGACCTCAATAACTATTTTTTTTTAAAATATATTTTATTGATATTTTACAGAGAGGAAGGGAGAGGGATAGAGAGTTAGAAACATCGATGAGAGAGAAACATCGATCAGCTGCCTCCTGCACACCTCCTACTGGGGATGTGCCCGCAACCAAGGTACGTGCCCTTGACTGGAATCGAACCTGGGACCTTTCAGTCCGCAGGCCGATGCTCTATCCACTGAGCCAAACCGGTTTCAGCTGGACCTCAATAACTATTTAATAAATAGTAGGCCTTCCTTAAATAAATATTTTTTTGAATGAAAGAATAATTGAGTGAATTTTACTATTTTATCAGTATTTATTTCATAATGTGCAGAAATAATTACCTTAGAAATGTTTAACTTTTGAAATACTGTTGATTAATCTAATCCTCTGAAGTTGGTTATGGATTTAGGAATTATTTCATCAGAAAATTTTTATAATTTGAATGTTGATTAATTATTATTAAAGCACACACTAGATAATATATTAATTGAAATTCCTTCTCAACTGAGCTTCATTTTAATCTTTCCTCCTTCTTATTATTAAATAGTATTTATTCTGGACAGCACAAAATCTTTATTATTTGTTCCCTTTCTTTTGCAAAAATGACTGGTCTTGCAATTTCAGCAAAATGGCCTCAGTTGGGGAAATAAATAAGCTTAATTCTCTTTTAGGTTTTGAGATGATTAAAATTGAGAATAGGTGGGATGTTTCTTTCATATATTATTTCTTCAGCTTTGTAATTTTATGTTCAAGCTAGTTTATTTTTCTAAGCCCTCTCTTATTTTCCCTCCTCTGAGGGCAAAGTAAATCGCTTTTCCTTGCAGAAATGTGCCAGCAGCATCCTGCACAATCTTAGAGGAAGCTTATCCATTGTCATTAATTTTGGAAGATTCATGGATCCCCGTAAAAGATATGAAAAGTCAGTGCTTGGAAGTTGATGATGATTATTTTTTACTTTTCTTCTCTTTCATATTCAAGGGAATGGGGCGGGTATATTTCCTTAGTTGTAATGATAGCGATACATGATCAGATATAGTCATTCTTCCCCAGATCTAATGGGGTGGGGGTGGAGGGGAACTGCTCATCCAAAAAACAGAGTTTGGTCTTCAGTAAGAATTATGTGTTTCTGGATGAAAGAAATTGGTTCGGGTCTTCTAGCTCCTAGGACCTAGCATATATCAATAAGTTTAGTTTCCTTTGTATATCTTACAAAGTTCCTTTCATTTCTTCTACTTTATGAAAGGTGATTGAAGTAGAGGTTTAAAGGAACTAAATATATAGCTGCAATTCCCTGAAACTATTATGTTTCCTTCCATATGTCAGGCTGAAGACAATTATCAATAAAGTGTATAGAATTATTATTTGACACTGACACCACTTATTGCACACATTTATAAATGCATGGGGGAATATGTTGGGTTTTCCAAGTTTTTACAAATAAATCTTTTTATCTTTGATTGTTTTAATTCATATTTAATTTTCAATTCATATTTTAATCTTCAGTTTTGTATAGGAAAAAAAATCCTCACTATCTGGTTTCTTTGTGTTCCACATTTCAAAGGAGATTTTTTTTGTAGGATTGCATAATATTATCTTCTCCACCTCCTGAAATGATCAAATAATAGTTTTTCTTTATGTGAAAAAAAATTGAACTTAAATATCATTAAAATTTTTTAAATTTAATTTTTTCCAACACCAAATGATATAATTTTTTTTTTTGGGGGGGGGCATAATGGAGAGAAATCTAGTAGATAAATGAACAGGACTTGGTGATGTTAGGGAACATGAGGGATGAAAAAAGGTGGTGTTGAGGAAGACTCCTTGTTTTCTGGCTTGGACTATGGAGTGGATGGATGGAGGGATAAAGGTTCTAATAATTGGAATGGAACACCCTGGATAAAATGGGAGTCAGCCAGACCTGACTTTCATGTAATTTTCCATAATCATTTAAAAAAATAAATTTATTGGGGTGACATTGGTCAACATGAACATATAGGTTTCAGGTGTGGATTTCTGTTACAAATCAGAAATCCTGTATATTGCACTGTGTGTCCACCACCCAAAACTGTGTTTATCTTCAGGAGTTTCAGTTTTATTTCCCACACTGAGTGAAATCATATGGTCCTTAGCTTTTTCTAACTGACTTATTTCACTACATAGTATTCTCAAGGTCCATTCATTTTGTCACAAATGTCAGTATTTCATCTTTTCTTATGGCTGTATAGTATTCCATTATGTACATGTAGCACATCTTCTTTATCCAGTCCTCTATTGGTTGTTTCCATGTCTTGACCACCATGAATAATGCTGCAATGCACATAGAGGTGCATATATCTTTGCAAATATATGATTTCTAGGTTTTTGGGTATATAGCCAGGAAAGGGATTGCTGGGTCATATGGTAGCTCTATTCTCAATTTTTTGAGGAATCACCAGATTGCTTTCTTTAAAAAAAAAATATTTTCATTGATTTTAGAGAGGAAGGGAGAGGGATAGAGAGATAGAAACATCAATGATGAGAGCGAATCATTGATTGGCTGCCTCCTGCACGCCTCCTACTGTGGATCGAGCCCACAACCCAGGCATGTGCCCTTGGCCTGGGACTCTTCAGTCTGCAGGCCAATGCTCTGTCCACTGGGCCAAACCGGCTAGGGCGCCAGATTGCTTTCTATAGTGATTGTACTAGTCTACATTCCCATGAGCAGTGGATGATACAATTTTTAATGGCTGACACATATTAAGAAAAATACTTTATGTTCATTATTTGACCTCCTTTCTAAAATCAAAAGCGATACATAAGTGGGTTTTTGAGAAACATTGGTCGCTTTGGTATTCTCCTACAGAAACCTTTTCATTTGTCTGTAGTATCTTATAATAGTTTCTTTGGGGCCTAGTGGTCCTGAGACCCATGTCTCTTCTGGAAAAAAATGTAGGAAACACTACCTTAAAGAAACAACTAGGAAGAAAAATGGGTGGACTTGTCACCCTGGTCATACTTTGCAGATATTTCCAAGTTAATTTCTCCCCAAGGAAGGGCAATAAACACGTATTCACTTTGGAAGGTCAGAATCTTATTTTTAGCCATTTCAAAAGGGAAATCTTAATAAGACAATGACTAGCGTAAATAGTCTATGGCCCATGTGAGAATCATCAGTTATGAACAAGAGGAGGCATTTAGTGGTAAACATAATTGGTGAAAACACGTTGGAAAGGAAAAAAAAAGATTAGACTGAAGATATGATGTGGGATCTTAATCAGCTTTTGGCTCCTTTTTATACATTCTCCTCAACCCTCCTCCCCCAAGTATCAGTCGAGGTCTGGTCTTCCTGCCTGGAGGGCTGGGAGGATGGCACTTCATAGACAATGTAGTGAATGCCCGCTTCCCCTTCCCATCTCCTTCTTGTGACCGTCTCCTGGCTCCTCCAGCCCCGTAGGTTTTACTCCTTGCTGGATCCAGGCCCACACGCTCGGGCGGAAGTGGTGTTTTCCTCGTGTGAAGGCACACAGGCCTTTAATGAGAGAGGTCCTGATGAGGTTTTCTCTATTTCTATGGAAAACTCAAGAAAGGGACTGGTTGGAACACAAGACACTGCTTTTAAAGGTTAAAAGCACTGGAATAGTCACTATTGCAGAAAAAGGCGTTGCGTTTCTGCTTTTGGAGATTGCCAAGGAAAACATTCAGTTCATCAACGGCTATTCACTGAGGCTTATTTCGTTTTAGTGTTCAGAGTTTTTACATCTGCTGTCATATGGTTACACCAGGACGTTAAGAGCCATGGAACTTCTTGTTATGCATGATTTACTGTTCTTGTCTGAGATGAGAACTGCCCCCGAACCCCCACGCTCCGAGTCTGAAGAGGCAGGATAGCAGCTGGCTGGTGGAGACCTTGGCCTCAGTAGTCAGATGACCTGGCTTTGAGTTCCAGTTCTCAGGCTCACACTGTGGGACCGTAGAAAGTTATCTAACCTCTCTGTGCCTCAGGCTTCTCATCTGTAATATGGGAGCAAAAATGGTATTTCCCTCATAGAGCTGCTGTCAAGTGCTGAGAACAGTCTGACACATTGCAGCTCATGAGCTGGGAGTGGAGGCAGCTGACAATAAGAATGATTCTGCTCTGCATTTAATGTGAGATGTGACCGAACTCTACAAATTAAAGTGACTCATGAAGAAGTGCGACAGCAGCAATGAATTTTATTCTACCCCAACATTTAGGTGTAAGACATTTCTTTTACTTCTCCAAATCAAATTTAATCTGATCCAAGCCTTCATTTTATTATGTTGACTGAGAATTCAATTTCAGTAATTACTGTATTAGAGTTTTCTCTGTTTCCAGAATGGGCAAAGGTGAGGATGGGATGGGGTGGGGGTGGATGTGAATCCTACAGGGAGAGTATTTGGGGATAATTTTGTGTTTTTGGTTCAATTGGATCTCTGCTTAAGCTCACAGCTCTCCTGGATGGGGAGGCTCTGCTGCACCCCCAGGCTTTATTGAGTTAGAATTGACAAATAAAATTGTATATATTTAAAGTGTACAACATGATGATTTAATATACACACTGTTAAAGGATTACTACAATTTAGTAAATTAACACAAGTATCACCTCACATAGTTACCTTTGTTTTTTGTGGTAAGAAGCCTTAAAAATCTACTCTCTTAGCAATTTTCAAGTACCTGGTATATGATACAGTATTATTAACTACTAGAGGCCCAGTGCACAAAATTCGTGCATGGGGAGGGGGTCCCCTCAGCCCAGCCTGCACTCTCTCCAATCCGGGACCTGTGGGGGGATGTCCAACACCCATATAAGATCTTTGTCCAATCTCTTCCTGCATGACCCCCACACCTCCTTCCCTCTGAGAATCGTCATTCTGTTCCATTTCCATGCCCCTGATTCTATTCCATTCGCCAATTTATTCTGTTCATCAGATTTTTTTATTCATTTGATTTTTAGATTCAATTGTTGATAGATATGTATTTTTGCCTCTTCGTTGTTCATATTTTTTATCATTATCTTTTTTTTCTTCTTCCTCTTCTTAAAGAATACCCTTCAGCATTTCATATAATACTGCTATGGTGGTGCTGAACTCCTTTAGCTTTTTCTTGTCTGTGAAGCTCTTTATCTGACTTTCAATTCTAAATGATAGCTTTGCTGGGTAGGGTAATCTTGGTTGTAGGTTCTTGCTATTCATCACTTTGAATATTTTTTGCCACTCCCGTCTGGCCTGCATAGTTTCTGTTGAGAAATCAGCTGACAGTTGTATGGGCACACGCTTGCAGGTAACTAACTGCTTTTAAGATTCTCTCTTTGTCTTTTGCCCTTGGCATTTTAATTATGATGTGTCTTGGTGTGGTCCTCTTTGGGTTCCTCTTGTTTGGGGTTCTCTGCACTTCCTGGACTTGTAAGTCTATTTCTTTCACCAGGTAGGGGAAGTTTTCAGTCATTATTTCTTCAAATAGGTTTTCAATATCTTGCTCTCTCTCTTCTTCTGGCACCCCCATAATTCTGATGTTGGTACGCTTGAAGTTGTCCCAGAGGCTCCTTACACTTTCATATTTTTAGATTCTTTTTTCTTTTTGCTCCTCCGGTTGGGTGTTTTTTCCTTCCTCCCTCATATTTCAAATCATTGATTTGATTCTCCAGATCCTCTGTTGAATCCCTGTATATTATTATTTATTTCAGTCAGTATATGCTTAGTTTCTGACTGGTCCTTTTCCATTTATTTGGCATTCTCACTAAGATCCTTGAAAGTCTCACTAATTTCCTTAGAGGTTTCTAGAAGATTTTTGAGTAACCTTATAACTGTGGTTTTGAATTCTATATCCAGTAGTTTGCTTTCTTTTATTTCTTCCATTTGTGACATGTTTCTTTGTCTCCACATTTTGGCTGCCCCCCCTCCCCCCATGTTTATTTCTATGTATCGGGTAGAGCTGCTAAGTCTCCTTGAGTTGATAGAGTGGCCTTGTGTAGTAGGTGCCCTGTAGGGCCCAGTGGCTCAGCCTCCCCAATAACCTGAGCTGAACACTCTAGGTGCACCCCTTTGTGTACTGTGAGCACAGTCTTATTATAGTTGAGCCTTGATTGCTGTTGGTATCACTGGGAGGCATTGACCTCCAGGCCAATTGGCTGTGAGGACCAGCTGCGACTACAGTGGGAGATCTGCTGTGTAGGAGACATCGTTATGGAGCAGGACTTGCTTCAGTGGGGCTTTGGTGCTCACTGAGTCTGCCCCTTGAGTGTGTCACTTATGGATGTGAAGAGTTGTAATCTGGTTTGGTCTCACACTGACCACTGGGTACACTGGTTCCTGGGTCTCCAGGGAGGTGCAAAGTCATCCACTGCCTAGGGCCACCTAGCAGGAGCTACAGAGAGATCTGCAGATTCCTCCTCTTTGTATTGTGTTTGGAAGTGCCCAGATGAGGCCCAGCTGTGAAGCAAGGCAGGCTGGCACTGGTCTTGAGCCTTTTATTGATAGGTTTGGGGCTCCCTGACCCAGCTTCAGCTTGTTTGACAGGTTTTAGCCTGAGAAAGGACAGGCCATTCATATGCAAAAGCCACTGCCCACAACTTGTGGTGGGGGGTAGGGGGTGTAAATTGGGTGGGGCAGGGTCTCAGGGAATCATCATGGCTGAGCAAACAGAAATGGCTGCCAGTCAGCCCTGCAACCAGGAGGTCCCAGCATGGGAATAATGACCCCTGGGAGCACCTCCGTCTGGAAGAAAGGTGCCCCCGAGTTCCTGCCCCGATGCCAGACAGTCCAGTTTCTTCTCGTATGTGTCTGTGTCCCCCAGAGTACCACTGGGCACTGGAGCTCAGAGGAAGTGGGGGCTTGTAAGTTCAGTTTGTGGTGCTGGCCTTTTTAAGAGGAGCAGCTGGGTCTCCAGCAGCCTCTGTGTCACTGAGCCCCAATCTGCACTGTTTTTTACAGCCTGTAGTTCTTAAGGCCCATAGGCATTTCTTTTCCCAGCTCTGGGACCCTGGGCTGGGCGTCTGGTGTGAGTCTGGGACCCCTCGCTCCTCTGGGCAGTCTCCACAAAGGTGATCTCCCTCCTGATTAAAAAAGAGACACATCTGGGTGCCAGACCAGCCAGTTCTGCGCCTGTGCACCTCCTGTCAGTCTCAGGGTGCTTTCTTCTTTACTTCTCTGGTTGTAGGACTTACACTCAGCCAGGTTTCTGGTGGTTCTGGATGATGGTTGTTCTATATTTTAGTTGTAATGTTGATGTGGTTGTGGGAGACAGCCGAGTACAGGTGTTTGCCTACGCCGCCATCTTGCTTCTCCTATTGGGGTACAGCCATGTGCATTTGTTTTCATATCGCCTATGGCTGCTTTTGTGCTATTGTGACAGGATTTAACAACTGTGAAAAAGACAGCCTGGTTTTAAAAGCCTAAAATACTTACTATCTGGCCCTTTGCAGAAAATGTTTACTGATCCCTGTTATTGAAGCTAACATTTGGTGTGGAAGCAGTGTGGAGAGTGGAAAAGGAGACATCTGCACCTTTTGGCTCACCTTTATTATATGTTATGCTAGATAAGAGGCAAAGCCTGTTGTGTTTCCACTGTATCCTGTATATATATTTTTAAAATAGCACCGTCACTGCCTAATTACAGTTATTACTTTTAAGTAGCTATCTCCCTTACTGTTAGATTGTATTTGTTCAACAAACATATTAAGGATCTTCTTTGTGCCAGGCATTGTTCTAGGTATGAAAGATAGGACAATAAATAAACAACAAAATGTTCTCTGTCTCTCCCCATGAAGTTCACAGTATAGATCTAGGTTTCCAAACTCAAGTGACTCCAGGGACCATAGTGGTAATATAAATGAGTAAAGCAACCCCATGTCTTAGTCTGTGCAGGTAGTTATAACAAAATACCATTGACAGGGTAGCTTATAAACATTAAACATTTATTTCTCATAGTTCCAGAGGCTAGAAAGTCCAAGATCATGGCGCTGGCAGATTCAGTGTCTAGTGAGAGCCAGCTTTCTCATTGATAGCTTCTTCTCACTGTAACCTCACAGGGTAGAAGTGATAGGAAAGCTCTCTGAGGCTTCTTTTAAGGACATCAATCCTATTCATGAGGACCCCACCTTCATAACCTAATCACCCCAAAGCCCCACCTCCTAGTGTCATCACCTTTGGGGTTAAAATGCCAACATATGAATTTTGGGATGATACATACATTCATACCGTAGCAACAGGTGCAAGGCACAGACTCACTTTTTTTTGACTAGTAGATGTGTAAAAATAGTTCTCATTTCTGCAGAGTTTATGCTGTTCCCTGGTTTTCTTGAAACATGAATTCTTCTTGGATTATCCTTTACTTTTCCAATTTTGATAGAGACACATTTGAGGTATAACTCTCTACTATGAAAAAAACAACAGTGTATGATGATAAATGGGGACTAATACTTGGCTTTAGTGTCAGAGAGGCAATAGGGACTGATGGGGACTGTGATACACTGAGATGAATACCTTCTTCAAAGGAAACATCAGCTACTCAACTCCAGGGCGTTATTGTCATACTAGAGGCCTGGTGCATGAAATTTGTGCATGGGGGGTGTCCCTCAGCCCAGCCTGCACCCTCTCCAATCTGGGACCCCTTGAAGGATGTCCAACTGCCCGTTTAGGCCCGATCCTATGGGCGGTCAGACATCCCTCTCATAATCCAGGACTGCTGGCTCCCAACTGCTCGCCTGCTTGCCTTCCTGATTGCCCCTAACCGCTTCTGCCTGCCAGCCTGATCACCCCTAACCACTCCCCTGCCAGACTGATCAATGCCTAACTGCTCCCTGGCCGGCCTGATTACCCCTAACTGCCCTCCCCTGCCAGCCTGGTCACCCCTAACTACTCTTCCCTGCCAGTCTGGTCACCCCTCACTGTCCTCCTCTGCAGGCCTGGTTGCCCCCAACTGCCCTCCCCTGCAGGCGTGGTCCCCCCCAACTGCCCTCCCCTGCAGGCCTGGTCCCCCCCAACTGCCCTCCCCTGCAGGCCCGGTCACCCCTAACTGCCCTCCCCTGTTGGCCTGGTCACCCCTAACTGCCCTCCCCTGCTGGCCTGGTTCCCCCCAACTGCCCTCCCCTGCTGACCTGGTCACCCCCAACTGCCCTCCTCTGCTGGCCTGGTCACCCCTAACTGGCCACAACTGCCCTCCCCTGCAGGCCATCCTGTGGTGGCCATATTGTGTCCACATGGGGGCAGCCATCTTTGACCACATGGGGGTGGCCATCTTGTGTCTTGGAGTGATGGTCAATTTGCATATTACTCTTTTATTAGATAGGATAAGAATGCTAAACCTTTCCTCCTCCTCCTCCTCCTCCTCTACCTCTTCCTCTTCCTCCTCCTCCTCCTCCTCCTCTTCCTCCTTCTCCTCCTCTCCCTCTGGAGAAAGAGCAGCTGGGTAGCTGATCTGGGTTTTCTATGAACTCCTAATCTTTAAATATTGGCTCAACTAAAAAAAATATCCCTTGCAGACCCAACTCAGTATATACAGCTGTCAAATTCTGTTTTCAGTTCACCAGTTTGTGTTCTCTGCATGAGAACCATATAAAGTCCTTGGGAATAAGTATCTTGTTTCAAAGTAGCAACAATATTCTCAATGATTCCTTAATTATGTTATGATTATTCATATTTTACAGATAAAAATGAGGTTCAGATAGAAGTAATTTGAGATTCTGAAAAGCTCTTTCTCTAAGAAAACTGAAGGACTTTTGTGAAGATTTAGAAATAATATCTGCAAGGGTTTTTTGTAAACCTTAATGCATTGTCTAGATGTTCATTTGTAAAGTGATGAAAGAGAGCTTCAGTATTCTCTGTAAATGTTGAGATAGGAGAGATTTTGCTTTTTTGGCGGGGATGGACTTCCATGTGAAGTGTCACAGAAGGCCGGGGCCTTGGAGGTGTGGAGCAAGGCATCCAGGCAGAGGGAACAGTTGGGCAAAGGCTAAAGCATCATTTCTTTAACTGTTTCTGGGAAGCTCATGGGAGCTGGGTGTTTGAGAAATATTGGCCTAGAAATATGTAGCTCTAGCGTTCATTGAGGGAACAGAATATAATTGTGTAACTGAAATATTGTTGCATTGACTGAACACATGATTAAAGGGGAAGGAAACTGCCAAAGTGGAGAGGGCCTGGAGGGCCATGCTGGAGAATTTGAACTCTGTTCTGTAGGAAATAGTCATCATTGGAGGTTTGGGCAGGCACGAGATATGCTTATATTTGAGTTTAAGGAGAAAATAAAGTCCTTTAACCATGGTGGGCATGATGGGAAGCTTTGGGAAATTGACGTGAGGCTGGGAAGCCAGTTTGTCCATCTAAGAAGATACCCAACATGTGCAAATGAAGGATAAGGTTGGGAAAAGTTTTCCATAGTCTTTCTCTTATTTTTAATAAAAGTACATTTTTAAAATGTTGCTTGTAATATTGAAGAAAAATGAGAAGGTATTTCGGTCTAGGCTGTAGATTTCTTCTGGAGAAACTGAAGGACTTTTGCATTATTGAATTTGATCTTTTCTGTCACCATCCATGAACTTGTATGCATATATGCATAACCCATGGACACAGACAATAGAGTAGTGAAGGCCTTGGGTGGGGGTGGGGGGATTGGCGGGGCAGGGTCAGGCTAGAAGGGGTCAATGGGGGAAAAAGGAGACATATGTAATACTTTTAAAAATAAAGATTAAAAAAAAACAACAAGGAGAGAAGTGAAAGCTCTGGATAGAATGATAAACACTAGTTTTTATTAAGAAAAATTTAATTATGTGAAGAAAAATTCGTTTTGATGGTACCACTTTGAAGTTGTAATGTTTTTGAACTTGGGTGCACTGGGTTTATGTGGTGGCTCTGCAATGACAGGCTATTCTGTGCTGTTGATGAAGCTCTTAAACTCCCCTCACCCCTTTTTTAGTGAAAATAATTGATCTTTGCTTTATTCACTTGCTTTGGAATTTTCTCCTGCTTAACAACTCACACCGACTTGTTTTCTTGTCATCATTTCTAACTTGCTTAGGCAGGTTGCTTTAGTTATGCATGTTTTAAATTCTTTTCTTTCCCCTGTAGAATCTTTTATCTAACAGATCATAACTCGTCTGCTTCTCTTGAAAGCTGGTTTTCTGGGCCTGCTGGAGACAGGCTCTTGGATAATAAACAGTCAAGAGACTGTCACAATGATCTATGTTTCCCATGTTTAGGTCAGCATTCTGCATCCAGAGATGTTTAAAGAATACTGTTGATGTCTAATATCTTTTTGCAAGTCTTTAATTCCTACTTTAGTTTGTAAATAGCCATCTCAAGAGAAAACTAGGGGAAAAAAAGTCTTGAGTAGAAGGAGTTTATGCAGATGAATTAAGATGAGCATTATGCATTAACCTCAGCAGTTTGTCCTGGTTAATCATAGCCAACACACTGCACTTTGGAAGATTACTTATTAGGTGGTATAAATGTCCCTTCAAAGACATTCTTGCTATTTCATTTAAAAGGCAATGAATTAGCCCTGGACATCTGCCATCTATAATTTCTATCTAGTGGAACTGCCCTTCTATACAGCACATTAGATTTCAGTGCTGGGAAAATTTCATCAGGTAACATCTTATTTCTCTGGCTGGGGAAAGAATTAGAATGAGAACAATGTCAGGAGTGATGATAAAATTTACATATTTTTGACACAAATTGTTTTAAATTTATTTTTAAAGTATTAAGCAAACACCTATTTAGATCAGGAAATCTATGCAATGTGACATTATTTCAAAACAACTCAAATTTTATGGTATGGAGTGTGATAGTTCAATTTCTAGAGACAGATAAACCTGGGTTCATCTATTAGGTGTGACCTGGGTAAATTACTCAACCACTATGAGCCTCAATTTCCTCAGTGCAGAATCAAGATAATAACAGCACCTTTATGGAGTGTTTTTAATGATTAAGCATATAGTGTTTGGAAGGCACTTAGTGGAGTGAAATCTAGGTTTTTGCCATCTAATTAACTGTATGATCATGGACAAATCATTCATTCATGCAAGCAATCATCAACTCCTGCATTAATGTATGTATGTATGTATGTATGTATGTATGTATGTATGTATGTGTGTATGTTTGTTAATCCTCACCCAAGGACATTTTTTCCATTGATTTTTAGAGAGCATGGAAAGGAGGGGGTGGGGGGAGAGAAACATGATACACTGATGTGAGAGAGACACATCGATTGGTTGCTGCCCACACACTAGCTGACCCGGAGTGGGGAGTAGGGTGGGGGAGGGGGAAATCAAACCTGCAATCCAGGTATATGCCACCCTTAACTGGGAATTGAACCTGTGACTCTTAAGTGTGCAGTCTGATGCTCTAACCACTGATCCACACCAGCCAGGGCCATCTATTCATGCATTTATTCAATGTAATTTTGGAGGGTCTGCTTCTTACATGTAAAATGTAGACAATAATGGTAGTTACTTGGTAGAATGCCAGAAGATTAAGAGAGATATTGCAAATAAAGCACTTGCCACTGACATACATCTTATATAATAAAACCTTAATATGCAAATCGACCGAATGGCAGAATGACCACTGACGCACACTGACCACCAGGGGCAGATGCTCAACGCAGGAGCTGCCTCCTGGTGGTCAGTATGCTCCCACAGGGGGAGCGCCACTCAGCCAGAAGCCAGGCTCATGGCTGGTGAGTGAAGTGACAGTGGTGGGGAGCAGGCCTAACCTGACAGGTGGACATCTCCTGAGGGGTCCTGGACTACGAGAAGGAGCAGGCCGGGCTGAGGACCCTCTCCCCCACCAACCACCAGTGCACAAATGTCGTGCACTGGGCCTCTAGTAACCACAAAATAAAGAATAGCTATTGTTGCCAGGTTGGTGTTGCTCAGTGGTTGAGTACTGACCTATGAACCAGGAGGTCATGGTTGGATTTCTGGTCAGGGCACTTGCCTGGGTTGCAGGCTTGATCCTCAGTGGGGAGTGTGCAGGAGGCAGCCAATTGATGATTCTCTCTCTTCCTTTCCCTTCCTTTTTCTAAAATAAATAAAAATATATTTAAAAAAAGAATAGCTATTGTTATTTTTGTGTAATTGATGTTATCTTTATTATTGTTGCTTTGGACTGAATCATGTCCTCTATCTTGCACCCCCATTCATATGTTGAAGCTCTGACTTCCAAGGTGACTGTATTGGAGATGAGACCTTTAGGAGGTAATTAAGGTTAAATAGGGTGGGGCTGTAATCTGATAGGGATGGCACCCTGTAAGAATAGGAAGAGACACAGTCCTCTATTGGTGATGAGTTATCTCTATTCTCACTTGGTTTTCTAAGTAAGGAACAGCAAACATTTGGGGAGACACACTGGTCAGGGCTAGAGATATTGCCCATCAATGTGAAAAAGGAACAATGTTCAGTTTAGCCAGTCCTCTGAGCATATGAACTAAGCAGTCATGACTTCTAGGGTCATTAGTTCTGTAGCAATGTTTTATTAGTCTGGCTTCATATAATAATGACTGGGAGAATTTTAAAATTAAAGATTTCTGGATTATGCCTCCAGAGATTTTGACTCAGTAGTTCAGCGACGGAGCCCTGTAATCAGTATTCTTGACAAAATACCTCAAATGCTCTGCCAAGTTTGGAATATATTGGTTTTAAAACGTTTCTGAGTGACCTAAAATGATGTCATAAAATGTGTTCAAATACATCAGACTTTTACCTGGAGAACACCAGGCCCTAGGAGATTCTGGTTATTTAAATGTAGTGTTATGGGTTTTCCAGGAAGTTCCTCTCTATGCTTTTAAGAAGCTATGCAGTGTGATATAGTTTTGCAATGTCCTCTGGATTTAATCTTTATTGACTGAAATCCCAACAACACTACTTACTAGCTATGCGATTTGGAGCAGAGTATTTGACTCATTTTATTCATCTGTAAATGGGATAATTATAATGCCCCGAATCCTAGAACAAATCTTACCAAAACCAACAGAAAATGAAATGAAAAGTTTGGATAGTCCTATAAGTATTAAATAAATTGAACCCATATTAAAAACTTTCCCACAAAAAAAACTCCAGCTCAGATGAATTCTCTAGTTTATCTGAGAAAATAATGAGAAATAATGTCAATCTTAAACTCTCTCATGTAAAAATAAACAGAGAGAAGACTTTCTATTGCTTTATGAAGTTAGCATAGCAATATTAAATCCTGACAAAAATATTACAAAAAAAGAGAGATGTTATTGGACATTCTCAGCCATTCTGCAAAAGTCTAACACAGCAGGCCTGAGGTTGCTACTCTTAGAAAGGCCTGCTTGCAAGGCCGCTCCTTGGCTGGCATCTGGAAACTTCAATTTCAGGAGCATTTCCACCATTTCCTAACTGAGAACGGGCCTACGCTGTCTGTGCCAGCAACACGGTACATGCTGAACACCTGCTTTCCTTCTAGAAATATGGAATTTTCATGCTAGGCAGAGTGTCCATATGACCAGCCCCTACCAAAAGCCCTGGGCACTGAGTCTCTAATGAGCTTCCCGGGTAGACACCACTTCACGTGTTGGCACAGTCCTATGCTAGAAGAATCAGCAGGTCCTGTCTGTCTCCACTGCAGGAGGACTCTTGGAAACTCACTCCTGGTTTCCTCCACACTTTACTCCTTCTGTCTTTCCCTTTGCTGAGTTTGCTTTGCATCCTTTTGCTGTAATAATTCAGTATTGACTAAATGCTGAATCCTATGAGTTCCTCTAGTGAGTCATAAAACCTGAGGTGCTCTTGGGAACTCATGTACTGTAGGTATTAACCAATTCAATATCATGAACAAGTAATAAAAAGTAAAAATTATTTGTTCATGACATGGTCATGTGTATGCAATTAAAAAGTAAGTTTAGCAAGATTGCTAAGTACATCATTAAAATGTTTTAATTTGGTGTGGCTTAGTTGGTTGGAGTGTCCTCTCATACACAAGAAGGTGGTGGGTTCAGTTCCCAGTCAGGGTACATACCTGGGTTGCAGGTTCAATCCCCAGTTGGGGCATATGCAGAGGCAACCAATCAATGTTTCTCTCTCCCTTCCTTTTCTAAAATCAATGAAAATAAATAAACATTAAAATTTTTTTTTTCCAAATTGACCATGTTTCTATACAACAGCAACAGAGAACAAGAAGGTGTAGAAGCATCAAATAATACTAAGGACCTTAGAATAAATCTAATAAATGAATAAAAACTCTTCACAAAAAATATAAAATATTGAGAGAAATTAAGGAAGCCCTAAATATTTTGATGAATATGCCATATTCATGGACTAGAAAATTCAATATAGTAAATACGAAAACTTTCCAAGTTGATTTATAGATTCAATGGTATATCAATTAAAATTTGATTTTCTTTTTGGTGAAAAGTGTCAAGCTGAGTCAATTGTTTATCCATATTGAAAACAATATCCTGCATCTCACAAAAATCCATTCAATGAGATATAGGCATAAATATAAGAAAGCAAAATAATAAGCAATACAACTTCTAGAAAAGGGCTATTCAAAAGTACTTTCTGTGATGGCAGAAATATTATATAATTCTGATGTCCTTTACAGTAGCCACTAGACCATATGTTTGTTGAGCCCTTGAAATGTTTCTAGTGTGAATGAGAAACTGAATTTTTATTTTAAAAAAATTTTAGTTGATATAAATTTAAATTTAAATAGCCTCATGTTAGTACTGGCTACACTAATGCACAGTGCAGTTCTTATACTTATTACAGGAGACAATCTTCAGAACCTTAAGGAAAGATTTCTTAAACAGGACAGCAGAATTAGCAAATAAAAAGGAAAATATAATAAATTGCATTACATTAAAGTTAACACTTTTTATTCATCAAAAGATACCTTTAATGAGATAAAAAGTTAAGGCTCAGATTGGGAGAAGGTATTTTCAGTACAAAAAATTGATTGTCTTGTTCAGAATATATAAAGATCTCATAAAAAAGAGGATGATCAAAAAAAGGAGATAACATTAGAAAAGTTTGCAAAAGACTTGTACAGGCACTTTAAAAGGAGGCCACATAACTAACCAACAAATATATGGAAAGGTGCTCAACTTTATTAGTAATCAGATAAATGCAAATTAAAACCATGAGAATACTATTCTCTTATCAGAATATTAAATTCATAACACTTAAAAAATACCCAAAGATGATGATGATGTAGAACAGAAGGAATTTGCACACACTGATGGTAGGCATGTAAGTTAGTTCAACTGCTTTGAATAACAATTCAATATTGTCTCCTACTGTTGGAGATATGCATATCCTATAACTCAATAAGTATTTTCCCAACAGAAACACAAGCACATGTGCTATAAATAACATGTCTAAGAATATTTATAGCAGTATTATTAGTTATAACCCAAACCAAAGAGAAACCCAAATAACTATCGCAAGTAGAATGAATGTACAAATTATGGTAGATTCATAAAATGAAATTTCTTTATAATAATGAAAATGACTGAATTATATCCACACAAATACGCATGAGCAGACTGAAGAGAATATATAATGTCTTATTCCACTTATACAAAATTAAAAAACAGGCAAAACAACTGTGGGTTTAGAAGTTGGGATAGTAGTTGTCTTGTTAGAGGAGTGAAGAGCTGTGATTGAAAGGGGGCACAAGGGAGCCCTCAGGGGTGCTGGCATTTTAGTTCTTGACCTGGTTGTTGGTGACAAGGGTATGTTTGCTTTGTGATAATACACTGAGCGATGCACTTACCTGAATGTGTTTTACCTCCATAAAAATGCAAATTAATGAAAAGAACAAATTGGATGATAAAAAGTAGCCTGCAATTTAGACTAAATGTAGAGATGAAGATAATTCATGTCAAATGTGTGAGGAACATGCATTCTTTTCAGCAGTGAGAAGCAATATTATATCCTTGCATTCGTATCACTGTCCACGTCCATGTCAGGTTCAGGTTTGGGCTGATAGTGCGGGACCCACAGGTGGGTTAGCTCAGCTGGGCAGGAGAGAAGAGGGCTGCTTTCACGCAGCAAACACTGTGAGGCAGGCTGGCAGGTGGGAGCTGGTATCTGGGAGGCCTGGCAGTGGTCAGCAGGCAGATGTCCTGGCTGGTGGGTTAGGGTTCTCAAGCTGGCAGCAGGCAGGCAGTGAGCATCCAAGTGGTCAGGTGGTTGGTGCAGGGAGCATGTGTAGCAGGTAGTACTGACCATGCCAGGCAATAGGCTCAGGAACTGGCATCCATATCAGGAGAGGAAGGGGAGGAAAAAGAATCCAAATCCCGCAGAAATAGGGGACAAGGCAGGAAATCAGGTTGCAACTCAGTTCATGAAAATGGGGTACAATGTGGAGTTTTGGTCATAGACTCTCAGAACCTGGAGATATTTTGAGCCTACAGGCGCGAGTCTAATATTTGTCCTATGCAGCTTGGAGGCTAGGAGAGGGCACCAGGTTGGTAAACAACTTCTAGTACCCAGGAAAAAAGAATAGAACATAAATGTTAGCACCAGAAGAGAGCTCCAAGTTCACCTAATTAAACTCCTTCATTTTACAGGGAAGGAGGCTAATATTACTAAACACCTGTTAATTGCTTTTTACAAGTGAATCCATTTGATCCTTGTAGCCCTCCTGTGAATTAAATAGTATTATCTTTATTTTACAACTGGGTCAGAGGAGTTAAGTCACTTCCTTTGTGTCAGACAGCACTGACATGCTATTTCCACTTCATCATATAGCAAGCTATGGCTGAGCTGGGTTCTAAAATTCAGCTTTTTTGACTTCTAGGTTTATGCTATTTCCAATATGACAGAAATGACTGTAATTTTATTTACATGGGATGACGATAAAATTTCAATACCTCTCCTATCTCACTTGAGCTGAAACATGGGTTGACTGATAAATTACACGGGAAGCATTGGTTTCCTGTATTTGAGGGTCATTGAAAATCTGATGTGCACCTGAAATGGCCTCGAATACAGAGGGATGCTTAAATGGATCAAATTGTATTTTCAGTTTCCAGTTGAATTTTCCTATGTACAGCCTTAGTTCAGAAAAACCAGAGCATGCAAAGTAAAAAAAAAAAAAAAAAAAAAGAGAGAGAAAAAGAGCAAATAGAAAACTTCTAGTCAACTGTTCTGAAGCTCTTTTTGGATGAGAGGTGAGCTGATGGACTGGGAAGAGGCTAATGACACCCTCACAGCCTACTATCACAGACCTATTAGCCCTGCGGCTGGAGTGGGGAAGACAATGGAAGCACTCTGCTGGGAGAGAGGAGGAGGCATTGCCAAAGCCACCTGAGAAGTGAAATAATTAGAGTCCCCTGAAATTCAGCCAGAATCGTAGCACGGACAAGTCACCTAGCACCTTTATTCATCCTGAATTGCAGATAAAAGCTTTTTATCTACCTACCTTACGAAGACATAAGAATACATGTAATTTTTGTTGTAAGATTCTTTCAACTATTTCACAAAGAATCCTATCTCAAGACAATGTATTGTTATTATCAGTTCTTTCTGCTCTGTGTCTAGGGAGATTCTGAAAGATGCTACAAATGGATTAGGTGAGTCAGGGACAATACAGTCCCCATTCCCCAGGAGGTTGAAATCTGTAGATGGAAAACGATTTTCTTCCCAGCACCTACATGTAGAAATGAAAAGGAATGCATACCAATATGTATATAATATCTAGAGATGTTATTGCCTTGTTAAGTTGTTTTAAGCAGTCTTGCATTAGTCATATGAGGTTTCTTATTCTCTGTCTTGCTATATGTTTTGTCCCCTTTCCCTTTCCCCTCCCTCCCTCCCTCCCTCTTTTTCTCCCCCCATTCCTCACTCTCCCCCCTTCCTCCCTCCCTCCTTTCCTTCGTCCCTCCCTCCCTCCTTTTCTCCTCCCATTCCTCACTCTCCTCCTTCCTCCCTCCCTCCCTTCCTCCCTCCTTCCCTTCCTCCCTTCCGTCCTTCTCTTTTATTTTTTCCCCTTTAGGCATTTATTGACTGAGATGAGAAGTGAAACTCATGGATGTTTTCCTTTTCTATGTGATGCAAAATATCCAAATATTCTTAAACATCTGCAATTTGGAAGCGTCTGGATGGTATGTTACTAAAAAACAGGTGGGCATTCTATCTCAGTTCAGTTTGAAATGGGTGTCATAAATAACCAAAATACCCAGGGTTAGGGAACACATGGTTCTCTCAGTCCAGATTTCATTTTTCCATGTAGTGAAAGATACTCACAGAAACATGTCCATGACATGAAAAAAGAGACTGTGCACGTGCACGCTTGATGATAAAGAACTATTGTTGTGCTGAGTAGGGTCTGAACATAAACTGTAGTTATTACTCACCACGTGGAAACATGGGTCCAGTTTAGACATATTTCAAATTTTCAAGGAAATTCCCATTGTTAATGGCAATATTCTCCTTTTCAAATATTGGTATGAATTAAAATTTTTTTGAAACACTCTTTGGGGCAAACAAAACATGTTTGTGGGTCAACTATTCACAGGTCCTAGTCTATAGTCTTTGAAGTGAGATCTTGAAGAGAAATGTGGATTTTAATATGCATGCAATGGGACATCATTGAATAGTTTCAATAGCAGTAACATAATCTAATTTACATTTTCAAAACCCTCCTGTGACTGGAGATTGGCCTCTAAGTGTGCCAGAGTGGAAGAAGTTTGTGGCTGTGGCCCAAGGGAAAGATGCTGGGCCTTTGTATGCGAAAGTGTCAATGGAAGAGGAATTTGGAAAGGGCAGAATCTAGGATGTCACATAGATATGGGGCTGAAGCAATTGGGTAGATGGGGGTGCTGTCTACTGAGATGGTGACAAGGGGGAAGGATTAAGTTCCAGGTAGAACTAGAACTTAATTTTGAAAAAGTTCTTTCTCTAATTTCTTACATTGAATGGTTTGTTCACTTATTATTTCTTTAAAAATTGATAGCATTTTTGTTTGACCCTATCAAGATTGTCTATTTTATTTTTTTGGTAGTTTCCCTTCAACAGTCTATCATATTTTTAAGTTTTCTTTCTGATCCAAATTTGTTTAAGAGAATATTTAAAAACTAGAGGCTCAGTGCACGAATTCATGCACAGGTGGGGTCCAGTTAGCCTGGCCCCAATTGGGGCGGATTGGGGCTGGGCCTGTAGGAAGGAGGAGATAGCAGGAGGTTGGCCAGCTGGCCTGTCCCTCCGTGGGGAGGGGCTGTGGGTGGTGGCCCGACCAGCCCTGCCCTCGAATGAGGTGGGGGAGTCAATCCGGGGCCAGCAGCTTGGGGGAGGGGCCATGGGTGGTTGGCCAGTCAGCCCTGCCCGTGATCGGGGTGGTGGGGGCCCATCAGGTGGCAGGGCTAGCTAGGGGGAGGGGCCGTGGGAGGTTGGCTGGCCAGCCCCACCCCCTGATCGCCCGGTTTGCTGGCCACAGCGGGTGTCATAGCTACTGGTTGCTGGCTTTTTATCTATATAGATATCTGAATCTCTCTGGCTTGGTTATTGACTTCTTTTATTGCATTGTGGTTAGAAAATGAAGCCTGCCCAAATTCTGCTTTTCCAAATTAATTGAGATTTTCTTTGCATCTAGTATAAAGTGGGTTCTTTTGGAAAAGGAATCTATTTTATCTCAATTTCATTTTACTAAGGTTTTAACACCTCAGAAGGCCAATCAGAGTTTCTTATCCAGACTACCTCAAAAAGAATTCTTCTTCTTCTTAAACTAATGGTTGATTTGCTCTTTCAGTGAAAAGAGCTCATACAACATTAATCTCATGAGAAGGGAATGCCATCTCATTTTTTACATATAAGTGTTCAAGTGAACACAGTGAACATTTGCTACAGAAGCATCTACTTTAGATCTGACTGTGACAAAAGGCAAGTTCATTTTGGACCTTGTCTAAAGAAGCTTGACCTCTTCCAAGGGTTTTAAGTGACTGAGGACTAGCAAGTTACAGAGGGTCTCCGGGACTTTCTCCTAACATGGCCCTATTCCAGCCCTGCTCGGCCTGCTAGTTCCGGGGGCCTGCTGCTCTTTCCATCACAGATGCTTCTTAAGTGTGCACTTACTTTGATTCCCTCGTATGCTCTCAGCTCCTCTTTCCCAAACCCTCACTTCTGTGAGTTCTTTGATAGCATCTAAGAAGTACTGACTCTCATGCACATACATTTCTTAGGACTTCCCTTTCTACTGAAATACTGTGCAGCTGTTCTGTGAGAGGGATAGTCTTGTTCCTACCACCTTTACAGGCTATTTTAGTTTCATTTCTCTTCTTTAAAAAAAAATTTTTTTTTATTGATTTCAGAGAGGAAGGGAGAGGGAGAGGTAGAAAAAAATCAATGATGAGAGAGAATCACGCCTCCCGCTGGGGATTGATCCTGCAACCTGGGCATGTGTCCTGACCAGGAATCGAACCATGACCTCCTGGTTCATAGGTCAATGCTCAACCACTGAGCAACACTGTCCAGGCTCTCTTCTTTTTAATAAATAGTCAAGCAGAGAAAAACCTTGCTAAACTCCTATTTCTCATTGTAGTCATCTGTTTACTCATTTACTTTTCAGTTTTTCTTTCTCTGTAGGTCCCTATCTGAAACTACTTGAGTAAGTATAAAGTGTGTACTTCACAAGCATAAGGTAATATTTTTATACTTATACTTATTGCTAGAGGCCTGATGCACAACATTTATGCACTTGGGGGGGGGGTGCGTTCCTTCAGCCTGGCCTGTGCCCTCTCGCAGTCCGGGAGCCTTTGGGGGATGTCTGACTGATGTCTCCCTGGGTAGCGAGCCTAAGCTGGCAGTGGGACATCCTTAGCGCTGCTGAGGAGGTGAGAGAGGCTCCAGCCACTGCTGCTGCGCTTGCTAGCCGTGAGCCTGGCTCAGGGCTTCTGGCTGAGCTGCACTCCCCCTGTGGGAGCACATTGACCACCAGGGGGCAGCTCCTGCATTGAGTGTCTGCCCCCTAGTGGTCAGTGTGCATCATAGCGACCGGTCGTTCCGCCGTTCGGTCCATTTGCATATTATGCTTTTATTATATAGGACATGTATACTTATTATACTTATTATAATAAGATAGTCAATAGTAAACCTGCTTGCCTATTCTACACTATTTTGGACTTCTATGTACACATTTGTATATTGCCTTATGAATGGTTGAGTTCAACTTTCAGTAGAAGGAAAATACTGAAAAGAGTCTAATGAAGTGCATTACACCCAAAAGCTCTTATAGGAAGAGGGCCTTTCTTATGCAGTTTCTGAGATATCACCAAATGAAGGTTGTGCTAAAGGTGAAGCAAGATAAAAATAATTAAATTTATATTCTTTCTCAAATGGCAGGAAATATTTCTAGTGTACATAGAAAATAAACTAGTCTACCAGTTACTAAGTAGGCTTGAATATATTATTATAGGAAGAAAATGATATGAGACTTAAGTGCCAGCTCAGAAAGAGAGAGGCCTAGGCTAGCTTTCTCACCTCCTCTGGTCCCCATTTAGCTGTAGCTTGCTTCTAAAAGAAGCAATCAGCAGTGGTTTATGATGTTCAGACATTTCTCTGATGCACACTCCCTGAAAATCATTGATGTTTCTGCTTTAACTAGATTTAGCTACTTTGAGTTGAAAGCGCTGCGCTGCCTGAAATCCCATTTTACTAAACCCACCAGTGGGTCGAACCACCGAGTTCTTCAGGAAAATTCCGTTGCACAGTGAGAGGAAGCTGTTAATTACGGCTACCATCAGCTCTACCTTAAAGGTACAGGAATCCTGCCTGCTCCAGCTATCTTTGCATCCAGCCCATGTGGTGTCATTCAAGTGGTACCATGTAGTTTAGCGTCTTTTGATGTGTTTCCTGGGCTCTTATGATTTTTGTGTCCCTGTGAAATGCTTAGCGAGCAAGGCCACGGATCTTTCAGACATATCCCTCCTTTTCCATTCCTGAGATTCCAGGCGTTTCCCACTCGCCATCCCCCCCTCCCCTTTAGCAGAACATCTACTTAAGAAATAAATCTAAACAGCCCCACACTTGATTATGTATAGAAATGGTCCCGTTGCACAGAATATGTTACCTTGGGAACTGAGACAAATTGTAGGCTTATGGATTCTAAAGATTTTTTTTTAACCTTAATGAAAATTTAATTTGTTATGAATGGTTCATCATAACATATGCCAAGAAGAGCGTGCCAGAAATAACAATCTGAAGGAGCACACGGGATCTAATGCTTCCATACTTTTCTGAGAGTGAGAGAGATCACTGAAACAACACATGTCAGATGCTATTACTGTCATATTGTTGAGGCCATCTGTTAAAAACCAAGATTGGGACCTGCTGCATTCATTGAATTTGCAGTACTGGAAAGGACAATGTCAAATGAAATTAAGTTGATTCTGTTAAGAAGAATGTACCTGAGGACTAAACTCTTTTTTCCCTCTAGAAAGATAAGCTCACTTTGTGTAGATGTCCATAAAAACATAGCAGCCTTTTTTAAAAAAACAGTAAAATTCATATCATGCACTATTCAGTTTTTAAAACACAAAATTGCAGTAATCATTTGTATATTTAGATATTTGAATGTATGCATGTAAAGATGCAGAATATGGATACATATCCAATAAAGTTGGCACTTAGAATACTTAGGGGCTTCCAGAATAAATCAAGGATGACTGCAAAAGAATATCTGATAGTTTATAAATGAAAAACATATGCTGTTTCTTTTGATATTCTGATGAGGCCTGAAAAGTGGAATTTAAGAGTGGATTTTAATGAGATGCTTGCTCACTTTTTAGCCATTCTTGCTTTTATATTGAAACATCAAGCTGGTTTTATTAAACAATAACTATGTGGGCCCCCTTTTTTGGGCAGTATTTCAAGTGTCCCTGCTAACATTCCATTTGTCTGTATTCTATGCTTTCCTCCCCCTTCTCCCCCAATCCACCCTCCCCTCACATAGATAACAAAAGAGTAAAAAATTTTTTTCTCATTCTATTTCTTAACTGTGACCAAGCTCTGTGGCTGGAGCTTTTTAATAAAAGCATATTTGCCTAATGCATCAGCTCTTAACTAGTGGCTAAATGCATTAGGCAACTCATAGGCAACCCTTTGATCTTAGTTTCCTCATCTTTTAAGCTCTTGGAGTGGATTTAATGATCACTAATGCCCTTTCTATCTCTAGAAGTCCAATATCCTAGAAAGGAAGTCCTGTGTATAGCTATAACATGCTCTATTTTAATTTTATATCAGCAGATGATACAGTGTTAATACTATATAGCAACATTGCCAAGAAAATCTAGGACTTAGAACAATGTTTGAAATAAATTTTACTCACTGTAGATGAGGATATTATCTGAATAATTCTCTAATCTTTCCTTGTTTTTTTTTTAATCTTATTCCATGTTTTACCACAAATTCACATCTATCTATCATCTATCTATCTATCTATCTATCTATCTATCTATCTATCTTCTATCTATCTATCTATCTATCTATCTATCTATCTATCTATCATCTATCTTTCTATCTATCTATCTATCTATCTATCTATCTATCTATCTTTTATCATCTATCTATCATCTATCTATCTATCTATCTATCTATCTATCTATCTATCTATCATCTATCTTTCTATCTATCATCTATCTATCATCTATCTATCTATCTATCTATCTATCTATCTATCTATCTATCTATCTATTATCTATCTATCTTTTATCATCTATCTATCATCTATCTATCTATCTATCTATCTATCTATCTATCTATCTATCTATCATCTATCTTTCTATCTATCATCTATCTATCTATCTATCTATCTATCTATCTATCTATCTATTATCTATCTATCATCTATCTATCTATCTATCTATCTATCTATCTATCTATCTATCTATCATCTTTGAATGAAGTTTCTTTTGAGATCACTAAGTGGCTTAGATGCATGAGGCTTGTTCCTCACTTATTTTCCCTGTGGGAAGCTCAAGGCTGTTCCATGTTATAAAATGTTCCCATATTCTAAGCCCAGGGAATTGTTCCTAGTCTTCTCTTGCATAGAAAATAGGTTGGAGGGGTAAGGAAGTGGGCTGGGGACCAAGATTAAATGGATGTGAACCCAGATGGTGAGAACGAATAGATCAATGCCAAAGCAGTAAGGGTAGCTTACCTAAGAGCATATTCCCAATTCCCTCTCACCTGATGGTTGACCAGCAGAGCAGACCCAATCTGACTCACCCGGTTATAAACTGAGACTTAATGTCTCTAATTTCACTGTCAGGATCCTGTCCACTTGTGAATGGATTCAGGGTCTGTCTCAGGCTCTGAGTCATCTCTGGTAGCATTTCATTTCTTTGGTGGGCTTTGGGAATGTTGTGGAGATGTGGGATTTAGCTAGTAAAGGAGTGGACAGTGGTGGAAATATAGACAGGTGTTATCCCTGTGGGCAGAGCAGAAGTACAAGGAGAGGGGCAGAAATGTCGCCAACTCCAGCAGTTTATATATAACTAGAGGCCCAGTGCATGAAATCACGTGGAACCTCAGACCTGCAGTGCAGCCATGGAGGCGGGACCCCAGACCTGCCTGCCATGAGACCATCAGTGCACCTCCTGGTGACCATCATTATGGTGTTATGGCCACAGGCCTTTTATAATATAGACTAGAGGCTTGGTGCATGAAATTTGTGCATGGGGGGTGGGGGGTGTCCCTCAGCCCAGCCTGTTACTCTCTCCAATCTGGGACCCCTCAAGGGATGGCCGACTGCCCATTTAGGCCCGATCCTACTGGGATCAGGTGTAAACGGGCAGTCGGACATCCCTCTCACAATCCAGGACTGATGGCTCCCAACTGCTTGCCTGCCTGCCTTCCTGATTGCCCCTAACTGCTTCTGCCTGTCAGCCTGATCACCCCCTAACCACTCCCCTGACAGGCTGATTGATGCCTAACTGCTCCCCTGCCAGCCTCTTTGCCCCTAACTGCTCTCCTCTGCAGGCCTGGTCACCCCTAACTGCCCTCCCCTGCAGGCCTGGGTCTCCCCCAACTGCCCTTCCCTGCAGGCCCAGTTGCCCCCAACTTCCCTCCTCTGCTAGCCTGATCACCCCTAACTGCCCTCCTCTGCAGGCTTGATCACCCCCAACTGTCCTCCCTTGCAAGCCTGGTCCCTCCCAACTGCCCTCCCTTGCTGGCCATCTTGTGTCCACATGGGGCAGCCATCTTGTGTGTTGGAGTGATGGTCAATATGCATTTACTCTTTTATTAGATAGGATAGAGGCCTGGTGCATGGGTGGGGGCCAGCTGGTTTGCCCTGAAGGGTGTCCCGGATCAGGGTGGGGGTTCCTTTGGGGAGTGGGGTGGCCTGGGTGAGGAGCCTGTGGTGGTTTGCTGGTCAGCCACGCCATCCGCCCCCCCCCCCCCGCCCCAGCGACCCAAGCGGATGCCCCGATATCTGGGATTTATTTATCTTCTACAATTGAAACTTTGTAGCCTGGAGCAGAACCAAGCCTTCTGCTCACTCCGTGTCGGCAGCCATTTCTGTTGGGATTTATTTATCTTCTATAATTGAAACTTTGTAGCCTTAAGTGGAGGCCAAAGCAGGCCAGGGCTGCAGAAGCTTGGCTTCCTCCATCGCTGGGGGCAACCCTAGCATCCTGCTCTCTCCAGCTCCTTGGCTGCTGCCATTTTTGTTGGGATTTATTTATCTTCTATCATTGAAACTTTGTGGCATTGAGTGGAGGCCTGGGCTGGCAAGGGCAGGCGGAAAGCTTGGCTTCCTCCATTGCCGGGGAAACCCAAGCCTCCTTCTTGCTTTCTCTGTGGTCATAGCCATCTTGGTTGGGTTTATTTGCATATTCGCTCCTGATGGGCTTGTGGGCATGGCTTATGGGCATGGCTTATGGGTGTAGTGGAGGTATGGTCAATTTGCATATTACTCTTTTATTAGATAGGATAGCAAACATGACAAATTTGGTTGGCTGCTCACCTTCTTGGTTCTACATATGACTCTCAGGAAACCTGTTGCCACTCTTCCATACTGTTATGCAAATGGGTATTGGGGATCAGGATGTTTTATGCTTCTGGGTTTTATAATTCTAAGAGGAATCTGCTTATGTGTTTTATTGAAATTTTTTCTAAACCCATTTTATTCGAGTGACATTGTAAGATGCTGATTCATTATGACTTCATCGATTATGAGAGGGTCCCTAACCTGTTGGGAAGGTTTTAACTGTCTTTTAGATTTATTTGATTAGATAGAACAAAAGAGCATTGTCTACTATAAACAAAGCTCTGGAGGGTTCACACATGAATTCTTTGCTCTTCAGGATTTTACAGTTTGGTTTAAAAATGTTAATACTATACTTACTGATCCTAAGATAAAATAACATCTCTAAATTTGGGGTTCTTCTAATAGTGGATGGTATGATATAGTTTAACTGGCTGCATTTAAAATTTCTTGATGGTAAATAAAATTACATGTCTTACAGTTAATGTCTTTAGGTTCAATGAGATGGCAGCATACAAAATTTGGGCAAGTCTACCTGCCATTGTACTTGCTAAGCACATGCTGTGAGTGATTGTGGTTAGGAAATAGGAATCTGTTGTTTTGTCAGTTGATTTCAGTTTCCATCTGCCTTTCATTGTGTGAGCATTGCACCAGCTGAAAGTGATTCTAGGGTTGCTTTATTTTACTTCTTCTCCTATTCTCTCTTCTCCTTCCCTACCCATCTGCCAGCCTTAGGGTCATATGCTGATGACTCCTACATTTTTATATCTAATACAGACCTTTTTCCCAAACTTCAAACATATATATTTACCTGCTTATTAGACATATCCCTTTGGATGGCCAATGTACATCTTTAACTCAACATGTTCGAAATGGAAATCCTCAACTATCCCTCAAACCTGCTCTACCCACAGCCTTCTCCACCCCACTGACGGCAACTCTAACCAGTTGCCAAGGCCCAAACGTTTGAGGTCATTCTTGTTCTCTCTCTTCAACCCCACATTCACATGTCTCTGCCTACAGAAATATCCTGAATCCAGCCACTTCTCACAAATTTGGCTGCCACCATTCTGATCTGAGCTCACCTCCTGTCCTGTTTCTAGCATTGCCCTCTCCTGTCTTTTCTCCACGTAGCTTGAGCTTGCTAGAGAGATCTTTAAAAATGTAAATCAGGCCATATCACTCCTCTAGCACTGTCCGGCGGATTCCATTTCTCTCAGAAACTGAATGTCCTTACAAAGGCCTGCAAAGCTGGATGTGATCTGTACTTCTTTACCTCTTTGGCCTCATCACCCACTTCTCTCCTCCTTCCCACCCTGCCACAGTCTATTCCTTGAACAGGTAATTTACACTCTCACTCCTAGCCTTTGTTGCTGACAGTTTTCTCTTCCCAGAATGCTCTTCCTTCAGGTGTTTTCTTGGCTAACTTCCTTGCCTTCAAATTTTTGCTCAAATATTACCTTCTCAGTGAACCCTGTGCTGCCTATCCCACTTAGCAGTGTACTATGTACCAGCTCCCCTATGGCACTCCCAGTCTCCTAACCCCACTTTATTTTTTATTGTTACCTCCTTAAATACTATATAATTTACTTATTATGCTTATTTTCTATTGCCCATATCCCTGTGCAATAAAAACTCTATATGAACAGTGTCTTTACCTGCTTTTATTATTAATGTATATTAAGAACCTAGTATGGAATTTGGCAATAAATATTTACTGAATGAATAAAACAATGAATTAATGAATGGATGACTATAAAGCTCTTTCTATATGCTGGAAATTATACTAAGTACTCCATTAATGCTACCTGTTATTGTTGCTATGTTTTAGTTGGGGGAGATGAATGAAGAATAGGTTCTAGAAAGGTTTGAAAAAAGGAAGGAGGATGGAGAGGAAGACTGTTAGGTTGACATAGGCTAGGAAGTGGATTATGACTTTAAAATAAACCCTAGCAGAGCGGCTGGTGTGGTTCAGTGGTTGAGCATGAGCCCATGCACCAGGAGGTCACTGGTTTGATTACAGTTAGGGCACATGCCCGGGTTGCAGGCTTGATACCCAGTAGGGGGCATGCAGGAGGCAGCTGATTGATGTTTCTGTCTCAATGATGTTTCTATCTCTCTCTCCCTCTCCCTTTCTCTCTCTGAAATCAATAAAAACATTAAAAAAAAACCCTAGCAGACTATTGGTTTTTCTCTAAGAGCTCTCTGGAAGAAGGCACCTTCGGGAGAGCGTAGTTAGGAAATAATTTACCCAGGGATAATTATTACTAGCAGGAATGAGTACTTTCCTACTCTGACTCACCCAATGGAGACTACTTTTAAGTAATTACCTTGGTTAAGTTTTATTAATCTTTTGGCACTGAGCGCAGTGGTGCACTTTATTGGAGGACACTGTTCACCACTGTGGATTTAAAGCTCTTGGGGGAGCATGTGAATGAGAATAGAATTTGATAGCAGGATTGACTTAGGAGTGATTAGTTACATTTTCCTTACTTTTCTTTTTTATATCTTTAATATTTGCGTAATTAGTGAGTTTAAGAGAAAATTGCAAAATTTAGTTCAGAGATTCTGAGATTTTTTCGATTACTTTGAGTGAGTTTTTATGCCTTTTGAATTTTGATGCTTCCTTCTTCTACTGCCCATTGATTTAAATATTGAAATGGCTTAATTGCTATGTTGAAGCTGGGAGTTTTATGGTTGACTAAAGGATATAGTTAGATATTTTTTCCTTAAATTAACCTTTTGTACAATGGACATAATTCATATTCATCATAATGTAGACAAGGCACAAAGAAGAAAAATTATCCTTTTCATCAGAGATAACCATTGTTAACCTACTGGTGTATTGTGTATGTTCTACCTTGAGTAATTTCAAAAGTTGGGTATATTTCCCTTGAAACTTGTTCATTAGGCATCAAAACCACCTTATAGTTTATGAGGCAGTGATTTCTCATCTTATTTTGCATTATGGACTCCTCTGAGAACCTAATAAAAACTATAGATTCCCTTCCCCCAACTTTCCATATTATCCTGCACACAAATTTTGTGTTTATTGTTAGGAGTTTTATGCACAACCTGAATCCTATAATAATCTATGCATTCTAGGTTAACATTCTTGATATGTGGCAAAAACCCCTCTTAAAAAATTTAAAATCTGATAAATATTGAAAAATTAAAATGCTTTCCCATAATACTCACACTTGTTCTAGGGTACCGACAGTGAATGTCTACTGCTTTTACCTGCCTAGCTCCCATTTTATCCCTCTCTTCTGGTAACACTATCTGATCACCTTGTTACAAGGATGGGCATGTAACCTAGCTTGCAGCAAGAAGAACGTCTGACCCCAGAACAGCTAAAGTTGAGTTAGAATTAAACAGAGACTGCCATTATATCAAGTATGTAGCAATCTATGTATCTTAATTTTTTTTCTATTGTAATCACTTTGGGAGGTTTTATTTCAATTATACTGTCTTGGTTCAAAATATTAGTGTATAGCTCTTCTGGAATTTCCTTTAAACAAATTTATGACCTACATAAGCAAGTCACATGATTAAACTTTTGATTGAAAATTACAGAAAACCTCATTTAAGTGATTTAAGCAATATCATGTCATCAGGATCTCGTTTGTCTCCTTGTTCCCGAGTCCTGCTTCCTTTGTGTTGCCTCCATTCTCAAACAGGCTTTTCCTGCATGGTGGCAAAAGTGGCTCTAGCATCCTTTCAGGCTCAAGTCCATCAGAAGCAGAGCATCATTTCTGGTAGCTCCCGAAACTTACACTGCTGCCCACCGTGAAACCATCCCTGAGGCCAAGGGAAGGAAATTTGGTTTTTGGTTTAGTTCTGGGGTATGTGCTTCCCCTGGAGTCTTAGTTCCACCCAATATGCATGGGCTAATTAAGAATGGGAGAGGAGGTTAAGAGTAAAAATGGGAGGCTATTGTTGGAATAAGGGTAAAAGGATACTAAGAATACTCATTCTACAGTCACTATGATTTCTTTTATAAAAGTACTAGTGGCCTGGTGCACAGATTCATGCACATTGAAAGGAAATTAATTAGAAGAAAGATTCGTGTGGTAATTATGTTACTGCAAAAAATTACATGTCAAAATAGTATATATAATATAGTATTATAAAATTAAAATACAAAATATTTTAATATTGCTATTTGCCCTTTCTCTGTAATAGAAGTGTCAGAGCTGAAAGAAAATTAGTAAAATGTATATAAAAATCCTATCTAATAAAAGGGTAACATGCAAATTGACCATCACTCTAACACACAAGATGGCCGCCCCCATGTGGCCAAAGATGGCTGCCCCCATGTGGACACAAGATGGCCGCCACAAGATGGCCAGCAGGGGAGTGCAGTTGTGGGTGATCAGGCCAGCAGGGGAGGGCAGATGGGAGGAACCAGGCCTGCAAGGGAGGGCAGTTGGGGCAACCAGGCCTGCAGAGGAGGGCAGTTGGGGGTGACCAGGCCTGTAGGGGAGGGCTGTTGGGGGTGACCAGGCCTTCAGGGGAGGACAGTTGGAGGGGACCAGGCCTGTAGGGGAGGCAGTTGGGAGGGACCAGGCCCGCAGGGGAGGGCAGTGGGAAGGGACTAGACCTGCAGGGGAGGGCAGTGGGAAGGGACCAGGCCTGCAGGGGAGAGCCATTGGGGGTGACCAGGCCTGCAGGTGAGGACAGTTGGGGAGGACCAGGTCTGCAGGGGAGGGGGGCAGTTGGGGTGACCAGGCATGCAGGGGAGGGCAGTTGGGGGAGACCAGGCCTGCAGGGGAGGGCAGTTGGGGTGACCGGGTCAGCAGGGGAGGGCAGTTAGGAGCAATCAGGCCTGCAGGGGAGCAGTTAGGCATCGATCAGGCTGGCAAGGGAGTGGTTAGGGGGTGATCAGGCTGGCAGGCAGAAGCAGTTAGGGGCAATCAGGCAGGCAGGCAGGCAGGAAAGTGGTTGGGAGCCAGCAGTCCTGGATTGTGAGAGGGATGTCCCACCAGGTTCAGGCCCAAATGAGCAGTTGGACAACCCTCAAGAGGCCCCAGATTGGAGACGGTCCAGGCTGGGCTGAGAGACACCCTCTCCCCCTGTGCATGAATTTCATGCACCGGGCCTCTAGTAATATATAAAATGATTAATAAATAAACAATAACAACATTATATAAAAACAACAAAAACATGATATAAAACAACATTGATATAAACAATGATAAATTGATTAAACTTATTCTAGTATCTCCCTGTACACCACATTAAGAGTAAAAACACTTTTAGAGTGCTTGACTAATTGCCCTTGTGATTAAGTATTTACAACTTTAACTTTAATGTCACACACTCTTTGAACTCAAGAGAAAGCAACATATAACTGATGATGTCTGAAAATGGGTTCAGGTTAGGAATATTCCTACTCTGTCTGGAGTTTGTCCTTGTGATTTATTAATAGTCATTGCAAATGCTGGCATCACGGGAAACTGTCTTCAAATTAATTTAAATATGAGGCCAGTGTCAGACGAGGACAAATCAATTCTTGGAATCAGAACAACCTCTCCTTCTGCAGATCCTGTTAATATTTCAGCCTCGATTATGTTAGGTTGCAATCTTTTAGTAATAAATCTAGTACTATTACAAAGACCCCATTTACTATTAAGATTTCTCACAGTATGATGATTGCACCTATTTTCTGAAGACATATTCTGTTGACGACATCACTTTCCTTCAGCTTCAGAGGTACATTGTGCCAATAGTTGGTCTTCAGATACATTCTGGCGTCATGTGCCATTGGCGCCAGCAAGAGCTTTATATGTATCACACATGTGCAAGTCAACATTTATTTTTAAACTAGTGGCCTGGCGCATGGATTTGTGCACATTGAAAGGAAATTAATTAGAAGAAATATTTTAATATCACTTTTTGCTCCTTCTCTATAATAGAAGTGTCAACCAAATTCATGATTGACAATGACAGATTGAAACACAGGTGTGCGATTGGCACCAGTGAGAGCTTTATATGTATTGCAGATGAGTGAGTCAACTTAGTTTTTTATATATATAGAATAAACTTGCTTAATTAGTCCTGCTTTCTGATTTAGCTAAACTTTTTCCAGCCCAGTTAAGCACCCCAACTTCTCTTTGAGGTAATTGTTAGCAACACAGCCGTAAATATCAACACGAAGCAGATTATTATTGTAGATCATGCAGGGAGAACAAAGGGTAAAATATTTAACTACAGCAGTGTTTGACTACACTCAAATGAAAAGAAAATAGTATTCTACCAAGTCTCCTATCTACCTACTCCAGGACTTCTTTGAGGATCAAATGAGATGAGGCATGGGAAAACTCTTCACAGATATTTGGTTAAAGTGTAAAATGTTTCTACCTGGCTCTAAAGAAAGTCATGTTCCTGGGCTGAAGAAATTGCAAGGAGGCTAGGGAGAGGAAGCCAGGTGTTTCTACGTGATGTCATTACTCGGTGCCCACAGTGACCGTTTCTGGGCTGGGCTGGGCTATAGGCTGCATTTTGTGCCATGGGATCTTGGCAGCATTGGCTGAGATTTGGTGGGCTGTTGCTCTGGGGTGGTGGCGGGGCCTGTGTCCCATTTGGGGGAAGCTGAGTGTTGCTTTGTCAGCGCCAGGTCTGTGATGTTGTTTCTTTGTAAATGGCCAGTGCGTGTCACAGCAGCTCCTGTGTTGAGCGTCTGCCCCCTGGTGGTCAGTGCACATCATACCGACCATTCGGATGGTCAGAGGGACATTTAGCAAATTAACTTTTTATATATATAGATTGCCAGTGTGTGTCATATGTACTGGCCAGTTGGTCAGTCAGACGGATGGACGGTTGGTCACTTACTAGCCTTTTATATATATAGATAGTTGACATATATTAGTTTCAGATGTACAACACAGTATATTTATATACCTTACAAAGTGATCACCATGATAAGTCTAGTAATCATCCATCACTGTCCAATGTTACTACAATATGATTGACTATATTCCTGATGCCAGACATTATATCTCTGTGACTTATTAATTTTCTAACTGGAAGTTTGTATATCTTAATCCCCTTCATCTTTTTGCCCATTTTTCTTGCCCCCTTCCCTCTTGAAAAATCAATTTATTCTCTGTATGTTTATTCACTGTTTTTTTTTAAATTAAATTTTTATTGTTGAAAGTATTACATTTGTCCCCCTTTTTCCCCATTGACCTTTCCCAGCCCTTCCCCACCCCCCAGCCCAGACCTTCACCCCCCTATTGTCTGTGTCCATTGGTTATGCTTATATACATACAAGTTCTTTGGTTGATCTCTTACCCCCGCAACCCCTGCCCAGCCTCCCCTGAGAGGAAGGGAGAGGGAGAGAGAGATAGAAACATTGATGAGAGAGAAACATTGTTAATCAGCTGCCTCCTGTATTCCCCAAAGTTATCTTCTTCCTAAAGAACATGCTCAAGTATGTTTTTAATAAGACCCTATGAGTAATAAATTTTATTTCTTCGATTTAAAAAAAAACAAGACAGAGAATGTGTTTCAAATTACAATATCTACTCAAAGGGAGACAGTTTTCATATCTGGGAAAATAAAGTTTACTCAGAGGAGTTATCTACTAATTTAAGTAAAATAGAAGGAATAAGAAGTAAGACAAATAAATCATAAAATAGCATGTAAACAAGTGTTGACTTATAACCTGTATTTTTGAAGACCCTATCCTAAAGAGTGATTATGAAATTTTTAATGGGTGTCTACAATATTGAATTACAGACAAAATATCTACCTAGTAAATACTAGTATATTAAGTTTTGAAAAATGTACTAAAATATGAATTGTTTGAGTATTCCTGTGGCTACAAAAAATTATATGCAATCTGTGTTACTGGTTATAATGTTCTATGTGATCAAGCTTACTTATTGTGGAATTTATACATTTTCAATTTGGCTTTTTTTTGTCCTTTGGTGTAGCACTTTCTGAGATGAATATGTTAAAATTCTCACAATTATTGATTCAGTTATTTATCTTTCCAAAATTTTCAGTGACTTAAAAAATATACACCTTTCAAGGCTACATACATACATATATCCTTACTTCCGACAGCTCATTACTCCAACAAACATGTCAAACACCTATCATGTGTGAGGCACTTCACTGAGTGAAGTGACAAGCACAAAGGATTTGTTCCTTGCCCTTAGGGGATTTGCAGTCAAGTAAGTCACTGGAACAGCCATGAAATAATTTTGATTCAGAGCATCCTATTCACACTTCCTCCTTTGTACTCTATTGGCACATCTTCTTTGTAATACCTGCTTGCCACTTGTACATGTTGTTTTTGTCCCCTTACAATGTATGTCTCTTAGCATGTACAGCTCCTGTCACTCTCTTATTTTTTAAAAAAGTCTTTATTTGTAGCAAGAACACTTAATATGAGATTTACCCTGTGGACAATTTTTTAAGTTTACAATCCAGTATTGTTAACTATAGGCACAATATTGTATAGCAGATTATTCGTATTGTGTAACTGAAATGTGCTTGTTGATTAGAAATTTCCCATTACCCCTCCCCCTAGACCCTGATAACCACTATTCTACTCTCTGATTATATGAATTTGATTAATTTAGTTGCCTCATATAAGTGGAATGATTCAATATTTGTTTTTCTATGACAGGATTGTTTTGCTTAGCATAATGTTTTTAAGGCTCATCCATGCAGGATTTCCTTCTTTTTAAAGGCTGAGCAATATTTCATTGTATGTATTTACTACATTTTCATTGTCCATTATTCATTAATTGACATTTAGGTTGTTTCCACATTTCGCCTATAGTGCTGCAATGAACTTTGGGGTGATGATAACCAGTTTGCGATCCTGATTTCAGTTCTTTCGGATAAATACCCAGAAGTGAGAAAACTGCATCAAATGGTAGTTCTAGTTTAATATCTTGACAATTCTGCATACTTTTTTGCATAGCAGCTGCACCATTTTGCATTCCCATCAACAGTGTAACTCTATTTGATTTTTAAAACATGAATGTGCTGTTACAGGAATTACAGAGGATAAAAGAGCATTGCTGGGTTGCCAAGAATAGTGAAAATGCTATTTGAAGTGAGTTACTCTTTGTTTTTAACTCAAATCCTCTTTCCTCAGGTGTCCTTTCAAACCTTTTGATCACCTTGAAATATCTTTTCTCAAGAACACATCAGCTCCAAGGGAAGGGCTAAATGTTTTCGTCATCCTCCATGTCTTTTGAATCCAATGTGTTTTCCATTGAAAAAAGCAAAACTTTCACCTGATATAGCTGAGAAAACCTGTTTGTGTGGGCTGCCTCTAGCAGTTCAGTGTTACCTTGGCTAGGCTGCTGCCAACACCCACGGACCCCCGTCATTGCTATTCTCAGCAGCACACATCCCACTTTTATTTAAATAGCAAAAAGGTTGGAGCTAGAAAAGAGAACAATATCCAGTTTGGCATTTAAAGTAAGCATTATAAACATAGACTGAAGAGGTTGTAGAAAGGTGTGAGGTTGGGGTCCTGATGAGAGAGGAGATAAGAACCATGCCATGATTGACCGTTAGAAGGTGCCCTGCAGATCATTAGCTCTACTCTCCTCACCTTAGAGATAAGGAAACTGACATTCAGGTTGATGAAGTGACTTGGTTAAATTAGCAGCAGATCTGTAACTGCATCCTAGGGCCATGTTCTTCCTGCCATATTTAACTGCACTTCCTGTGTATTTCAGTCAATGATAGTGTGCTGGTACAATATTTTTCTATAGATCTGGATTTTGTAAGTGGAAAAAAATTATTTGATAACATGGAGACATTTGCTAAGACTTCTTCCCATACCTAGTGTGATGGCTAATTTTATGTATTAACTTGGTGGAACATTGTGCCAGATATGTAGTCAAACATTATTCTGGATGTTTCTGTGAGGGTGTTTTGGATGAGATTAACATTTAAATTGGTGGACTTTGAGTGAAGTAGGTTGCCATTCATAATGTGGATGGGCTCATCCAATCAGTTGCAGGCCCAATTGAACAAAAGACCAACAACCACCTTCTCCTCTCCTGAGCAAGAGGAAATTCTGCCAGCAGACGGCCTTTGAACTTGAACTGCACTATTAGCTTCTCATGGGTCTCCAGTGTGATAGCTCGCTTTGCAGTTTTAAACTTGTCAGTCTATAACTGGGTCAGCCAATTCCTTAAAATAAATTTCTTAATATACACACACATTCTATTGGTTCTATTACTCTGGAGAACTCGGACAGACACTTAGTAAAATTTTTGTTCCTTTAATCCAGTATTTGGACATTAAATATTTGTATGCAGAACATATTGTCTAATATTTTGGGTCACCATGTGCTACTATATCTCTCTCTAATGCTCTGCAGACACAAAGATACTTCTCTTTTATTTTGGTACTAAAAGAAAACCTTTAGACCTTATGCTCTTGTTTCTTCCTCAGTATTGAAGATCATTTCATAATAGAATCCTGATGTTTCTTTGTCAAATTCTGAGAGCAGTGCTGTTGGCTCTACCTGGTGAAGGGTGAGGCACGTTTTTGGCTTATGTGCCAGAGAAGGCAAGAAAGCAAGCACACAGTAACTCAGTTTTCATCCTTTCTCTGAAAAACGGGTAATTATTCTGCTGTCAAGCCCTCCATTCGGCTTTCCTTAGACATTCCCAGGGCCCTACATACTCTTCCTTCATATTGGTCAGGACACTTTCAGTCATAAATGCAGCAACCCTGCTTAAACTAGTAACTCCAAGAATAGCACTTGCTTTTGTGATAAAGTTTGAGGGAAGTTATGGGGTAGGTGAATTCAGAGCCTCAAATATTGTCATCAAGACCCAGTTTCTCCCCATCTCATTGCTTGGCTTTGTGTGTTCATGCCATTTTCGGGCTAACTTATCCTTCGTATTGGCAAGATGCAGTCAGTAACTCCTAGCTCCCATCCTGTTCAATTGCCACCACAGGAGAAAGGAGAGTGCCTCCCAAGAGTTGTAACAAAGGTCCTGGTCCTGACTCTCATTGGTCAGTTAGGTCATATGTCTGTCCTTGAATATGCTGATTAGCTGACTCCTAGATCATCTGCCCATCTTTATACTGAACTTAGTGCTGGCCTCAATCCACCCACATGTACAAAGAATAGGAAGAGGCAGTTTTCTTAAAGAGAAGGAGAGAATGGATGCCATGTAAACAAAGTAATAGAATATACTGCATCATCCTTGTCAAGTTTAGGCAGCCAGATTGTGTTTGACAGGTGGGTAAAGAACTGTGGAGAGGAGAACTAAGGAGCTCAGTCTTGCATAGTTCAATACTTTTTAATCTTTAAAAAATTTAATGTATTTTTTAGCTTTATTAAAGTATAATTCACAAATAAAGTTGAAATATATTTAAAGTGTGCAATGTGATGAGCTGATATACCTATACATTATACATATACACACATATATACAAGTATATATATATATGTGTGTGTGTCTATATATAAGTCTGTGTGGAATATCTTGTGGTTCTGGATAGTTGAGTTCTGGAAACAGTGAAAGAAGACTAAGCTAGAGAGCCTCCTCAATATTTTAGGAAAAAATTACATTTCCTGGAAGGTTTTAAAGTTCTAGAATGGAGGTTTTGAATACAGTTAGTCTCTCCTTACCTTATAGTGCCATTTTCTCATTGACTATTTTCTTGTCAGCTCCTGGTCTTTCTCTTTTAGTCTTTTGTTGTAATTTTCAGAATGACATGTGAACTGTGTCCAGCATGGCCAGTAGTGAACCTGAGGAGGGGTGGTGAAGGATTAAAGAAAACAGACAAGAGAATATAGTTGGGGCCAGGTGGATCACTGCACCTGGATGAGGACACAGTGACCCCGCGCATAAGCCAAATCTTCATTTTATAGTCAGATCACACAAAGCAAAACAAGGGAGTGGTCAAGATATTTACAATGTTCTTGTGAGTTTCAAATCTACTTCTTTCCTGTTATTCCAATTCTCTGAACTCTATCAAGCTTTGTTTTGGCAGCACTTACTGTGCCTCCTGCAGCCCACATCCCTCAGCTACCTAGGACCACAAGGTTGGACTATAAGGTCAAGCTTACATACACCATAGCCTTTGGCTATAATTGTGCTGGGAGGGCTTTGCCCTCCAAGCTGGGACTTGTATGTGGCTTTGCCACAAGAGGACTGTGCCCTCTCATCAGTCTGAGGCTTGATCATGTCTAAATGTTGTAGCCACTCTCCACAGACATGTAGAAAGTACGCTCCATGAAGAAAGGGCTTTGGTCCTTTTGCTCATTGTTATACGTCTTGGGCCTAGAAGAGTACCAGGCCATGATAGGCAGGCCATGATAGGCAGCCAAGCATATTTGTTGAGTAAATGACTTGATAAATTACATGTTATTTTATATTTGGTCTCATCATGGATTGGTATAATGTCATGGTAATGAATTCTGCTTTGTTTACTGTGCTCTTTGTAATGACTTTTCCACTTGATTTTTTTTACATTAAAATTTTAATTTGAGATCATTGTAGATTGATAAGTACATGTCAAAAATAATAGAGAAATCTCATGTATTCTTTATCTTGTTTTCCCCCAAGGTAACATCTTGGAAAGCAATAGTATAATATCACAACCAAGATATTGAGATGTTGACACTGATATAGTTGATCTGGGCGACCGTGTGTGTGTGTGTGTGTGTGTGTGTTAATTTGTTTCATGTCACAAATTCTTCCTATCAAATATACGTGCTGTTTTGAAACATGACTTTGCTGTTCCTAAATCCAGAGGTAAAGTCTCTCGTTCCATCCTCTTGAATCTGGGCCAAGCCGCCAGAAGTTACCTTGTGTGAGTCCTAGTGCCCCGGCCTCAAATGGCTTCACATCTTTTACCGTCTCTCTCTTGCTATGTTTCCTGAGACCCGCATTTGAAGAAGATGGCCTAGTCTACTAGAGGATGAGAAACAATGAGGAAGCAAGTTGAGGTACCCCACCAACCAATAGCTAGAACCAACTGCCAGAAATGTGAGTGAGTCCTGCCTACTATCTCTCTAAATGCATGAGTAAGCTCAGGTGAAACCGACAGAATTGTGAGAAATAATTATTGGTGCTTTAATTTTTGGAATATTTGTTACATATTAGAGGGTAACTGAGATAGCAGCAGCTCACACTGAGAGTCTTTGGATATAAATACTCAGATTTTATTCTTGACTTATGATATGGTAACTAGCAGGTGAAGATCAGCTATGTGTACCTTCAGTTTTTCCCCCTTCAATACATTACCTGATGGATGTTTTTTAATAAATTCTTTATTGCTTAAAGTATTACATATGGTATTACATATGTCTCCTTTTCTCCGCATTGATCTTTCCCTGGCCACCCCCCCATAGTTGTTTTTATCTTGTCATGTTTCTACTCAGTTATATAACAAGAAAACCTGATTAATAACAGCCTTAGTTCATCTCCCTTTTTTGTTAGCATGCAGAATTTTTAGTGGATCTGACAAAGCAATTTAATTGTTTCATGTAGATATAGGCCCAAATCTGGTTTTCTAGGTTAATATTTATGTAGACTCAAATCTAGCCAAATAGATGTTTCAGTAGAAAAATCCACATTACCATATTGTAAGATAAGTACTGAAACCCAGAGTTCAGACTCAAGAAGACAATTCAAAGACTGTTTATGTTTCTGAATAAACATTCAGTTCATATCACTCTCACTTTGTTAATACCAATGATAAATCTTTAGATATGGTCTGAAAGGATACATTATTTTAGAAATCCCAAGAAAGTATCTGGACATATAGAGTTTTTAATAGCTAGTGAAAATATAAATGCGTTAATATTTACTGGTTCTTTACAGCATTTATCTCTTAGATATATTAAAGATTAATAAAATAATCTAGTGAGTAGATCTCTCTTTTCATAGTGGTGAAGAAATTAGTCTGAAGTTAGACTCCTGGGTTTAAAGTTAATTATATCATTTACTGTATATATAACTGTAGGACCTTGGGTTGCTTAATCTCCTTTTACCTCAGTTCCTATATCTGGAAAATGGATGATAATAGTATCTATCTCAGTTTGTTATGAAAATTAAATGGGAAAATACTCAATCCCTACCAGACACTAATCACTCAAGTTTCACTTAATACTATACCTCCTTTTTACTTCTTCGCCTCTGATTGCTACCATAATAACCCTTTATTCTCTCCTTTGTTGACTACTAATATGGACTGCCTTATTCCTGGCTTGTCATAATGCTGGGACTCTGAACATTTAACACAAAGCTAACAACTTGTTGCCTGGTTCAAGCTTGTGATTGTTACAGTTAATGGATGTTTATGATGAGATCAGCCAGGTGCAGAATGGGAGAAACTCCATAGGTTCAAATGGATTACCATGGTATGTTTGTTGTTGTTCCTACTAATTTCTTTTTCCTAGATATCCCTCTACTTTCCCTGAGGAAGCGGATAAATAAATAAAGATTTATGAAAATTTCTGCCTCGTAGTCCCTTTGGGATCACGTGAAGAATAGTCCCTTTGTAAAGGAAATTACCTCGTGGCTGTACTGACCTCTCCAAGACATATTGCAATCATGACCTGTTCATTCCACCTAAGTTCAAGGCTTGTTTCCATTTGTTGAATTATAGGCTGGGTTATTGACCCCTCTCACATACATGGTAGGGTTGTATCAGCCTGGGAATTGATGACAGCTCAGTTCTTAACAAGATTCCTCATTCTTTCTTCTGAATAGCCATGATTCTTTCTGGCTGCTCAATTCATCACAAGGTACATACATTCTGGGTCTTCTGCATGCAAATAAAGCAGCATGGGATGTATCCAAATTCAAAAGTAAATGAAGGGTAAAATGGTATGCTGGTGTGACTGCAGTTTGACTAATTTGGATCTATTTGCTCTCCATCATTTCTGTGGCAGCTTAGCCATACCAAAGTGGATTCTGTGAAGCTGATTGAATCACAGCATCTAGGAGTTTAATAAGCTGCTGAACTGTAAATACTGACCTGAGGAATTTTGCATGGCTAATGAAGTCGGAGTTTAGTGTCATGATTATATTGCACAGCTTTCCTGAACACAGCCAATAAATGTTTACAAATCCATTTTATCTACTCAGTTTGCCCGCTCACAATATAGGTGGGGTGATTCTATTTCAATAAATACTTAGCTCTTTCAGGGAGAATGACATAAAGGGAATGAAGCAGTAGACACAGGATGAGTGTCTGCGCTGAGCCCGGGTTTTAAAGATGGTTGATGAACAGTTCTTAAAGTACTCTGTTTGGTGATTACGATATCGTCTTTATGAGCAAGGAGCTTTCTGCCAGTAAGTGTTACAAGGAATTTCGGTTCTGAAAAAAACAGAGGAGAGTGGGGAAAAGAGAATACAAATGCTTTGTGCTATGAATGCTAGATCTTTCCACCTGAAATCTGTAAATACAATATAGATTTTCCTGGCATTGAGTTTGACTTGGCAGATCCTTCATCCCATTGATCTTGAGGGTAATAATATTTATCATAGTGTATTCCTTTATTAGAAGCAAAAATACCTTTGACTGAAGAGATGTTCCAATTATTCATGTCCCTTTGTTATTGTGATATTATATCTATGTTTGCTTTGTCTGACTGTTTTGGTGAAAAGAGAACAGACTGAGAAAAATGTGGAATTTGAAATGGTACAGCGTGAATACCCTAGAAAATGAGACATGCACACGTAATTTTTTTTTTACTTTGAATTAGAGTCAAAGTTCATTTTCAAACTAAACACATAATTAGCTATAATGACAGCCTATTTTGTTTAGATCATTTAAAATTTCAAAGTGTGTTGCCAAATGCACAGACTCTTTCTTTTCATGTCTTCTCCTGTGTGAATCTTCACTTAAAGCAAGGACCTCCATGATGGAGCAGAGGGAATCTTTATGAAGCAGAAATCAAGCATAATGAACACAATTTGGAACTTGGAGACTTGGTGCAAATTATGCTTTTCATAGCCCTCAGGTATATTTAGATAGCTGGACATGCTTAACTCACATCCTGGGTGCTAGGCAGTTTGGGTGCCCCACCTCCCCCCAGATAACAGCAGGGCTCTGAGTAAGGCATTCGGAGAGGGACAGAGTGATAACTTGAGCTCAGTTGCCTCAAAGGAGCTTTCTCTAGGGCAGACAGGTTCAGTCATCCAGGGACTTCCCCAAATGTGGCAGAAGGGTCACAAGAAATGCCAATAATTTGATGGGCCTATTGAATACTCAAATAACTTGACTGTCTTTGAGAATGGAACCTGATTGTTGGACCTGACTCTGGTGGGCCATCTGATTCTATGTCAGACTAACACTAATCCTAACCTAAATTTAATTATTTATGCCACTAAATTCCAATCTTGAACTTTAACTAGTTCAGCTGACAACAGGCAGCTCATGGGATACCAGGAAGTGTGGTTAGAGATTGAATTTATTGGCAAAAGCTTTGGAAGTTTATGGGGAGGAGAAGGGAAGACCATGGGGAGTCACTGTCACTGTGGAATTCTCCAAATTACAAAGTTTAGAAAATGCTCCTGTGGAGGAGGCCACCAGGCTAAGAAATTAGGCAAATCCCAGGGTATCATGAATTGTGGAATCATTGTCCAGATCCCCTTTTAGGGAAAGGCTTGTTGCCTTAGCTGGTGGGAGTGCTCTCAACAGAGCCTGCAGGCATCGTCTCAGCAGTAGAGGACTCACTGCCTTGCCTAAGGCTGCCTTCTTGGGCAGCCCATATCTGACTGATCTAGACTTGAACTTTTGGCCCAACACAGGACAACTCTAGCTTCTGATCTCTCTTTGACATTGACCTGCTTTACCATGTGACTTCTTCCTCTTTCTAGTCCTTCTTTCTTCTCCCTCTTTCCAAATGTGCTACCTGCGCACTGAATTCCATCTTAGAATCAGCTTCCCAGAGAGCCCAACTTGAGTCACTATGTGGACATTAGGGTCCAATTGAAAATACAGCTAGAGTTTAATGAGGAAGCATGAAAGTGCCCAGATTTGAAAGGTGAAGAAGGTAGAAATTAAATCCTTTGCTCACAGATCCTTTGCTACAGTATCTGTGTCAGGTACAGTTTTAAAAAGCATTTTATCTTAGAGAAGTATCACACTAAAATGTCACTAAAGAATTATCTTTTTCAATAAATTCATGCAGAAGTCTACCACTTATAGGAATCCCACTTTAGGGGAGAGAGTTAAGAAGGCCCCAACCTGTCGCAGGGAAAAAAGACCAGGGTGGCCGAAGGGAGCTAGGCATTAATAGCAGTAGAAATAAAAGACAAGGTCTACAGCATCCCCTGTCTGAAGCCCTGTTATGTGATTTCCATTTATGGTGAATCCTGTGGTTGGAGAAGTTCTTACAGTCATAAAGAAGAGAAGCATCTATTTTTCTGTTTCCACAGTCTCTACTCCTCTATTAAAGAAATATTATTTGCAGGCTGGTCTTTCCCACTAGAGTGTAAGTTCTCTAAGGGCATCATCTTAGTTTGGATTGCCCTGGAAACAGAGCAGTGAATAAAGATTTAAATGCAAGTAGTCCTCCCCACTACCCTGGGAGATACAGAGAACTCTGACAGGAAGTGAAAAAGTATAGAACAAAGAAGAGGAGGCAAATTAAATGTCTATTATTAAGTTGGTTATAGTGGGCCACTCATGTGTCTTAACATAATGCCCCTCATGTGTCAAAGGCCCTGGGGTATTTATGCACCCTCTCCTGTTATTCACTGGCTGAGGGGTATGGAGGACAGAGCTATGGGAAGCTGAGGAGGCACAGGGAGGTGTTAATTCCCTGGAAATTCTGGCCTATTGTCCTCTGGAAGAGCCACTTTTTAGCAGAACTCCAGGCTCAGGGATATAGATACCAGCAGATGGAAATTGGAGCACAACAAATTGGTGAAGTCCAAAATATCTGGGTGTTGGGGAGAAGCTGACAATGGCTGTCAAGCATGAATTATATTATCCTATATAATAAAAGCCCAGTGACTGAATGGCAGAACTACAGGAATGACCGGAACAATTGCGGCCCCTCGCCCCGGACAGGCTCCGCCTCTGATCGGCCCCCATCGGGGCGGGCTGACTGGACTCCACCAGTGCATAAATTCGTGCACCAGGCCTCTAGTTCATTATATTTCCCCTGACCTGCTCTGTGCCTGGTATATAGTGTGTGCTCAGTTGTTGTTTTTTGAATTCCTTAAAGATGAGACCAAGCTCAGCTATGTGGTCCTTGTGGGTCAGGGTCTAAGACGACAGCCAGCTGGAGAAGATGAATGTGCTGTGGCTCAGGCCATCTCTTGTGTCTGGAAGAGAGAATGAAGAGGGCCAAGCACACTTAGGCTCAGTTCTTAAAGATTAATGCAATACTTGGATTCCCTGATAAGCTTTAAATTAAAGTTGGAAATTGCCTAATGCAATTCACAAAGGTGCATACACAAGGAGGGAGAAAAAATTCTGATTACGGTTTTATTTGCTGACAATCCTTAACAATTTATGTTCAAGTGCTATTTTGCTAATTAATGGCTGCTCAAGAAATGCCATGTGTCAGCAATGAATCACTTAATTTGGTTGCTCTTCAATGGTATATGGATAATGAACAAGGACAAGTCATATAATTAAAGCTGAAAATAGCCTGGCTGTGGGACAAAGGCCTGTCAATAGGAAAAAAAGATATTATATTTGCCAGTATCCACACCAGGCTAACAGTTATACTAGTTAAAAGCATAAGAGGGAACTTTATTGACAAATAAAACTCAATAACCAAGGCACAGAGGACAGGTAGCATTAGCTTCAGGAATATTTGGGACCAGGAAGTAGAGTCCCATCCAAATTCCCACTTGCCATCCCTCATCTATGCATCTCTCTGTGCTTCCTTCATTCTCTCACACTAGCTTTTACATGGGTTTGGGGTCATGACTTTTGGTAGCTTTGGGCTCCCAGCTAACACCTCTGTGCCAGACAGGGAGAGGGCTCTTCTCCACTCACACTTAAAGTACTTCAAGGAAGAGCTAACTGGCCATGAGAGACATTGACCCAGGAAGTGGACCCCAGTCTTTAGAGACCTTCCTGGAAGAAGGGAGGTGCCGCGTGGATGAACAAGACAACAAATTGTTAAGTATAAACAGCACTACAAGTGAGTTTCCAGGTAAACAGTCTCAATTAAAACTGCCATTGTAATTCTGAGAAGGAGAAGAGGATGGTTCAAGTGTTTGGGGAGGTGGGACTTGAACTGGAATGTGATGAATGGGTAAATAAGAGAGTAAAGGGCATTTTAGATAAGTGATGCTAAATAAATAAGGCACATTCAGGATTGAATGTAGGGCATCGAGGAGACTGGTCTTGTAGGAGCAGAGCTGGTCTGTGCTTGGGAGTAGAAGGGAAAATGTAGAAGAGAGATTCTGGACAGCTATGAATGTTAGGCAGGAAAACTACAATAGTTTGAGCTAGAGAGTAATTTGATAATAATAATAATGGTAATAATAGCAAATACTTCTATAGCACTTACTCTGTCTGGGTCAAGGACTATTTTAAGTGCTTTATATAATATAGTGTTTAGATAACCTGTTAGGTACACTTATTCTTCTCTTTTTGCAGTGGAGGAAACTGAGGCACAGGCCTTATATGTTCAAGGTCATGTAACTAATGAGTGGTAGTCTGGCTCCAAAGCCTGTGCTTTCACTGCTATGCTACACCATTTAAAAATAATACATCTTAAGCTTAACATTTAATAACACTAGCTATTTATAAAATGTTTTAACACTACAAAGCACTATTACTTAGATTAATTCATTTCCATTTCATAACAATCCTGTGAATTCAGTAAAATAGGTATTTATTTCTACCTCCATTTTAATTTTGAGGCCATTGAAATACATCTCTCTCATCCCGTGCAATTTCTCTAAATTCACATGACTGTTGAGACTCTAGCTCAGACTAGAGTTCAGAGCTCCTGAGTCTAGCTGGTGTTTTTGCTTCATTGCCTGAACATTAATGTATTTTGGGTAGACGACATTATAATGAAGGCATGGCAGGAACCAGGGGTGCACAGATGATCCAGGAGGCTGCTGGGGACATCCAGTGGAGAGGTGGTAAGAGCCTGTTATAGTAATTCTGTTTACTTTGCAAATCAGAAGGCCAAAATTTTGTAATTTAAAAAATTAAACTGTGTTTATATTTCAATAAAAATTTATGAAAAATTAAACTCAATGTCTTCTGATTTTCTCAAAGAAAAACCCAATCATATGCAAATTTTTGTTGAGGAAAGACCATTTATAATATTGAAATTGCCTACTTTAAAAAGTTGAACATTGCAAACCTAAGATTTAAATCAATGAGTGTGAAAGATACTAAAAAATATTTTTCAGTTTTTAATTAATTTTAATTTAAAAAGGCAAATAAAAGGAAAAATCAAAAGTAAAGAAAAGAGGTGAGTCAAAAGGAAATGTACGTTGAGAGAATAACAATGGGAGAAAGACATGAGAGGAAGGCAGGATGAATGAGATTATATATGTGAAAGAAAATAGCACAGACCCTGGTGCACACTCTATCTATCTGTCTATCATCTATCAATCTAAGCTCAGTACATTTTGAGACGTGCCTTGGCCTGCAAAATTCCAAGAAAATGACTTTTGTCATGTTTTTTAAAAATATATGTTTTTATTGATTTCAGAGAGGAAGGGAGAGGAAGAGATAGAAACATCAATGATGAGAGAGATTCATTGATCAGTTGCCTCCTGCATGCCCCCCAGTGGGGATTGAGCCTGCAACCCGGGCATGTGCCCTTGACCTGAATTGAGCCCGGGACCCTTCAGTCCATACGTCAATGCTCTATCCACTGAGCCAAACAAGCTAGGGTGACTTTTGAAATGTTGATTCCTCAGAGATGTTTGCTTATTTGAACCCTGAGTATTTATAGGTCCTAATCTTTTTTAAAAAAATATATTTTATTGATTTTTTACAGAGAGGAAGGGAGAGGGATAGAGAGTTAGAAACATCAGTGAGAGAGAAACATCGATCAGCTGCCTCTTGCACACCCCCTACTGGGGATGTGCTCGCAGCCAAGGTACATGTCCTTGACCGGAATCGAACCTGGGACTCTTCAGTCCGCAGGCCGACGTTCTATCCACTGAGCCAAACCAGTCAGGGCTATAGATCCTAATCTTAATATGATAGGCAGAAGGAGCCAATATAATAGACATTTATAGGATAGCACATTGTGAAAACATCGATAATTTATTCACTAATTAATTAATTCATTCAGAAAACCTCTTCCATTTTCCATATACTATCCTAGGTGGTCCTGGTCCTCACTGAACTCTCAGTTTAGCAGAGAGAAAACTTCAGGTGTGTAGCCCTATAGAAGATACTTCTGATGTGTTATGTCATCAACCCAAAGGTATCATCTTCTCCAAATATCAGATGAGGAACCTGAGATTTGAGCCTACAAAATGAAACTTGAATTTTTAAAGATCTACTCAGAGAAATATTACTTTGACCAGAGGCCTGGTGCACAAAATTTGTGCATGGGAAGGGGATGTCCCTCAGCCCAGCTTGCACCCTCTCCAATCAGGGACCCCTTTGGGGATGTCCAACTGCCGGTTTAGGCCCAATCCCTGCGGGTATTGCGCCTAAACCGGCAGTTGGACATCCCTCTCACAATCTGGGACCACTGGCTCCTAACGGCTAGCCTGCCTGCCAGCCTGATTGGCACCTAACTACTCCCCTGCCAGCCTGTTCACCCCCAACTTCCCTCCCCTGCCGTCCTGATCACCCCTTAACTGCTTGCTCTCCCCTTGCCGGCCTGATCACACCCCTAACTGCTTGCTCCCCTACCAGCCTGATTGCCCCTAACTGCTTGCTCCCCTGCTGGCCTGATCACCCCTAACTGACTGTGCCTCGGCCTCTGCCACTGTGGCTTTATCCAGAAGGAAGTCAGACATTTGGAAGATGTCCAGTCGACCCATTCTAATTAGCATATTACCCTTTTATTAGTATAGATACTGTAAAGAATCAAGGCAGGTGCTGGAACTGGTCTGTTTGTATATTCACTATTCACATTATGAGTTTTGGCTAAAAGAATATAGTTGTAGCTATTATAATTCATTCTGCCATTTTCCAAAGCATTCTTGAACTGAGTTGCTTTTTAGTCAGAAAAAATTATGAAATTTAAGCAAGGGCAACAGTAAATTTGGTATCATCTTTCAAAAATGTGATGGTCCAACCATATACTATCCCCACAAATTTTCTTGCAATGTGTTGGTTTTTCTCTTTAAACTTTATTTTTATTGTAATACTATTACAGATGCCCCCATTTTGACTACCATTATCCTCCTTCACCCAACCCCCGCTTGTCTCTGGCCATTACCACACTGTTGTCTGCATCCATGGGCTGTGCATATATGTTCTTTGGCTAATCTCTTCACCTTCTTTCATCCAGTCCCCTCTACCTCCTCCCCTCTGACAACTGTCAGTCCATTCCATGTATCCATGCCTTGTTTCTATTTTGTTCATTAGTTTATTTTGTTTGTTGGATTGCACATATAAGTGAGATCATACGGTATTTGTCTTTTTCTGACTGGCTTATTTCTTTTTCTTTTTTCCATTTTTTAAAAATAAATCTTTATTGTTCAAATTATTACAGGTGTTCCTCTCCCTCTCCCATAACTCCCCTCCACCTGATTCCCCACCCCACCCCATGCCCTTACCCCCCCGCCACTGTCTTTATTCATAGGTGTAAGATTTTTGTCTAATCTCTTCCCTCACCCCTCATACCCCCTTCCCCCTGAGAATTGTCAGTCCGCTCCCTTTCTATGTCCCTGATTCTATTATATTCATCAGTCCATTCTATTCATCAGATTTTTTATTCACTTGATTTTTAGATTCACTTGTTGGTAGGTATGTATTTGTTGTCATTTTGTTGTTCATAATTTTTATCTTTACCTTTTTCTTCTTCTTCCTCTTCTTAAAGAATATCCTTCAGCATTTCATATAATCCTGGTTTGGTGGTGATGAACTCCTTTAGCTTTTTCTTGTCTGTGAAGCTCTTTATCTGACCTTCAACTCTGAATGATAGCTTTGCTGGGTAGAGTAATCTTGGTTGTAGGTTCTTAATGTTCATCACTTTGAATATTTCTTGCCACTCCCTTCTGGCCTGCATAGTTTCTGTTGAGAAATCAGCTGACAGTCGTATGGGTACTCCCTTGTAGGTAACTAACTGTTTTTCTCTTGCTGCTTTCAAGATTCTCTCTTTGTCTTTTGCCCCTGGCATTTTAATTATGATGTGTCTTGGTGTGGCCCTCTTTGGATTCCTTTTGTTTGGGGTTCTCTGCGCTTCCTGGACTTGTAAGTCTATTTCTTTCACCAGGTAGGGAAAGTTTTCTGTCATTATTTCTTCTAATAGGTTTTCAATATTTTGCTCTCTCTCTTCTTCTGGCACCCCAATAATTTGGATGTTGGTACGCTTAAAGTTGTCCCAGAGGCTCCTTACACTATCTTCATATTTTTGGATTCTTTTTTCTTTTTGTTTTTCTGGTTGGGTGTTTTTTGTTTCCTCATATTTCAGATCTTTGGTTTGATTCTTGGGGTCCTTTGATCTACAGTTGAATTTCTGTATATTCTTTATTTTAGACAGTGTATACTTAATTTCTGACTGGTCCTTTTCCATTTTTTTGGCATTCTCATTAAGGTCCTTGAAGGTCTCACTAAGCTCCTCAGAGGTCTCATCAAGTTTCTTGGCGGTTTTTAGAAGATTCTTGAGTAACCTTATAAATGTGGTTTTGAACTCTATGTCCAGTAGTTTGCTTTCCTCCATTTCTTTCATTCGTGACATGTTTCTCTGTCTCCGCATTTGGCTGCTTCCCTGTGTTGATGGAGTGGTTTTCTGTGGTAGGTGACCAGTGGTTCAGCCTATCACCTGAGGTGGACATTCTTGGTGCACCCCTTTGTGGGCTGAGTGCAAAGTCTTGGTATAGATAAGCCTTGATTGCTGTTGGTACACTTGGAGGAATTGACCTCTAGGCCAATTGGCTATGAGGACCCGCTGTGTCTATAATGGAAGAACTGCTGTGCTGGAGACACGCTTATGGGGCAGGACTTGCTTCAGTGGGGCTTTGGTGCTCACTGAGTCTGCCTCTTGAATGTGTCACTTATGGATGTGAGTAGTTGAAATCTGGTGTTGTCTCACACTGACCACTAGATACACTAGCTTCCGGATCTCCAATGGGGTGCAGGTCATCTACTGTCTGAGGCCACCCAGCAGGAGCTACAGCGAGAACTACAGTTTTCTCCTCTTTGCTTGGGGTTTGGAGGTTTTGGAGCTGTCTGACCAGAGCTGCAGTTTGTTAGGTTAAGCTGCGATAGGGCAGACCATTTATATGCAAAAGCTGCTCCGTGGAGCTTGGGTGGGTTTGTAGATTGTGTGGGGTGGGGTCTCAGGGAGTCACTAGGCTAGGGCATGGCAAACAGTGATGGCTGCCAGTCAGCCGTCTCTGCATCTCTGCATTTCCAAGTCCCTGCGTCCCGCGCCCCAGCGCAGTAAACAATGATTGCTGCGCGCACCTCTGCAAGGAAGCCACCCTTACTTTCCAACCCGATGGCAGACAGTCCAGCTTCTCCCCGTAGGAGTTTGGGTCCCTAGTGTCTCCCCAGAAATTGGAGTTCAGAGTAATCGGGAGCTTGTCTCCCTTCGGGATGAAAAAAGCAGTGCACCCAGTTGCCCACTGCCAGCCCGATTTGCACGCCTCCGTACCTCAGCTTTTCAGTGCTTGTGCACGTCTCAATGCTCTTTTCTCTTTCCTTCTAGTTGTAGAACTTCCACTCAGCCAGCTTTTCCGTGGTTCTGGGTGATAGACGTTTTGTTTTTTAGTTGTAGTTTTGAAATTGTTGTGCGAGGCAGCAGTTTAGGTGTTTACCTATGCCACCATCTTGGTTTGGATCCTGGTTTATTTCACTTAGCCTAATAATCTCCTGGCTTCTCCATGCTGTCACAAAAGGTAAGATTTTCTTATTTTTTATGGCCATGTGGCATTCCATTGTGTAAATGTACCGCAGCTGTTTTATCCACTCATCTACTGATGGGCACTTGGGCTGTTTCCTGATCTTGGCTATTGTAAATAACACTGCAATGAGTATAGGGGTTCATATATTCTTTCAAATTGGTGTTTCGGAATTCTTAGGATATGTTCCCAGAAATGAGATCACTGGGTCAAATGGCAGTTCCATTTTTAACTTTTTTTTTTAAATATACTTTATTGATATTTTTACAGAGAGGAAGGGAGAGGAATAGAGAGTTAGAAACATCGATGAGAGAGAAACATTGATCAGCTGCCTCCTGCACACTCCCCACTGGGGATGTGCCCGCAACTAAGGTACATGTGCTTGACCAGAATCGAACCTGGGACCCTTCCATCCACAGGCTGACACTCTATCCACTGAGCCAAACCGGTTAGGGCCCATTTTTAACTTTTTGAGGAAACTCCATACTGCTTTCCACAGTGGTGGCTGCACTAGTGCAGCATTCCCATCAACAGTGCACTAGGTTTCCCTTTTGTCTACATCCTTGCCAGCACTTGTTTGTTGATTTATTGATGGTAGCCATTCTGGCAGGTTGAGGTTTAATTTGCATCTCTGATGATTAGTGACATTGGGAATTTTTTCATATGTCTATTGGCCATCTGTATGTCCTCTTTGGAGAAGTATCTATTTAGGTCCTTTGCCCATTTTTAAATAGGATTATTTGTCTTTTTGGTGTTGAGTTATATAAGTTTTTCTATATATTTTGGAAATTAATCCCTTATCAGATGTATCATTGGCAAATATGTTCTCCCATACAGTGGGTTCCATTTTCATTTTGTTGATGGTTTCTTTTGCTGTGCAGAAGCTTTTTAGTTCAATGTTCCATTTGTTTATCTTTTCCTTTGTTTCCCTTGCCGTAGGAGATATATTGGCAAAAATATTGCTACGAGTGATGTCTGAGATTTTACTGCCTATGTTTTCTTCTAGGATTTTTATGGTTTCATGATTTATGTTTAAGTCTTTTATCCATTTTGAGGTTTTTTTTTTTCCTTGTCTGCAAATAATTTTCAATTATCTTGAGACTGCTTCTTGTGGATAGAAATCTGTCTGCTATTACGAAGTGTTTGGTATCGGTGGAATTTACTTTCTACTGAACTTTGAGAAGCAAAATGCAATAATAACCTAAATATGCGCCAAAATACTTGGGAGCACAGGAAGTGAGAGAAGCCTCCAGGTTAGAGCTGTAAGCCTGTGACTCCATCCTCTGAATTCTTTTGTTGATTAGATGTCGGTAATTTGGTGAACTCACTCTTTCTGAACCCTTCAGAATTTCCAGTGGAACTATCTTCTGTTTTCCTTTCTTCAACAGAGAGTTCTACATTGGGGTAACCCAGAGCTAAATCCTTTGAAAAGGCTCCTGT